>NC_071467.1:29170534-29488995 GCF_028500815.1 Rissa tridactyla | reverse complement strand
TTCTACGATGGCATGACTAGATGGATAGATGAGGGGAGGGCGGTAGATGTGGTCTACCTTGACTTAAGCAAGGCGTTTGACACAGTCTCCCACAGCATCCTCATAGGGAAGCTTAGGAAGTGTGGGTTAGATGAATGGACAGTGGGGTGGATAGATAACTGGTTGAAAGATAGAGCTCAGAGGGTTGTGATTAGGGGCACAGAGTCTAGTTGGAGACCAGTGATGAGTGGTGTTCCCCAGGGGTCAGTACTGGGTCCAGTCACGTTCAATATATTCATCAATGACCTGGATGAGGGGATAGAGTGCACCCTCAGCAAGTTTGCTGATGACACCAAGCTGGGTGGGGTGGCTGACACACCGGAAGGCTGTGCCACCATACAGAGAGACCTGGACAGGTTGGAGATCTGGGCAGAGAGAAACCTTATGAAGTTCAACAAGGGCAAGTGTAGGGTGCTGCACCTGGGGAGGAATAACCCCATGCACCAGTACAGGTTTGGTGCTGACCTGCTGGAGAGCAGCTCGGTGGAAAGAGACCTGGGAGTCCTGGTGGACAACAGGATGACCATGAGCCAGCAATGTGCCCTTGTGGCCAAGAAGGCCAATGGCATCCTGGGGTGCATCAAGAAGAGTGTGGCCAGCAGGTCAAGGGAGGTCATCCTCCCCCTCTACTCTGCCTTGGTGAGGCCGCACCTGGAGTACTGTGTCCAGTTCTGGGCTCCCCGGTTCAAGAGAGACAGGGAACTGCTGGAGAGGGTGCAGCAAAGGGCTACAAAGATGATTAGGGGACTGGAACCCCTCTCTTATGAGGAAAGGCTGAGGGATTTGGGTCTCTTCAGTCTGGAAAAAAGACGTCTGAGGGGTGACCTTATCAACACTTATAAATACTTAAAGGGTGGGTGTCAGGAGGATGGGGTCAGGCTCTTTTCAGTGGTACCCGGGGACAGGACAAGAGGCAATGGGCACAAACTTGAACATAGGAAGTTCCACCTAAACATAAGGAGGAACTTCTTTACTTTGAGGGTGGCAGAGCACTGGAACAGGCTGCCCAGAGAGGTGGTGGAGTCTCCAACTCTGGAGACATTCAAAACCCACCTGGACATGTTCCTGTGCAACCTGCTGTAGGTGACCCTGCTCTGGCAGGGGGGTTGGACTAGATGATCTCCAGAGGTCCCTTCCAACCCTATGATTCTATGATTCTATGATTCTATGATTCTATGAATCACCTCCCTTGACCTGCTGGCCACACTTCTTTTGACGCATTCCAGAATGCGGTTGGCTGTCTGGGCTGCAGGCATACATTTCTGGCTCATGTTGAGCTTCTTGTCAACCAACACCCCCAAAATTCTTCTCCTCAGGGCTGCTCTCAGTCCATTCTCTGCCCTGTATTTGTGCTTGGAATTTCTCTGAGCCACGTGCAGGACCTTGCACTTGGCATTGTTGAACTTCATGAGGCTTACATGGACCCACCTCTCAAACCTGTCCAGGTCCCTCTGGATGGCATCCCTTCCCTCCAGAATGTCAACCATGCCACACAGCTTGGTGTGGTTGGCAAACTTGCTGAGGGTGCACTCAATCCCGTTGTCCATGTCACCGAAAAAGATGTTAAACACCACCAGTCTCAGTACTGACCCCAGAGGAATGCCACTTGTTGCTGGTTTCCACCTGGACATTGAGCCATTGACCACAACAATTTGAGTACAACCATCCAGTCAATTCTTTATCCACTGAGTGGTCCATCCATGAAATCCATGTCTCTCCAATTTAGAGACCAGGATGTCATGTGGGACAGTGTCAAATACTTTGCACAAGTCCAGGTAGATGATGTCAGTTGCTCTCCCCTTATCCACCAATGCTGTAACCCCATCGTAGAAGGCTACCAAGCTTCTCAGGCATGACTTTCCCTTGGTGAAGCCATGTTGGCTGTTACCAATCACCTCCTCATTTTCCATGTGCCTTATCAGAGTTCCCAGGAGGATCTGCTGCATGGTCTTGCCAGGCACTGAGGTGAGACTTATTGGCCTGTAGTTCCCTGGAACTTCCTTTGTTTTCTTTTTGAAAATGGGGGTTAAGTTTGCCCTTTTCCAGTCAGTGGGAACTTCACCAGACTGTCACAATCCACCCGAGGATGGATTTCATCAGGTCCCATGGACTTGTGTACCTTCGGGTTCCTTAGGTGGTCTTGTACTTAATCTTCACCAACAGTGGGTGGTTCTTCATTCTCATAGTCCCTACCTTTGCCTTAAATGCATTAAATATTTGTGGCTTAAAAGCACTAAAGTTTATTTGGATCATTTGTTAGAGGAATACTGTTCTTTGCAAAACTGATCATACAGGCAGGACTGTATCATCAGTTTTGCAGTGTTATCACTGTGAAATTTCTTTAGCTGAGGTTTTCATGAAGACTAAAGCTAGCAAAGCCAGTAGTGAATGAGGTGACTACAAAGTTAATGCTGCAAGAATGACCTGTGATTTAAACATTAGATTTGATGGAACAACTTGGAGATACTTTATTAGTATGTTAAATAAGTAAGCTGTGTGTCTTGTGTAGTATACAGAGGTTTAACAGCAAGTTTTGCAAAAGGCATAAACACACATACTTTTGTGACAAGATATCTTAAGACTGTATGATGGCATAAATGATATAGTGCATGACCACTAACTTGCAAGGCAAAGTTCACATAAACAGTAGCTGTATTGCAAGTGTTAGACTTAGTACAAAGTGCAGTGTCATTAACTGGAAAATGCTAGTTAAAACAGCATAAATCACTTAGGTTGAAGCAACGGTTCTTTGTAGTTGAAATTGACTCCAGAAGAATAAATGAACTTATTAGACATGACTGTGATTAATAGTGACAAATTAAAATAAATCTGAACTCCCCAATTGGTTTATATATTCATGTGTGTCAATAACTTATTTTGCAAAACTATTCAAAGAACAACTAAAGAGAATAAGATAGTGTACAAAATCATGAAGCTTATTCCTGACGCAAATGTTCAGCTTTTTGGTGCTGAACTGAAAGATCTCAGCATGCATACCATCAAGGAATACCAGGAAAAATGAAGAAAAGGTACCAGTATAGCTATCACTCAGACTTTATCATCAGATCGTAAAATAGTAATGTGTTGATTTTGCAGGTGTTGAAAGAGTTAAATTCTGTCTCTTCTGTGTATGATGTCATCTGTTAGAGTTATACTTCTGGAAAAAAAAAAGTAGTATTCTCTTTCCAAAAACAGAACTGAAGATGCTATCAAAGGTAGATTTCATATTCTGTAAATGGAAAAAATTGGATCATCATAAATAAGAATTCTAGAAAGGAATGTCTTTTCTGTGTAGTTTGGACATAAAATTTAAGTCCTAATTCTTTTAGATTGAATAAAAGAAATTTGAAAGGGTCCTTACTGTCCTTGTTCAAGAAATGTCCTCTCAGAGTACTTTCTAATTCAGAAGACCAGTCAAAGACTAACAATAGGAAATACTGCTCAGATTTCTGAATTCTGACAAGTGAAGTTGGATGACTCACTGTTGGAGCCTCAGCTTGACAGGCTTTTTTTCCTGTTCTGTTTTGAGACACTGTTTCCACTCACAATTATGCTATAAAAAGATTTTTAATTTTTCCCCTAGAAATTTCCTGATAGTTCCAAGAAAATTTACAAGAGCTATCTTGGTGTATTTCATGAGATAATAATGTACTGTTAAATCCCTGCAGATTAGATACTGTTAGGTGTTGTGGTTATTTTTTTACAAATAATTTATTTTCTTTCAAAAATCATCAAAAAGTTTCCTATAAATTCTTCACCACATCTACAATATCAAGAAAGCCTTTTTTGCATTATACATGGAGGACCATCATTTTGATGATGTATGACTTTAAGTGTCACTGCCTTTATGATGAATAACACTAGGCAACATTGCTCAAGTGATGGATAACACAAAGAGCCATTGCTCTGATGATGTATTCTAGTAAGGGGATAATTCTGATGTAAAATACATACTAAGAGCAAGTTGCTTGGAGTTATCTATCATCACAGCAATAATCGTCAATGCTATACACCCTATTGGTAGCACTGGTCTGACAGTAGGTAATAAGAAATGGAATCTCTTTACAGATGTGGCATGGATCACGTTTATTGCATAAAATAAGGACAAAATGAAAAATGCTAAACCCTATTTCTTGTTTTTGTTCTATTTTTGAAAGCAAGTCTCTCTTGAGTCAATAGAGCTGTAAAAATTAGATACTGTTGGTTAATAACTGATGCATCTACAATATTAAGCAGTCTGGAATATGCAAATAAATCATGTTTTCTGTTGACAAAATCATGCTTCTGACACTGCTTGTCTAATTCTAGAATATATTTCACTGTGACAATATGTAGAATATGGCAGGTTTTCTGCTGTCATCCATGTCTGCACCAGCCAGTGAACAAAATTGTAGACTAGGGGACTATGGCCATAGAGCTATGCAGTAGTGACAGCGTGATGAATTTACAGCTTCATCCATGGGACCTCGTTACATTATAAAGATGCATTTAGTCTCTATATGGAATATTTCAACGAATATTTGCAATAATGTGTTTAAAGTTATTATACAAATCAAAATGTGAAACTCAGGATGGACATGATTACATTACTGCACTGTTATGTAATTAACAGGCAGACTGAACTAGGATGTGAGCAGGCAGGAACTATTAATTTATGCATTCATTTGCATAATGATATGTTGGTAATGAAAAGGACAGATGTAAAGTCATAGCTCATGGCTCAAGTGATAGCCATGAAAATTGGCTTTTTGATGCAGTATTCACATTTGAGAAAGAATGAGGAACTTAGTTGAGAATTACCCTATAAATCTTGGTCACTGGGGCATCCACATTAGGTTAGATGGGGTGCTTTATTGATCTTTGTAAAAGCTAATTCAGAACTATTATATGGTGTAACATGGTGGCAAAAAATGCTGATCATGAAGAAGTGTGACAGAAAAAAGCTGATTTTAATGACTCACTGTCACATTACGCCTTGCAGATTAAGCTTTTTTACACCCAGATGCAATCATTTCCAGTTCTTAAATGAGACTAAACAACATTTTCAGTCTAATCTGATGCTATGACTTCAAAATAAACAATAAATTGGTTTTTATACTAAGTAAAATAGGCTTATTCAAATAATACACGTCAAGTGTGGTTTTTAATCTCCAAATATTATCTTTCAGAGGACAGGTCAAGAAACCAATGCATTTTTTTTTTCTTATACACCCCAATATAGTCTGTAAAAAGGGTTTCCATGCTCATTTGCTTCCAGGAACCTTTGAGACCAATGTATCCGATATTTCCAATTCAGGGGATTATTTCTGTGAGCTCTAAATCAAAGACAGATCTTCATTAGATAAGGTGATAAGGTCCCAAAAGACTTATGTAAATACAGTGCTGTAAAAATACCAAGAGAGATCTACGATGTAGCAGTCAAAAGTTTATGGTTGATAGGGCTGACTGTGGACCATAGTTTTGGACCATAGATTAATAGTTTCATATGTCTTATTATGTAATTATGCATATGAAATCTAGAAAACCCCACGGGGGGTAATTTCAAGTAATTTCAGTCAGGTAATTTCAGTGTCAGAAATGATGAAAAAATAATGGAAATTTTGGAGAAAAATTAACGAATCCAGAAGCTGGTAGGATTGGCTTGTGTAGAAAAGTGAGGTTTTTCCTTCCTGAGAAAAGATTAATGAATGAGAAGAGCAACAAAGTTTTTGAAGAACTAGAATGACAAAGAGGACAAAGAAGTGTGACACATGGGATTTAAACTACAGCAATGAGTGGGATTGAGGTAAAGCTTCTTAAGACTGACAGCCAGATGCTAAAATGCTACTGGCACTAAGCCATGCCATAGCCATACCTATGATTTACACAAGAGAGGCTCAGTTAATTTAAGAAAAACAAACAACGCAGGCTGGTTATGTTCACAAATCATCTTTTCTATCATCACAGCCACTGATCAATGCTGTTTAGTAAGCATGGTTGTTTAAAAAAAAAGATGCGTATGGCATAGGACATCACTTTACTTAGCGAGAACTTCTTGTTTCGTCTTTTGTATTCTGTGTGAAATACAGAAATTTTCGAAGGCAGAAATAGCTTCTAGAGAACACTAAGGCAGTAAAGAAGATAGAGATGGGGATGAGTACTTTATATATATTGCCAGACATAATGGTCAGCATAATCACGCCATAAGATTACAAAGTACTTTCTGTTGCTGGGACAAGTTGTAGCTCTTGAAACTGACAATGGGCAACATGATTGATCTAAAGGATCCTTTAAAAATCATCTAAAAGTTGATCTAGAATACTTCCTTTCACGCCACCTTGTCAAGACACAGATTACAAAGATTTTGGAAAGTTGTTTCTCTATCTTGAATCACTCAAAATGAATTGTAGAAGAGAGTTCCAAATCTCTCTGACATGAAATGATGTCACCAAAAGGATTCTGAAATCCTGGAATACTTACTACTCCTCTTTGCCTCATAAAATCATAAATGTTTACAATTACTTCTGCTCAGCACGTATATGTCAAATAACCCAAGACTGGGTACTTTAGCTTTGTGACATGAGCCAGAATAAAATCTTGGTAGAATCTGCTTTGAATTGGCTAAAAGTAATTTTTAAAGTGTTCTTAACATTTTACTGCATCCAAGTTATTTATAGGTACATTTCATACAATTTACAAATGGTTAGCTTGTAATGTCACTTTTTTCTGGCACTTTTGCCTATAATAGGCATTTAAACATTAATAGATCACATTCATCTAGGTATAAATATTCCAGTGATTACACTGCAGCACTATAAATTTATGTTAAATGATTTAAGAATGTAATTTCTTTAAGTGGAAATTAAAAAAAATGGCTTTCTTAAAAATTTTTGCTTGATAGAAAATCTACTATGACCCAGCTACTATGGCTTACCAGAAAAAGATGGACTAATAGATTTTAAGCACTGATATAATTTTGGGTGCTTTTCTTAGGGCAGTATTTATGAACCTCAATTGAAAAAAAGAAAAGCAAAATTTGTTAGATCTTCTGCAAGGGATATTTATGCTGTAGGTATTTTTTTGGAAGTTTACTTTAGCCTTTGTACACCTTTTATTACAAGCTTCTTACATTTGCATTCTTACATTTTCTATAGGAAATAAATTTTTTAAAAAAGTGAATATGTGTACCTAGTAGGTCTGTCCATAATAGTTTGAGAAATTAAATTCTTTTTTATTGTAGTGGTTGGGAACCAAGGTTTTTATGCAATATTTGATGTTTCTGGCAGACATTAAAGAAGATTTTATGGAAGACTGTTGGGAAAAACTTTGATTCCAATGGAGACATCTTAGTCTGCTCAGGTCTCAGTAAACAATTTATCCAGCCAGGTATGAGATATAGCAAAAACTAAGACATTAAAGGTGAGTTACTTTTCCTGTTAATATCTTTTGTCCAATGCAAGAGTATGAAAATACATCAAGCTCAACTGTTGTTTAAAAAGTAACTGCACCACATCAGGTTGATATTTAACTGGTTTGTATAAATTCAAGTGATCCAGTTGAATATTGAGAACCTCTCTTTGATCTAAGGTATATGGTAACATGCAGTTATATAAGCACAAATACGTAGTAACTACTGTTTTAATGAGTATTACAAAATAATGTCATTTTATATACACTTGCTCCAATTGTCTGCAACATCAGAATCTTACTCCTTACCAGCTTCATACAGGCTGCTTTATAAAAATAAGGTGTAGATCTGTGAATGCTTCTTATTAGCCTTTCCAAAGTGGAAAAATTCAGCAAAGTTTTATATAACAGAGGCACTTTAAACTTGTATTTTTTTTGGTCATATTTAAATAATTATTCCATCTGTAAAATTGGACAGAATACTTCTGACTTTGAAATCTCTGGGTACAAAATTTCAATATAAAAGCTTTTCATTATCCTTGAAAATTAGTCCTCAAATATCTAGCTGCTGTATCTTGGCAATGGCTCCTTAAGAAGTCTTTGTGTTAACCTGTTTTAGAAAGAGAAAAATCAGAAAGCTTATTTTAATTAAAATTTATTTTATTAATTATTTATAGATTTGATTTTTCCCAGTTTAATTAAGACTTTTAGTATCTTACAAGACACTGAAATTAATAATTTCAAGATTTCTGTCTTTACATTTTCTATTTAATTCTCAACAGAAAAAAAAGGGTTAATGCTATTTACTTGTGTAGTTACTTAGTATAATGGGTTGCATAAAGCCTATGCCTACATGTTTAAGTTTAACCTCAGTTTCTCATTTAACAAAGACTACTCCTATATTGTTGAGGAATAACATGCTTCCTACTTAACCGCTGGTTAAAGGTTTGTATGCACAAACATGGATGATTAACTGAGCACTCAGCAATTACTGGGTGGATAATACGAAGATGATTTGTGAAAATTGGAATTGCCTGTCCTTGCTGTTGTGTAGTCTGCATATCTCTTACTGACATTCAGAGGTTTGGAAAGTTGTTTGATTTTGTGTGGATGGCCTTGTCACTTACAGTGAGCTTACATCAACCTGCTGGAATTGATGCTGTTAAGCTTTCCTTCAAAACATGTTAAGCATTATTGTCACTCACATATCTTGCCTCATCAAAACAAACAATAAATGAGTTCTAAATGCCTTCAGGACTGGAACTTAACGTCTCACAAAAGGGGACATTGAAATTTCTTGATGCCATTGCACTAAAATAAAACAGCTGACCTTGAGGAGAATGGCAAGGAGACAAGATTAATTCTCTTTTCCTTTTTACTCAGTCCATTCAAAATTAGATCTTATTTGCAGATAGCAGGCACTATTCCAATTATCTGTTATTTGTTTGTTGTTTTTTTTTTTAAAGCCTTTCTTTGTATGTTTGATGATAGTCCTGGTCTGACCTTTTTTTTATTGTCACACTGGGTGAACTGCTGTGCCATTCACCCAATACAGCAAATATAAATTGTATGTTACTTATTTAGCTGATGATGATTGCTGTTTTTCCAAGCCCCTTTATTTTAGGACTGACCCTTAGGTTTACCACCATTTACTCAGAAGAAAATTTACTTGGCTGCTGTCAAGTAAAATCAGAAATTCCTCAACTGATAACCTAAAAAAAATAATAAATGAGATGATAGATAACGGAGTGTATGAATTTCCTACAGGCAGTAATGGACATTGAGTTATAAGATGGAAAAGGAACTTTTGGGCTGTCTGTTTCAGTTTTTGGTTGACTAAGGTGCTGGAACACTGTGTTCCTGAAGAAGTGTACCTCATGGAAAGGACCCATGCTGGAGCTGTTTGTCAAGAACTACAGCCAATGGTGAAGACCCATGCTGGAGTAGGTCATGAAGGACTGTCTCCTGTGGGAGCGACCCCATGCTAAAGCAGGGGTAGAGCGTGAAGAGAAAGGAGCAGCAGAGACTAAGGGTAACTGACTGACCACAATGTGCATTCCCCATCCCCCTGCACCGCTCAGGGGGGAGGGGGTAGAAGAGTTAAGAGTGAAGATGAGTCTGGGAAGAAGAGTGTGAATGTGCGAGTAGGGGAAGATGCTTTTAGTTTTGTTATTTCTCACTATCCTACTCTGTTATTAACTGACAATAAACTAAATTAATTTTCCCAAGTCGAGTCTGTTTTGCCCATGAAAGTAATTAGTGAGTGATCATAGAAGCATAGAATGGTTTGGGTTGGAAGGGACCTTTAAAGGCCATCTAGTCCAACCCCCCTGCAATGAGCAGGGACATCTTCAACTAGATCAGGTTTCTCAGAGCCCAGTCCAACCTGACCTTGAATGTTTCCAGGGAGGGGACATCTACCACCTCTCTGGGAAACCTGTGCCAGTGTTTCACCACCCTCATTGTAAAAAGTTTCTTCCTTATATCTAGTCTAAATCTATCCTCCTTTAGTTTAAAACCATTACCCCTTGTCCTATTACTACAGGCCCTACTAAAAAGTTTGTCCCCATCTTTCTTATAGGCCCCCTTTAAGTACTGAAAGGCCACAATAAGGTCCCCCCCGAGACTTCTCCAGGCTAAACAGCATCAACTGTCTCAGCCTCTCCTCATAGCAGAGGTGTTCCATCCCTCTGATCATTTTTGTGACCCTCCCCTGGACCTGCTCCAACAGATCCATGTCTTTCCTGTGCTGCGGGGTCCAGAGCTGGACTCAGTACTCCAGGTAGGGTCTCACCGGAGCAGAGTAGCGGGGCAGAATCACCTCCCTCAACCTGCTGGCCACGCTTCTTTTAATGAATCCCAGGATACGGTTGGCTTTCTTCGATATGAACACACATTGCTGGCTCAAGTCCAGCTTTTCGTCCACCAGTACCCCCAAGTCCTTCTCAGCAGGGCTGCTCTCAGTCCCTTCATCCACAAGCCTGTATTGACACCAGGGGTGGCTTAGACCCAGGTGGGCCGGCTGTTTGAGCTTGTCCAGGTCCCTCTGGATGGCATCCCATCCCTCAGGCCTGTCAACCACACCACTCATCTTCGTGTCATCTGCAGACTTGCTGAGGGTGCACTGGATCCCACTGTCTATGTCATTGATTAAGATATTAAACAGTAATGGTCCCAGTACGGACCCCTGAGGGATACCACTGATCACCAATATCCGTCTGGACACTGAGCTATTGACCACCACTATGTGACCACCCAACTAACTCCTCATCCACCAAACAGTCCACACACCAAATCCATGTCTCTACAATTTAAAGAGAAAGATGTTGTAGGAGATCACGTCAAAGGCCTTACAGAAGTCCCGACAGACGACATCTGTAGCTCTTCCCTTGTCCACTGATGCAGTAACTCCATCATAGGAGGCCACTAGGTTGGTCAGACAGGACCTGCTCTTGGTGAAGCCATGATTGCTGTCTTGAATCATGTCCCGGTCCTCCTTGGGCCTTAACATAGACTCTAGGAGGATCTGTTCCATCATCTTCCCAGGCATAGAGGTGAGGCTCACAGGCCAGTAGGTCCCAGGGTCCTCCTTTCTAACCTTTTTTAAAAATGGATGCAATGTTTCCCTTTTTCCAGTTACCAGAGACTTCATTTGACTTTTCAAATATCATGGAGAGTGTCTTCACAACTACATCAGCCAATTGCCTCAGGACTCAGGGATGCAGCTTGTCAGGTCGCACGGACTTCGGTATGTTTAGGTTCCTCAGGTGCTCACAAACCTGATCTTTTCTTTGTGTGGAAGGGACTTTACTCCTCCAGTCCCTCTTTTGTGGTTGATCCACACAAGAAGCGTGCGGAGAGAGGTTGCCAGTGAAGACTGAGGCAAAAATTTGTTGAGTACTTCAACCTTCTTCTCATCTGTTGTTACCAGTTTGCCAGTCTTGCTCATCAGGGTGGGTATGCTTTCTTTGACCTTCCTTTTCTGGCATACATACCTGTAGAAGCCCTTCTTATTATTCTTTGTGTCCCTTGGCAAGTTCAGCTGCAACTGTGCCTTGGCCTTCCTCACCCCATCCCTGCACAACAGAACAGCGTCCCTATACGCTTCCCAGGAGACCTGTCCCTACCTCCACTGCCTGTGCATTTCCTTCTTGCCCTTTAGTTTGACCAGGAGGTCTTGACTCTGCCATGCCAGTCTCTTGCCTTCTTTTCCTCATTTCTTACTCCTGGAGATCAAGGGCTCTTGCGCTCTATAGAAAGTGTCCTTAAAGATCTGCCAGCTCTGCTCTTCACCCTTGTCCCTGAGGGCAGTTTCCCACGGGCCCCTGTTGACTAACTCCTTGCATTCGCTACCAACAGGTCCAGTATCGTACCCCCTCTGGTAAGGCTGTCTATTACGTGGCTTAAGAAGTAATTCTCAATGCATTCCAGGAGTCTCCTGGATTGCCTACAGCTCACTGTGCTACTTTTACAGCAGATGTCATGGTGGTTGAAGTCTCCCAGCAGGATGAGAGCCTGCAAGCGGGATGCCTCCTGTAGCTGGAGTAAGTCTTCATCAATAGGTTCCCCTTGATGTGTTGGCTTGTAGAAGACACCAGCCACAAGGTTCCCTTTGTATCCTTGACTAATTCTTACTCATAAGCTTTCAACCTGCTTGTGGGTATTCTTCAGAGATATCTCTTCACACTCTATCCATTCCTTGATGTAGAGGGCAACAACTCCAGCCCTCCTTTCTCACCTGTCCCTTCTGAACCAATAGCCATGCTCCAGTCATGGGATTTGTCCCACCAAGTTTTAGTAATGGCAACTAGGTTGTAGCTTTCTAGCACTGTGGTGGCTTTCAGCTCCTTCTATTTGTTCACCGTGTTGCGTGCATTGGTGTAGAGGCAATTCAGCTGGGCTCTTGGCTGTGACACTTTTTTAGAGGAGCACTCCTTAATTACTTTGAGATATTTCATTGGTGATCTCCGTGTCCGTATCTCAACCCATGAGCTTTTTCATCATGATTCCTCCCCCTGCCCTGTTGAGGAGGTGAGGGCTTGGTGGACACCTGGAGGCTAGTCAAGGTCAACCAACCACACTAAGATAGCACTTGTTTGTCTTTTGGTTTTATGCTAATGTCTTTGTAAACAGCAAACATATCCCTCTCAGCATTTTTTTCCTTAAAGTAGACTAAACAAACAAGACTATTCTAGCATTCTCTCTTAAAATAGACTGTTCATAATCCTGCCTTTCTCCTTCAGATTGCTCCAACTGGAATTGCTAGGTGAATATACCTGTGCCATGCAGTTATACTCTAATGGCACTGGTATTTCCCTGTCCTCACCAGAAACATCTCTCCTGATGCAGTCCTGAGACTGACAGCATCTTCTCTACTGTGACTTGATCTCAAGCAAATTCTTCTATACATGTTATGACCTCCTCAAAATGGATGTCTGTAGCAACAATAATTAGAAATCCTGAAAGGACAACTTTCTACAGAAATACACTTGGAAAATGACAGCATTGATACAGAAAAAAATTCTTTGTCTTATCATTTTCTGTATTCCCTATGCTGTTACTCAAACTTAATGTTTGAATAAGACCTCTCTCCTTCCCACTCTCCACATCCTGCATAGAAAGGGGAGTTCTGCGTTATAATCTGTTAAAAAAAAAAAAAGTGTGGATTCATAAATCTAGCATTATTATTTTTTGTAGGTTTAGGAAGTGATCTGATGAGGTCCTGAATGCCTTAGCTCCAGTTGACTTCACAAACTTAGTCAGGACTGTATTTGTACTTTTCTGTAGTTTATGGCTCTCAGTTCTGCCATCTACTTGGCTTTTCCATTAAGAGAGGCCATGAGCTAGAGAAGGGCAATTTCTGTTTAAACAAAAACATCATTGATAGTAAGCATGTGGCTGAGAAGGAAAAAAAAAAAAAGAAAATGCAATATAAATAGATGAACTAGAATAGAAATCAGTATCTAAGGGACTCTGATTAGATAAAAGCTGATGAGCTGTGAAGACAAATCGTTTAATTTGCTTCTATTTTTAGGAATATATTCCAAACAAACACAGTGATTACACAAAAGATCCTCTATACAGAGAAATGACAAATAAACAAGAGATACACATTTTAGTTTTGAACCTACAGAAAATTCCTTGCTGCAGAAATACTGATTGTTCTAAGGATTATTTCAATTTATATGCCAATACTTGGATATAATTTATATAGGAAATATAAAAATAGTATAAATATTCTCCTAGTGCTCATATGCATCACAGATCTAACAATCAGGAAGAATCGTTCCTCTGATATTTAAATTTATTCACTCTTTCAGGGACTTTGCATCTTATTTTGGGATTAAAAGATTTAACTACATACAACTAATATTTGTATTTTCTGGCTGGAAATGGATGTTGCTATTGAAGGTATTTTCAGCTGTGAGTATTTTAAAATCAGGTTATGCAATGAAGCAAATTTCATACTTATGAAAACACACGGATGAAGTTTAAGCTATTTAACTGCTAATATTTTTTTTCTATTTCTTATAGTATGAAGAGCAGACAGACTTTTGGCCAGTTTTTTTCATAAATTTAAGCAATGATTAAACAAAAATTAAGCATTATGTGTGTTTATTAAACTTTGCATCTCTTTGAAGCTCTTCGGTTTGAGCAGGTTGCATGCTTCAAGCAAAATTATTGAGAAATCCAACCGTGAATTTCTTCTTTCTGATATCTGCACATTTAACCCTGGCAACACACACATATATCATGGGTAAATCTTTAATTTCACCACCACATTATAAGTTTATCTACTTGAATGAAACCAAAGTGAATGAAGGGTGATTGAGGACACAATTTTAATGCATCAGCCAAGATAAACAGTAAACTGAAACTGCATCTGCGTTATGGCACTGGGCTCAATGCCATAATGCAATTTATGCACCTGCTGAGCAGTTGGAAAACAATTTCCATATTAGAGGGAGAAATGTATCCTAGCTTCAAGGCTTTAGAGAAGTCTGGACCATCAAAACCTTCGTGGTTCACCTGCCTTGTGCCACACATTACGCAGGTGTGGCACCACGGACCTTCCCTGACATGCTGGGTCTGGGCAGGGTAGAGCTGTAGAAGGTCAGAGGACTTGGACAGCCAGGAAGTTAGATGGAGGAGCTTTGACATCTGCTCTAGCCTGAAGGAAGGACAGTCTCTGTGGAGAAACAAAATTAGCTCTACACCTATGGCTTGGAGGAGGTAGCTGAGTTCTACCCCCGGGACTATAATAATTCCCCTCCATAAAGCCCAATTTACTTCAGGTTTGAAAAAGGGGGGCACATTCCCTTCTGGATGACTTTGATGAGATATGTGTGCAAGTGGGGTTTATATATAGAAATGAAGGCAGCAGTATATGGACAGAGTCAATTTTATTTCTCTGCGTTGGAGGATATAGGATACAAAATCATTAGTACATTATTACAAACTCTGTGGTTTTCCACTTGTGTCATTTTGTAATTTATTATGCACATTAATTAAACAGTGGGACAAGCTCACCAGCTACATGGTGCCTAAATGTGTGTTCTGTAAGATAAAGCCACATTAGGAAGAAAGGAACAGAAAATAATTTCTGTGAAGTACTATAAATCTGTTAGACACAGGAAATACAACAATAAAACTTAACAATAAATTCATTAACTCTAGGAGAGCAGATCTTAAAGCATTATATATAACTGGTTCTGCCATTGGGTAAGCTCTGATAAAATGAAGTTTATCTTTGTCTCTGTATTCTGAAGCTATGTAAAACATACACACCAATAGCTGAATTTGAAGATACCATATATTTTGTAATGACCTTATTCAAAAGGAAAGTGGTAGTAACGTATTTTTGTGTTTAGTTTTTTCCCTCCACCTTTTAAATCTGCCAAAAGATAGAGAAGCGATCCATTTTCTCTTGTTCAGCAGGAACAATTTTTACTCCTTCTCCTGTTGGATTGCAGGATGCTAAAGACAGATTTTATTTTAGTTTACATGCATTTCTTTTAGTTTACATGTAAAGACCTGCACAATGCCAAGATCATGCTTTTTCATTTTGCCTGTGGGGGAGACTATAGCCCTAATCTTCTCCAAAACAGTTTAATAGGAACACATTCAATAGAAGTGCCTTGTCTAAGAAATAGGTGTCTGGTGTCTATGGATATATGATTAAATAGATAGATTTTTTCCTAAATTCCATGCCATAGGAAAAAATAGCAGTACAAAAGTGACTATTCCAGTAAGTCTGGTAAATAGCTGTGAGGGTGACTTTTCCAGGCATATTTGCCATGTCCAGTTTCTATATTCCCACATGGAAGACGAGACAGAATAGCCATCTGCATGCATTTGCTTTAGGACTCCACTATAACCTATAAAGAGTGAACATGTGTTGCCAAATATTCCAAAAATTACAATTTTCCTCCACTGTAGGGTAAATATACTCATAGAACTGAACATGTATATGTTTTAAGGGAGACTAAAAGTAGTAGTGTATATTGAATCTGTTTACTGCCTCCCGTTATAAAATACATGAAAATGTTAAATTTCATTGTCATCTATTAAATATGTTTACTGATGTCCTTTACTGAAGCAATAAAGGGAAAATTTCCTTTGTATACCTATTTAATAAATGTAAATTTATTACTACTACCTCAGTGAAAAAACAATGCAGGACCCAAAATTTATGATCACCAAGTAATTTCAGTTTGAAGATTTTTCTAAACATCCTGTTTCTAACCCATCCTATTAAAAGAGAATCTTCTATTTTGCTGTTACATAGGGATTCTAATTGGAGGAATTTCTCTCATTTCTTCTTTTACACCATATTTTTGTGATGTTTTATAATGCAAAAAGGAAAAATCATCTAGAGCTCACTTATTTTCCTATCTACAGATAATAAAACTACATAGGATTTAGAATAGCAGCTGGTACCTGTTAAAGAGAAACACCATCAATTTCTATTAAGTTTTCAGTGATACATAATGTGTACTTCATTTTCTTCCAACATATTCTGTTAAATCTTTGAGGACTTTGAATCAAATTACTTTGCAGCAGATGTTAGATTATTGTATTTGAGGTTTTGTATTAGATCACTGTTTAATGGTGTTTTCTTAAACAATAAATGAATGTACTTGATAACAAGTATGACAACTGTTTCATTCTCATAATTGGTCCTTGTTAGTAAGGTGATGCTATCATGGAGTAATATGTACCTCCTGCCTGTGGATTAGAGTTTTGAGAAAGGTACTGCCATTTAATAGAGATAACAGCTGTAGCAGTCTCATTTAGTGAGAAACTGTTGAGGAAGAGGAGGTAAAGAAAACAAAGCAGAGGGATGTAGAAGAGAGACTAATTATGGAAAACTGTGCTTGAACAGCACTCATCCTGAAGCCAATGGGAGCTGTCTAACCTTTATTATTTCTATCAAAACACTTAAATCCCTGATGAAGTTGAATTATGCTTGTAATGATGTGCTCAGCAGCCTTAATAGATTGCTGTATGAGTTGCGTGGTCCTTCTCAAAGTAGTCATGTAATTTGCTTTTGGGATAATACACTTGCTAGCTACAATTCATGAACCGTACCTAGTGCCTTGTGGCTTCGGACTATACTAATTTCCATAGTTTTAAAATAAAAACTTGATCTTTAATTAATTCATATTCCTAGTTTCTTAGATGAAGAAAAAACCAGGAAACTCTTGCTGCTAAGTCATGACAAAAGCAGCTTCTTGTGAAATACTCCTGAGTATATGCTCTTCATGGCATACATATTCACTCTTATGGGGAGTTCAGATATATGCTACATTGGCAGGATAGCATTGCAAGTTATACGTTTGTGTGTGCCCATCTCATTAGGTTGAATATTAGCAGCAAAGAACCATTGCTGGCATAGACTAACCTTGAAACCAAAGACTTACAAACTGAAGCAAGGTTGCAAGGTCTGGCCTTCCGATCTTATCCCTGGGGTTTTGAAAAAGAAGTTAGCTCGAGCATATCAACCCATCTTGCAGACATTATGTAGTGCAGACTTTTCCAAAATTGCTGATATATTTTAACCTTGCCTCCTTACATTGTTTATTCCATATTCCTATGTCTGTGAGCAGTAAAAATAAGGAACATTTTCCTTGGGTAGTAATAGGCTAAGGAGTTAACACATATGGCAACTCAACTTCTGTGCATTGGAACTATAACATTTCTGCTTTCACCTGTTTCTTTCTTCAGGGGCAGGACATGTCTCTGAGAGTGGAAGAATTCCATTTCAGATTTAGTAAGTTCAGTGATATAAGGATAGTTAAAAATACTTTAAAAGCTGTTATAATATATAAAATTCTGAACCATTTATATCTGATCTGAAGCAACAGTGTAGGTTATAATGGCATTTTCTTGCCGTTTATTCTTACGGTCTCTGAACCTTCAATTATACTGAATATTGTCCAGTTCCTTCAGCAGCCTCAGTGAAATTAATGTCACTGCTTCCAGAATAAGGCATCATAAATATGACTGAGAACAGTCATTGTTGTGGGTTAACCTCAGCTGGCAACTTATCATCACACAGACGGCCAATGCAGACCGAGCAAGCAGATGTGGTGCTCAGCTGCTGACCAAGATTAATCTGTAACAGTCAGATTGTAAGTCCTCTCTGTCAAGTCACCTGAAAGAACGTTTTTGCCCAGAGCAGTGACAAATCTTTGAGTAGATCAAACAGGAGACAGTTCATGCGGTAGCCCTTGGGCCAGTCTGAACCCAATCGGATGTGAGAAATATGCTCTGCAATGCAGTCAGGGAGCATGACTCTACCTGGAGCCTCTGGCAGAAAGCACCCAGAAAGACTTGAAGTTGACATGTAGGGTTTTGGAGCTGGGGCTACAGAGGATCTAAGGTCTTCTACATCCCAAATTAAAAAGAGTTATTGACAGCATTCGGGGGCGTTGAGCCACTTCAGAAGGAGTTGGTATGGAAGTGCAGCTCCTCTTGGAACCACAATTGCCTGTGCTGTGCTGAATGTGCAAAGGAAGGGTTCCCACTATACATCATGTAACCAGCATGATGTGGAGTAAGTGGGTAGAGCTGATCACACATTGGGTGCCCATGGGGAACCCCAACTGCCCTGGAGCCCTGGAAAAGACCATGGACTGGCCAGAAGTCAGAGATTTCAAAGCATTGTCTGAGAAGGTGACCTGTGCTGAGGAGGTCCCACTGTATCATAAATCACCAGAGAATGAAACACAATATGCTGTGTTTACTGATGGGTCCATCACAGGTAGAAAGATGCTTTATAGACTCTCACACGACAAGTTGCTGAAAATGTCAAAGGAAAAGGTGAATTGAGTCAGTTTGCAAAAGCAAAAGCCACGCAGCTGGCCCTAGAGATTGCCAAATGAATAAAGTGGTCAGTACTCCGTGCCTATACTGACTCATAGGTGGCGGCAAATGCCCAATACTGGGAACATAAGGATATGCTATTCATAGCTCAGTTTGCCCACATAACATTGGGACAGCTAGAGAGCGATGTAACATATATACAGGCTTATGGTGGAGGGGTCAACCTGACCACTAAAGCCATTGCACAAGTTATTCATGAATGCAAAACATGCCATAATCAAAAGAGCCAAGTGATTAGTCTGTCCAGTATAGAAGATAGTGGCTGAACATCAATAAGGGGAGGCCTGTCAGATTGATTACTTCATACTCCCACAAAGCCACCAAGACAAGCATTACATGTATGTTATAGTGGAGGTGACCATCAGATAGCTGGAAATATGCTGTAGCCCATACCACCATCCAAAACAGCACCTTGGGTCTTCAAATGCAAGTTCTGTGGTGGCATCGCACCCCAGAAAGGGTCAAGTCAACCAACAGAACTTACTTCTGAAACAACCTCACAAGAACCTAGGCCAAGAAACATGGCATTGATTGGGTGCATTGCACTTCATTATTGCACATAAGCCTTCAGAAAGATTGAATAATACAGGGCACTGTTAAAGACTACACTGAAAGCGATGGGTGCTTGGAGGACAAGCCTTGCAAGAAGCTCTGCAAGTGTAACACTGACCTGACATGAGCTGTCTTTGTTGCCCAATAACTCAACACAATATGTGGTATCTCTTGTCCTGAGTGACCACCATAACAGATAGAACTCAAGTCATGGATCAAATTAACTCAGTGGAGATTTTATGGATATGGCCCATAGCATAAGGGGACGATATCTGTGTATACAACAAAGCAAAGGCGTGGGTTAATGTGGATGTTGGAATGCCTGACTTGATCATGACATAAATGGTATGGAATAAGTGGTGGAGATTGTACTGGGTATGGCTGGGATGTAGTTAATTTTCTTCACAGCAGCCCATATGGTGCTGTGTTTTGGATTTGTGACTAAAACAGTGTTGATAACACAACAATGTTTTGGTTATTGCTGAGTAGCACTTGTGCAGCATCCAGGCGTTCTCTTTTTCTCCAACTCTGCTCCCCCAGGCTGTGGGTGTGCAAGAATTTAGGAGGGGATTCAACCAGGACAGCTGACCTGAACTGTCCAAAGGGATATTCCATGCCATATAACACCATGTTCATCAAAAAAAAAAATGAGGGAAGAGTGATTTTCAGTAAGGTAGACATTTCTCTGAGAATGGCTGAGCATCGGTCCTCTTGTGGGAAGTGGTGAGTGATTGTCTTTGCCTAATTTTGTTTTTTTTTCCTTTTTTCTTGCTCTTTCCTTTGCCTATTAATCTCTCTTAAAATCAGCACAGGACGTACTTTTACTCTTCCTATTCTCTGCCCCTCTTCTCTCTGGGGCAGGGGCAGTGCGCAAGTGATTGTGTGTTGCTTAGCTGCCAGCTGAGGTTAACCTGCAACAGTCATATTTGCAGTCTCACTCTGTAAGGTACATATTAAATTCTGATAAAGGAAAGGAGACACAAAATACTTGTATTATTTTTAATTTTGTGTCCTATAAGAGGAAATATCCTATTGCAATAGGCAATACTGTATTGCTCAATGACGTTATGGTAGAAAAGAAAAGCCAAGGTACAAACTTCCATGGGTTGTTTGGAAAGCAGTTGTTTTGGCTGAGTTTATCACAGGTTGCTGGCAGCAGGGAAGAGATGACTCGAGAAGAACTCTGTAGAAAATGAGGGAGCTCTTGGTTTGATTCTTGCCAGTTGAGAACCTTGAGCAAATCTCACAAGGCCCACTCAGATTCGTTTAGCACAACAGGTGGCTGCGACTGAGGGAGACGTGTTGTGATCATGCTCATTTATTTGCTGCCGGTTATTAGGATCATTCAGCTCATCTGAAATGTGGGAGGCTGGTTTCAATCCCTCTTTGCCCTCTTTTGAAGAGGAGATTGCGGTCAAGTGTTTTTCCAGTCCAACTGAAGACAGTCAACACTAGGATATTGGGAATTTTAAGATGCATATTTAATTTTTCTGTTTATGTGGGTGGAAAATAGTTAACTGTAAGAAGGAATGTGGGATCTTGAATGGAGGAAGATTCTGCTTTGACCAGGTGTTGGTATCATGTATCTCAATATGGGTGCCTTGTGTCCAGGTTAACAAAACAAATGCTTTTACCCCTTGATTTTTCATTTACTTTCTAAGTAGGTATTCACCTCATTTTTGTCAATATTGTCATTATTCGCAGAAATTATAAGAGAAGGCAAAAAGAGTTTGGCTCCTTTGTCATGCAAAAAAAAATAAAAAAATAAATGTTGTAAGATATATAATTCCTTTTTAGAAATATGGTGGGAAGTGAAAGAATCTGTGCAGGGGTAGATTTATGTAACCTAAAAGGAAAATCATGCTGTGAGATAAATACTGGCCTATGTAAATTTAGACTAAATTAGAAGAAGGTTCCTAATCATCAGAATTTGTTCTGGGTCAGTCTTTTAATGGGAGTAACTGGGGAGAAAGTATAACTACTTTTCAACCACGCTTATTCCGTTTACGGAACAGAGTACTGCATCCTGGTTCCCCATGCCTGCAGGAGTTAAATTGTGTGCACAAAGTGGCCTTTCCATTTGCTGTACTGGAACACTGAGTAACTAGCATGATTACCTGGTCCTTCAGGACAGACATTGATGTTAGGAGTTAGATATTTCATCTAAATCTCTCTGAGAGAAACAGAATATTGCAAGTATGCACTGGGTGGTTTATGCATGTGTTAAATATCCTTGAGATGCATCAACCATCAAGTAAATATGAAACGAAAAAAAATAAATTCTAGCATATTTAATAATGAAAATGAAGCCATAAATTTTTGCGATATCTTTGAATTAGCTATTTAGCCTATGATATGGGTCAGTAGCTGAATGTTTACAATCCTTACTCAGGTCACAGTTTAGCTATGATTACAAAAGTAACAGTATACTTTTTCTTACCATTTCTTACCATTTCAGTTGGTGTGATTAACCTTTAATTAACCTCTCTGCTGATGCTTTCTAATTTTGGTACTAAGAGATTAGTTTTACTTATCCTAGCTGTTCTAATTCTTCTAAAAAATATATATGTGTAAATATATATATTTATGGTTTTTTGTTTCAGAGAATAGTAGATAATTTTTAAGAGATCTTTTTGGAGCTGATGCTGGGCCCCTCAGGGTTTTTTGATATTCAGAAAGGCCTTTGAATCCTTGGAAGCTCTAAAGTGAAGCAAAAACATGAGTATCTAAAGGGTCATTTTATGGAAAAAATCCAAACAACTAAATAGTAAATACCTTTGCCGTGAGATGCCAAAACTGGTTTGATTAATTCACATCAATAAAACTCTAAACATATATCTCTGCACGATAAGTTTTGGGCAAAAGTTCCTAAACAGAATATAGAGAACTATAAAGAAAAAAGGGCAGTGTGGCTGCAGAAGTGAGTTATATCCATTTCTGTAATAATGTAGTATCTACTCCAACATTTCTGGCCAGCTTGGTCACATCTTTATAGTCCATCTGCAAAGACAGAGTGGGACTGGTGCCTCAGGGAAGCGACAGACTTGCTGCACATGCCCAAATGGATGGCACTGCATGTGGGATAAGAGCGTATGACACAAGGACTTCCCTGAGTTGCCACAGAAACTAGAGCACATTCCCACAGCATGAAAAATTCGTACAGTCTATTCCCAGCTGCCTGCCTCCCTGAGAGTAAATCAGAGAGCAAGGTGAATGAATTGTAAGCTGTAATAATGATCTTGGCAGTGTGAGTGGGGAGGAAGCCTTTTTCTTTTTCTTGTGGGAGTGATCTTTTCATTAGTATTTTTTGAAGTGTTTTAGATTTTGGCTTTATTGCATGCTGTTTACTGTAAATACTGATAACCATCATTCTACACAAAAGTTGTGCTGATCTTATCACATTATTATATACATAATTGGTGTTATTTTCTCATTTTGATCAATAAACATAACCCTTATAGTCAGCAAGAACTGAAGAAAACACTGAAGCTTTCAATTTTTGAGGAAAACAGACTTTGGTAATAAAGGAGCAAGACTGTTGAAGAGAAACTAGTTGTTTATGTTTCTATTTCTCCAAAGCAACAAACACAGAAAAACTAGTTTTGCAAGAAATTCATAGACCAAATATATAATTCAAATTACATTTTCCTCTGACACCCCCATATAGCTAACACATGCTCATTTATATTCCTGGCTGCAGGTTGTGTGGTCAGATTCTTGTCCAGGGCATGGTCAGCCTGATTCACAACATCACAGTCAACAGGAGGTTTGCTATTGGCACTAAGAGAAGCATTTCAGTCTTCATCACTTTTATATGAGGGATCTGAAGAAGAATTTGTGAATCATGGCTATCTGCTCAGTGTCTAAGCAGTGTCCAGTAATATCTGAAATTTACTTATTCTTAGACCAATATTAAAATAGATGAGTTTGGAATTTGCTTTCTTCAAATTTTACTGCACTATTTTTGGGAAATTGATGTGAAATAGGAACCAAAACAAAACAAGCTACCTTGTGTTTATAACTAAAGATTAATAAAGTTGACATTTAGGACTGAATTCATAAGATGAAAAAGTTATTTCTGTGTCTTCATTATTTACTTCTTCAGAAGCATTATCTATTTCTGAAAAAGATTTCTTGAAGTTTTGAGAAAAATCTAATTTTAGGTACATTAAAAATGTAATTTAAATTTAGGCTGATATTTAGCCATTTAATTTTGAAACAATTTTTAAAGTTGTTATATAATTAAAGTCAAAAATGAAATAATTTTTATATTTTCAAATTAAATTGCACTGAAAATTGTTTGGGAAATATAAAAAAAATAGACATTGTAAAAAGAAAATCTTTCAAATAAAAATTAGGCTTTTGCTTTCAAGTTTACCTGCATTTAAAAAGCAAAAGGAGAGAAAGCAGAAAGTAGAAAAAGTCATTATTCATTTAGTTCTGGTTTGTAATGTTCCCAGTTCTCTATTCATTTCAATACCTTCATACTTAAAGGAATATGCAACTGTTGCAGTTTATTGTGAAAGTAGCATTGAAAACAGAACTTCCAACTTCAGACAAAATATTGAATATTACTTGCTGAAATTATTTGTTACTTGAGCATTATTGTTGATGATAGAGAAAATGGAATGAGGGAATAATAAGATCAGTAATTCAAAACCAGTTTATTCTATTTATGTCGCAGCAGTATAAGAACATTGACAGTACTGACATTTGCAATTTCTGGAATCATGAATATATGATGAGCTGCTGTCTCATTTAATTAGCACTACAAAGAATGCTACTTAGAAACAATTGTACAAACATTTTAAGAGAAGTTGTCTATGTTACACTGTAACGTTACAACTGCTTGTAAAGGTTAAGCTTAAAAAGGATTACGTACAAGAGTAGCTCCTTGGCATCAAAAGAATCTGACACATCTAACAAAGACAGATGGAGATTCCTACCCTTGCCAGTGCTGAGCTTTTTTAAAAAGTTTTGATAGTGTCCTGAAAATTGCAGAACTGGTAGCTATAGAATTGAATAAGATTTGTAGAATGTAGTTAATTAGTACATTTGCCTCTTCAGGACAGGTGTTACTGTACCTAATTATGGACAACTATGTAAGAGCACACAGTGCAACCCAATTGGTGCAGTGAAAGAGCTGAAAATCCAACCTCTACACTACATGGATTTTAGGGCATTATTGTGGACTAGTTCTGCTAGGTCTGATGAGTATGCACCTATTAGCAGTTTAATTTCACCTAAAAGGATGAAAGTTTATTCCCTCAAAGACTGCTCTACAGTACGAACTGAACTGTGGTAGGTGGGGAAGAATATGTTCAACAGCATGTTTCTCATCTGAGCAAAAAGAATAAGGTGAACACAGCTTGTAAGTATCATTCAAGGAAGAATTAGAAGAGTTCAGCAAAAGTTAGAACGTTTTGCAGCACTGCCTTTGACATTTGTTGACGGATTCTCAGCTGTAGTTGTGCTTGTTGTTTATTTATTTAAATAGAAATAGAATCATAGAATCTTCATGGTTGGAAAGGACCTTTGAGATCATCGAGTCCAAACATACACACACAAAAAAAACCAAACAAAAAAACCAACAACAAAACAACACCAACCTACAATCTCTGCCACTAGAGCATGCCCTGAAGTGCCACATTTAGACTTTTCTTAAATACCTCCAGGGATGGTGACTCAACCACCTCCCTGGGCAGGCTGTTCCAGTGCCTGACCACTCCTTCAGTAAAGTAATCCTTCGTAATATCTGATCTAAACTTCCCCTGCCGCAACTTCAGACCATTTCCTCTGCTCCTGTCATTATTCACCTGGGAGAAGAGCCCAACACCCACCTCTCTCCAACCTCCTTTCAGGTAGTTGTAGAGGGCAATGAGGTCTCCCCTCAGCCTCCTCTTCTCCAAAATAAACATGCCCAGCTCCCTCAGCCTCTCCTCATATGACCTGCTCTCCAGACCCCTCACCAGCCTGGTAGCTCTCCTCTGGACACGCTCCAGCACTTCAGTGTCCCTCTGGTACAGAGGGGCCCAGAACTGAACACAGCACTCGAGGTGAGGCCTCACCAGTGCCGAGTACAGAGGCACGATCACTTCCCTGCTCCTGCTGGCCACGCTATTCCTGATACAAGCCAGAATGCTGTTGGCCTTCTTGGCCACCTGGGCACACTGCTGGCTCATGTTAATCTGGCCGTCCACCAGCACCCCCAGGTCCTTTTCTGCTGGGCAGCTTTCCAGCCACTCTTCCCCAAGCCTGTAGCATTGCTTGGGGTTATTGTGACCGAAATGCAGGACCTGGCACTTGGCCTTATTAAACCTCATACAATTGGCCTTGGCCCATTGATCCAGCCTGTCCAGGTCCCTCTGTAGAGCCTTCCTACCCTCAAGTAGATCAACACTCCCACCTAGTTTGGTGTCATCTGCAAACTTACTGAGGCTGCACTCAATCCCCTCATCCAGATCATTGATAAAGATATTAAACCAAACTGGCCCCAAAACTGAGCCCTGAGGCACACCACTGGTGACCGGCCACCAAGAGGATTTCACCCCATTAATCACAACTCTCTGGGCACGGCCATCCAGCCAGTTTTTAACCCAGTGAAGAGTACACTTGTCTACGCCACGATTTGCCAGCTTCTGCAGGAGAATGCTGTGGGGGACGGTGTCAAAGGCCTTACCAAAGTCCAGATAGGCAATGTCCACAGCCTTCCCCGCATCCAGAAGGCGGGTCACATGATCATAGAATGAGATCAGATTGGTTAGGCAGGACCTCCTTTTCCTAAAGCCATGCTGGCTGGCCCTCATCCTTTGGCTGTCCTGCACTTGCTGTGAGAGCTCACTCAAGATGATCCTCTCCATGATCTTTCCTGGTACTGAGGTCAGGCTGACAGGCCTGTAGTTCCCCAGATTCTCCTTCTGACCCTTCTTGTAGATGGGCGTTACATTAGCCACCCTCCAGTCATCTGGTACCTCCCCTGTTGACCACGATTGTTGATAAATGACGGAGAGAGGCTTGGTGAGCTCTCGTGCCAGCTCCCGGAGTACTCTTGGGTGAATCCCATCCAGCCCCATAGACTCATGTACGTCTGGGTGCAGAAGCAGATCATTGACTACTTGCTCCTGGATTATGGGTGGGTTGTTCTGCTCTCCGTCCTTATCTTCCAGCTCAGGAGGCTGAACACCCTAGGGATAGCTGGTCTGACTATTGGAGGCAGAGGCAAAGAAGGCATTAAGTATCTCAGCCTTCTCCTCGTCCTTGGTTGCAACTTTCCCCTCCCCATCCAGTAAGGGGTGGAGATGCTCCCTGGCTTTCTTTTTGTTGATGTATTTATAAAAGCTTTTTTTGTTGTCCTTTATGTTAGTGGCCAAGTTGAGCTCTAGCTGGGCTTTTGCCTTCCTAATTTTCTCTCTGTATAACCTAACGAGATCTCTGTACTCCTCCTGAGTTGCCCGTCCCATCTTCCAAAGGTGGTAAACCCTCCTTTTATTCCTAAGTCCCATCAGAAGTTCCTTATTCATCCAGACTGGCCATTTTCCCCGCCCTTTAGACTTGCGACGCTTGGGGACAGCCTGCTCCTGGGCCTTTAAGATTTCCTTCTTGAAGAGCGTCCAACCTTCCTGGACCCCTTTGCCCTTCAGGACTGTCTCCCAAGGGACTCTCTCAACCAGTGTCCTGAACAGGCCAAAGTCCGCCCTCCAGAAGTCCAAGGTGGAGGTTTTGCTAACCCCCCTCCTTACATCACTACGAATTGAAAACTTGACCATTTCATGATCACTAAACCCAAGACGACCTCCGACCACCACATCTCTCACTAGTCCTTCATTGTTTGTGAACAGTATGGTAGTTATTACTTTCCTTTGTCTGCTTCAGTGTAGATACATTCATATGACAGTGTTCACCAAGCCATTTTCAATAATTTATCTGCAGAGCTGGCTAATCAGGGAGGTCCCAGTTGACTGGAGGGTAGCAAATGTGATGCCCATCTACAAGAAGGGATGGAAGGAGGATCTGGGGAACGACAGGTCTCTCAGTCTGACCTCAGTGCCAGGGCAGGTTATGGAGCAGATCACCTTGAGTGCCATCACCCAGCATGTACAAGACAACCAGGTGATCCGGCCCAGTCAGCATGGGTTCATAAAAGACAGGTCCTGCTTAACTAACCTAATCTCATTCTATGATAAGTTGACCCACTTAGTGGATGAGGGGAGGGCTGTGGACGTTGTCTACCTGGACTTTAGTAAAGCCTTTGTCACAATCCCCCACAGCGTTCTGGAGAAACTGGCTGCTGATGGCTTAGATGCGACTACTCTTCCCTGGGTAAAAAAAACCACAAAAATACAGGCTTCAAGAGCTGTGGTGAATGGAGTTAAATCTACTTGGTGACTGGTCACAAGTGATGTTCCCCTCAGTATTTGGGCTGGTTTTGTTTCATATCTTTATCAATGATCTGGACGAGAGGATTGAGTGTGCCCTCTGTAAGTTTGCTGACAACGCCATGTTAGGTGGGAGTGTTGATCTGCTTGAGGGTAGGAAGGCTCTCCATAGGCATCTGGACAGGCTGGATCAATGGGCCGAGGCTAACAGTATGAGGTTCAACAACGCCATGTGCTGGGTCCTGCACTTGGGTCACAACAACCCCATGCAGCACTACAGGCTTGGGGAAGAGTGGCTGGAAAGCTGGCCAGCAGAAAAGGACCTTGGGCTGTTGGTCGACTGCTGGCTGACTATGAGCCAGCAGTGTGCCCAGGTGGCCAAGAACGCCAACAGCATCCTGGCCTGTGTCAGGAATAGTGTGGCCAGCAAGACTAGGGAAGTGATCATCCCCCTCTACTTGGCTCTGGTGAGGCCTCACCTCAAGCACTGTGTTCAGTTTGGGCCCCTCACTACAAGAAAGACATTGAGGTGCTGGAGTGTGTCCAGAGAAGGGCAATGGACTTGGTGAGGGGTCTGGAGAACAACTCTTATGAGGAGCAGCTGAGGGAGCCAGGGCTGTTTAGCCTGGAGAAAAGGAGGCTGAGAGGAGACCTTATTGCTCTCTACATCTACATGAGAGGAGGATGTATTGAGGAGGAGGTCAGCCTCTTCTCCCAAGTTGCAAGCAATAGGACAAGAGGAAATGGCCTCAAGTTGCACCAGGGGAGGTTCAGATTGGATATTAGAAAAAATTTCTTCACCGAAAGTGTTGTAAAGCACTGGAACAGGCTGCCCAGGGAAGTGGTGGAGTCACCATCCCTGGAGGTATTTAAAAGTCATGTAGACACCTAGGGACATGGTTAGTGGTGTCCTTGGTAGTGTTAGGTTAATAGTTGGAGTCCATGATCTTAAGGGTTCTTTCCAACCTAAATGATTGTATGATTCTATATACACTGACAAAATGCTCTGATTTAGATCATCCTTGGTTTTGACACGTTACCTTTGGTGTCTTTGATAAAGTCCGTCTTTCGTGAACACTTTCCAATGATCTTCCAGTAACGAATTTCTATTAAATGGAAGAGACAATCACAACATTTGCTAGGAGATCCTGCACAGAGGTTGTTTACCAAACGCTGTTTTAAAGTGAACTTCATTATCATACTATTCTGATATAATATCACTATCCCTAATTGCCACATGATTACATGTTTAATGCATAAAATATAGTCATTGCCAAGGAGCATAACTTGACTGTGCTTTGCAAAAATAATATACATCAAGACTTAGCACAGACAACTGCATAAAAATATTTGGCTGTGTGCAAAATTCTCAATGGAAGTGGATGCACAAAAAATAATCTATTACCCTATTTTATAAAGAAGCAGAGAAATTACCTCTGTTACCTATAGTTTTATTTGTTTATTTCTGGTGGCTTGTCAAAGGAAGATGTTTTGGAACTCTGGGAATGCTCCCGTCCCAGCTTCCAGTTATCAATTACTACAGAAGAAAAGTTTAAATTTCTCAGAATTTCTTGCTCAGGTTATCTGAGAGTTGAATGAGTTAAACTGCAATAATACTATGAGTTTAGGACCTTTTAGTTCTTTTTTTTTCTTTCATGTATTTTATCTGTAAACTTGAATATCTCTGTCATGTAAATTATTTTTCTTATTTTTTTCATATTTCCACTTACAGTCTCAGATTTAACCCATCTACCTTAAGCATTTAATAAAGTTGGTTTTAGTTACGTTTAGACTGTATGCTAAACCCAGTTCAAAATCTGAAGTTGCAATCATAAACTTCCTTCTTCATAATGTTAAAACCCCAAACCTGGTTTTAAACTGCTGTATCCAGACCTCTAAATCCCATCATCCGCTCTGAGATGTATCCTCATCCACGGGTTATTACAGGCTCTTTCTGCTGTGAATTTGCTCTGCTTCCCTGCCAAGCACATTAACAAGACAGCACCTAGTTCTCAACCTCATCAGTACTCACCTGACACCTCACAAATTGTCAAATGCCAGCTCAGGCACTGAAAACCAGAGGTCTCTGTAGAGTTTTAACCTAAACTGAAAATTAGCAGTAATGTGCCTAGCTGTGGGTAAGCAAAAGACATGAAAAATTAATGTTTTATTGAGTGCTAAGAAAGGTTGGCTGAAAGGTTTGCTAGTTCTTCATTCCCCAACTAAGCTGGAACTCGTGAACTTTCTGATTTAGGATATACGTCCATGCACCTTTTCACTGGCAGCAAAGTTAGACTCTCTGTCCCTTCCCCTTCTTTCTTCTCATGTCTACCTCTTCCCCCTTTTCCCCCTTCCTTTTTTTTTCCCAGTTAATTAACCTGGGTATCCACATGGTCCCATAAGCTTTTGTGCTGGCACAAGTGTAAGGAGAAGGTGATCACAGTGTGAAATTACAGTCAAGCAGGAAGGGAGGAAAAAACAGGAATTTCTAAAATGTAGTGCCAGAGAAAAAGTATGCAGGACAAATTTTGTCCAGGAAATTTCAGATATGTTTACAGTGACAGGGATTTAATCTGGTATGCCCCAATCCAGAACCTAAGTTCCAGGCTCTCAAATCAAGCTTCAAAAATCTTTAGACTCCTCACAGTCAAAGACCCTTTGGGAAATAAAATTTAACAGCCACTAAAGCTACAAAAAAATCTATGTGTAATAGTAGTCCTTTAAATTATTCACGTTGAACAGGAAAATATACCTCGTAGCAATAACTTGCTAGTTACATTTTTTTTCAAGCTGAATTATTGCAGTCTAAATGTTCACCATGTTCAAATATGAGATAAGACAAATAATCAGAAAATATCAGTGACTCACTTGGGAAATTCTGTTCAAGTACGTGTTATATATCTTGGTTTTGTGTGCACAAATATGTTATTCTCCACTAGGCTGTGTAGGTAGGATACTTGAAAAAGTGGCCGCTCAGAAAGAGAGACATCTTCGGTCAGTCTCTCAGACTCTGATCAGTGATAACCCATAAGAGATATGTGTATGATAAAGTGCCTATGCAAGTTGTGTACCTAAAAGCTCCATAAAAGCTGAAAACATGACTACTGAAAATCTTGTAGCTGCACTTGCTGCTGAGGCTGAGTTGAGGGGTCCCGTGTTCTGACCAGGTTTCTCACAGAGTTTCTCTGGTGCGTGCCAGGGAAGTGCGAAGCCTGATTTCTCAAGATTGCACTGAGGCGATCTTCCAGGAGTTCACTTTACCTTATTATTTTGTAATTCTGTATATACAGAGGGTGTCTATGATCTTCTAAAAGTTCTTGGAAACCTGAGACAAGACACCATAAGTTTCCTAATGATGACTGTTATTCAATAACGTGCACAGTGCAGTATATCGACTATGGCAGTGATTGGATAGGTTAAAAATTCAGTCAGTGGAACAAGCAGTGATATATTCTCTTGCAAAATAAAATCTGGAATTTGTAATAAATTCATTTCTAAAGAAGGAAAGCTTAAAACCAGCAGTTGCTGGATTTCCAAATTACCTGGAAATTAATTTTATATTGATGATTAGAACTGATGTGCTGAAGGAAGACTCTTTCAGATTAATCTCATGCTTTTTAAAACATCGTATTTTCCCCCATTCTTTCTTCCTATATGTTCTAATAAACAACTGTGGACCAGGTTTTTCTTTTTTTTCTCTTTTCACGGAATCACAGAATCATGGAATTTCAGAGTTGGAAGGGACCTCTAGAGATCATCTAGTCCAACTCCCCTGCTAAAGCAGAGTTGCCCAGAGCACATTACTCAGGACTGCATCCAGGCGGGTCTTGAAAGTCTCCAGAGAAGGGGACTCCACAACCTCCCTGGGCAGCCTGTTCCAGTGCTCTGCCACCCTCGCCGTAAAGAAGTTTTTCCGTGTATTTGAACGGAACTTCCTATGTTCTAGCTTGTGCCTGTTAACCTTCGTCCTGTTACTGGGAACCACTGAAAAGAGTCTGGCTCCATCCTCCTTAAACCCACCCTTTAGATCCTTACAAACGTTAATAAGGTCCCCCCTCAGCCTTCTCTTCTCCAGGCTAAAGAGTCTCAGCTCTCTCAGCCTTTCCTCATAAGGGAGATGCTCCAGTCCCTCAGTCATCTTTGTTGCCCTACACTGGACTCTCTCCAGTAGTTCCCTGTCTCTCTTGAACTGGGGAGCCCAGAACTGGACACAGTATTCCAGTTGTGGCCTCACCAGTGCAGAGTAGAGGGGGAGAATGACCTCCCTTGACCTGCTGGCCACACTCTTCCCTAGGCAGCCCAGAATTCTGTTGGCCTCCTTGGCAACAAGGGCACATTGCTGGCTCATGGATAATTTACTGTCCACCAAGACCCCCAGATCCTTTTCTTCAGAACTGCTTTCCAGCAGGTCCACCCCTAACCTATATTGGTGCCTGACATTCTTCCTCCCCAGGTGCAGGACCCTACAATCGTCCTTGTTGAACCTCATTAGGTTCTTCTCTGCCCAGCTCTCCAGCCTGTCTAGGTCACGCTGGATGGCAGCATGGCCCTCCGGAGTGTCAGCCACCCCACCCAGTTTGGTATCATCAGCGAACTTGCAGAGGATACGCTCTGTCCCCTCGTCCAGGTTGTTGATGGATACGTTAAACAATACTGAACCAAGTATTGACCCCTGGGGGACATCACTCGTTACAGGCCTCCAGCTCAACCCTGCTCCATTAATCACTGCCCTCTGAGTCCTGTCACACGGCCAGCTCTCAATCCACCTCACTGTCCCCACATCTAGTCCACACTTCCTCAGTTTCCTAAGGAGGATCTTATGAGAGACAGCATCAAAAGCCTTGCTGAAGTCAAGGTAGATGACATCTGCTGCTCTGCCATCATCCAGCCAACCAGTTATAACATTGTAGAAGGCTATGAGATTGGTCAAGCATGATTTACCCTTGGTAAATCCATGTTGACCACTTCCAGTAACTCCCTGCTCCTGAATGTGCCTGGATATGACATCCAGAACGAGTCCCTCCGTTACCTTCCCAGGGACAGAGGTGAGACTAACCGGTCTGTAGTTCCCTGGGTCCTCCTTCTTGCTCTTTTTGAAGACTGCAGTGATATTGGCCTTCCTCCACTCCTCAGGCACCTCTCCTGTTCTCCATGACCTTTCAAAGACGATGGAGAGTGGCCAAGCAATAACATCTGCCAGTTCTCTCAGCACTCGTGGGTGCATCTCATCAGGGCCCATGGACTTATGGATGTCCAGATTGGCCAGGTGGTCTCTGACCTGATCTTCCTCTACTGGGGAAAACTCTTCCTCTCTCCAGACCTCCCCCCTTGCCTCCAGGGCCTGGGATTCATGTGGGACAGCTTTAGCGGTGAAGACTGAAGCAAAGAAGGCATTCAGTAGCTCTGCCTTCTCTGTGTCTTCCACCACTAGGGCTCGTATCTCATTCATTAGTGGGCCTACATTTTCCCTAGTCTTCCTTTTTCTATTGATATACTGAAAGTACCTCTTCTTGTTGTCTTTAACCATGGTGGCCAAGATGAGTTCTGCTTGAGCTTTAGCCCTTCTAATTTTCGCCCTGCATAGCTTCACTATATCTTGGTAATTTTCATAAGTAGCCAGCCCCCTTTTCCAAAGATCATAAACTTTCATTTTTTTTCCTGTGGTCCAGCCAAAGCTCTCTCTTTAGCCAGACTAGTCTACTTCCCTGTCTGATCAGTTTTTGGGACTTGGGGATAGTCTTCTCCTGTGCTTTTAAGAGTTCCTGCTTGAAGTAAGACCAGCCTTCCTGGGAAGCTTTGCCCTTCAGGACTGTCTCGCAAGGAACACTCTCAGCCATGCCCCTAAGCAGGCCAAAGTTCGCCCTTCAGAAATCTAAGGTGGCAGTTCTGCTGGTTCCCTGCCTTGCTTCACCAAGAATTGAAAATTCTGTCATTTCATGATCACTCTGCCCAAGATGACCTCCAATCTTTACATCCCCTACAAGATTTTTGTTTTGATTGAGTAAAGTTGTTATGTGCTAAAAGGTAAGGTAATGACTGATGGAGACAGACCAAATGATAAACTCTTTTTCATACCATTTCATATCATCCTGTAACTACTATATGTTGTATAAAGTAACACTGTGTTCTTTGGCTCACTTTTCTTCATACTAGACCATAAAATTTCCCAAACTCGATGAAGCCAAAGGTGACTGGGATATCCGAAATCATATTGTCATGTTTGAAAGATCTCAGTATTGAGGCACTTTTAAGTTGCAGTGTGATATCATTCAAAGAGCACAGAAAGATATCCTGAATGTGATACCCCTTTTAAGTTTCATTTTGTTGCTTCATAGGTCACTGATTTGATTGGCTAAACAGAACCTTAATATTTCAAAGGATCAGCACCTCTATGCTGAGAATGACAAGATTGATTTTTTGTATTTAATTTCTGCAGCAGAAACAGATTATACTTTTATTCACTAAGAAAAATGGCCCCAAATATTTCACAATTAGGAAAATTAATTTCAAATCGACACTTCTCAGGTTATCATTACTAACAGTCAGTAGATTTGTCAACGCTCTTGTTAAACCTTTTAATGATAAAGTTCATGCTTCTGAAAATTTTCTTTGTTCCACAGAATTTTTAATAAACAAATGTTGCATTTTCTTTATTTTTTTTCTTTTTTAATCCTAGCTCTTTTCTGCTTCGTTTTCGTATTGTCTACTGTTACGGTTTGAACGTCTTTCAGGAAGTTGCTAAGCACTAAGGAGTTGCTAAGGAAGAATTAATTCAGAACTGCTCATGTTATCAGTACCAACCATAGCTGCATATACTCCAGTTAGCACCTCATTTGCAATGGAGACTGTTTCCTGTAAGCCATGGTTAGTTAGTCTCATTTTATTTTTTGGTTAGGCTGTAAATTCAAAAAAACAAAGTCGGTTTTGTGTGCACCTAGAGTAAAATAAAAGATTATGCATAATTAAAGAAGGATTCCTATAAGTGTTTGTTCCCTTACGCTATTTTTCAATTATTTCTCATTCTAACTCCATTTAAGAGTGCAATATAGACGTAATTAAGTAAGATTGTCATTTATTCAGTTTATACAAAAACTGAAAGACAGAAGCTTTTAATCAACTAGCTAATGCTGGAGTGAATTATACCTATAATCTGCACTGAAATGAAAAGGCAGCAACTCTATCAGAAGATTTTGACTAATTGACTGTTAAAAATACCTATTATCCTATGCATAGAATTAAATACTGCCCGTTATGATTTATCAAATTCTCTATCTATGTGTACTTTCAGAGTCTGAATGATTGGGTGATAATAGATGTTTTTAATAAATGTCTTTTATATTTTATATAGGTTATGCAAGATAACCTCATTAGAAATCTTCATCCTTTTTCACCCTAATTTGATCTGTATAATTACTTTATTGGGTGAGCTAATGGTAATGTTTTAGAATGGCTTCCATTAGTTTTGGGACATGCAATTGCCCAAATAAACCAGTGAAGCTCAGCTAGATGCAGATATCACCGATCAGCACCATTGATCAAAGAGAGCTTGTTTATATTACAGACATAGGATTTCCCCCCTCACACACACACACACACATTCTATATTGCAGCAAAGTAAGCTCTGTAAAGGATATCTTTGATTATTTGCCAGAATCTGGACTGAACATAACTTTTAGGAATGAAAAGCATTCATAATAACATTCATGTGTTACTCCTATCCATCAGGTACTGTTTTTATAGTGGGAAGTAAAGTTATTAATTTTGGTTTGTCATTACAATCAGTTATAAATTATCAATAATGATGGTGAAAAATGAGAATAAAATTTTAATTTGCAAGCAATCTAGAACAAATCCACATTACTCCAATACTCCTTGCTTTTTTTGCTTGCCTTTTTTCCTGGCTCTCCACAAAGCTCAAGGCTTTTCCAAGCTTCCTTCAAGATCATGCCCTCTTCTCTACCCAAGGATGATGCATGATGCAGGACAATTCTCGGTTGCATCCCGCATCGGTCACAGACGCTCACACACATATTCTGCCCAGACCTAGGGCCGCTTCAACACCTGGCTCCTAGGCTGCTTGTCCTACTCAATGGCTACTCCCAATGGATATTCACTAGCAATTCCACACTGACATACATGCCATCATATGCTCCAGTTGCTGGCAGCCCAGACATAGAGGCCCCTATGACCCGTGATTGCAGCACTCAGACACCCATACACACACACGCTACAAAATAGAGATCCTCTCTTCCAGGAATATGGTCAGAAATGGAGTTTAATGAAAGATAGGACAGAGTGCACTGGCTGGGCCAGACAAGCATACTGACCAGCAACCTGGTTATATACCACCAAGCCCTTTTATGCCTCTATACCTCTATTTTCCAGCCCTTTCTCCTCCCCAAACCACCCTCATCTCTCCCGTTCCCCACTTTTGTTTTCTCCCACCCTGTAATAACTCTTGTATAATCCCAAAATGTTATTCGTGACACCTCATAATATGTCCCATGCACCCTAAGCAGTAACCCCCCTCTGCCTGTAAGATCCTCCAGCTACTTGTTCCTCTTAAGGTGCTGGATAAGACCTCCAGCCCATGGGGCTGATGACGTCTTGGGCAGACCTGGGAGGAGGGTGTTATTTCACTGACTTCATGAGTTTCCCCCCCATGCTGTTTTGCCTCCTCTGGGATCCTTACTGTATGTGGAGCAAGACTTTTATCACGGAAGCTAACAGCACGTGGAGGGTCAAACAAAAACATAATGTCATGTTACAGTGAGCAGCTTTGCAAGAAATTTTTTTATCTCTGTGCCTTTTCAACTATGAAATTGTAGGAAAAGATTGTCTAGACATGTCTGCCCTAAATTAAAGGTGAGCTGAAACAGAGATTTGAAGAACTAAAGCATACTTACTAAAGCATACTTAAGGAGATAAAATAGCTCCTTTATATGCATGTATTTTTAACACTTCTTTCAGTTTTTACATATGCTCTTAGTGGTCCACAATGGCATTCTCAAAGGCCTTCCAGCTAAGCAGGGTGGGCACTGACTTCAACCAAACCTTTCTGATGCTGAAAAATTGTGGCCAAAGGTTGCCTTTTGGCTTCCAGTACCAGCTGCTTCCTGCCACTAGGGCTCAGCAGTGCTGCAACAATAGTCTTAACCCCAGGCATTCCATCTTGTTATGATTGCAGAACTTCCTATTAACATAATAATTTTTTTTTTCCGTATGAAAACATACACCGTAAAATGTATTGAGAAGGAGTTCAGATTGAAGCACTTGGCCTTTCCTATTAGATGATTAATTTTAACAGTGTGTGAGCAATAGGATGTATTTCCTGCTAGAAGCTCAGCAAGCAGCGTATAAAATCATTAGTTCATCTAGGGTGCAAGTAAAAATACCCCTTATGCATGTCAAACAGCAGCTCGAAAATGAGAACATACTCCTTATTCTCGTAAGAAAAAGTAATTTTTTCTGCAAGAAAGTGAATAACTGGTGAGGAATGCTTGCACATATTAGAGAACATGTACTGCAAAATCATGAGCTTTTATAAAATACAAACCACTTGACATCATTTACAAAGAAAGGAGCACGGGCGAACACAGTTTAAATGCGTATGGTTTTATTTAGGTTACAGAATTCTGCATTCACCTTGCCCTGTTCCTTTACTAACCTCATTTCCAACTCTACCTGCTGTCTTTGTGCATCTGCCTCTCAATTAAATCTCACACCTGCAGTGGCTTCAGTTTACTGACCACAGCCATTAACCCTTTCCAATATAGTGAGTTCATTAAGTTCTTGCATGACTTTGAAATGAAGGGAATAAAAAAAAAAAAAGGAAAATGATTCTTTTATTACATATATTGCTGGTAGACAACACGCTTTGTTTACAAAACAATTTCCCAAATACATTTACTGTTCAACAATTCCATAACAAGATATAAAACATTATTTTGTGTGATGACATATCCTTAAAATTATGACTGTAGTTGTTATCCCACTTTATAAAGACCTAGAGACATAAAATGAGCACACATATCTACAGATTGAGATTGAGGGGTTACTTTTCTTGAGAACTAGGTCATAACTTTTACTACTTTTGATTGAGTAAATAGGGAAAGCCCACAGTTCTAATACAGGAAAAGGGGAGGGCTATATATTTTTTTGCAAAGACGCAGTCTTTTTGAGGGATTTTATAAACCTCTGTGTAGAGAGTACAGTTAGAACAGTTTTGGATTCTCTTGGAGGAGGTGTGTAACAAGTTTAAACAAGAGATTTAAAATATTTAGAGTCTCTTAAAATTTGAGTCAGAGTTAGACAGTTTGGCTTTCATCCTCACTGTAGGCATTCTAGACTGTACTCAGACAAAAGAAACATCAGTACAGCTAAAATACTGAGGCTATTGAGGAGCACCGAGATCAATGTCATTCTGGGGTTTAGTTGTTTTTCTCCAAAATTTGAAAAATTCCTATTACGTGTTGCAAGATTAGGACTTTGCCCAGTGTTGTGAAAAGTTTCCCACTGTGAAGTAGAACCACTTGACAGTTAGCTGTTGCCCTTTTGAAAAAGGGACCTGCTGTGATTTAGCATTGCTCTCTCGGCCTAATTGGTCAAACGCCAAATGTAAGGTGCTGTATAAATGTGAAATATTATTGCAGTATACTCTGCTTAATTGGGACAGGTTTTTTTATTGAAAACCTCCCTGATAACTAATTTAAACTAGTGATGGTGGATTGTAATGACTTCTTTTTAATTCGTTGATATTAGCATATATTCTGCAGGACCGTTATATGTACATATGTAGCTGATGCCAAGTAGTTAAATAGTACTTTGACAAAAATGAACTTTAAAGAAATAGGGTAGAATCCTGTACCCTTTAAACAAATGATGAATCATGTTGTGTGGACCAAGATCGTATCCATAATTTCTGAGCACCTCAATTTTCTCAAACTAAAACAGAAAGACCTTTTATAGGGCATATAAGAGTCTGCTTTCTGCAGAAGTCCAACTAAAGATCATGGAATTTACATATTTGCAATTTCAGGTCTACTCGTCAGTATAACATAAAGAAGTCATTTGTTCTTTTCTGTTTGAAATTCATCAGGCACCCTAGATTCAGTCACTCCAATAACACTTCTAACCTTAGCATGCCTGTTACAATGCCTCCTCAGGTAGGTCTTCAGATCTGTAGGGGGGCCTGAAGCCAGAAGCGCTAAGCTGCTAAGCATTAATATGCTGTTCAAAAAGAAGGTGAGTCACAGCTGAGTTTCTCAGTGTGCTAGCTGGACGACAAAGCTGATTTAAAAAGCTCTTGCCACATGCTGTATTTCATTGTTCACTCCGTTGTGACTGTATAATGGTGTATGGACTCCATTGTAAGCAAGGTTACTGAAATGACTGAAGTTAAAAGAAATCTGCAAAAGGAAGAGGTTGTTTTTAATAGAGATTAAGACAGTCGTAATCCCTGGCGTCCCCTAAGTAGTTATATTGACACAGCTGGTCTGATGATGAATCCAAATTCAGGCATGAGCAGTTTTGTAGGGCTTTGTTGTCAAAGCCACCCTATCGTGAATCAGTAGTCTGAGGGACAACACAGTAAACAGCTCCTGAGCGCTCCTAGATGCCAGTTGTCAGTTTATGGATGAGATGAGAATGAATTACTTAATGGAAGGCAACAGACACCGGTAAATGCTATGATGAATGCTGATTGGTGCTGCATTTTAGTAGAGCAAAACGCACATTGCTGTAGTTTGGTCTATGGATTCAGGGAGGCAGGAGCTACTGATGTTTGCTTCTTAGCTCAAAGCAGGATTTAGATGAAGATTTCCTCCCCAGTTCCTTCTAAGGGAGAGTCAACACCATATACTTTCAACTGAAAACAGGATCTTCATGTCTCCCAGAAATGCTTGGTAAGAAGGACAAGACTCCAAAGTTGGAGTTAGTGTTAGCTTTGGGGGTGTTAACTGCCATGTCTTATGCGAGACCTACCTCTCTGGTTACATGACTGGTAAATCAGTAGTCTCAGTGAGTCAGGCTTTAGGCTTAAACCCAGTATGAGTAAAGCATGAACCTAACCCTAGATTGTCAGTTGCAGTGTCAAAATGATTGCAATTATTTGGTATAAGTATCCTCCACAATCTGTTCTTTCCCTAGTTTCTGTCTACTCTTGACACGTGAACTCCTCAGGGCAAGGACTATCCCTTTGTATGGAAGAATGAGCACATCGTGACTATTCCTATGAGCAAAGAAGGGTGGGTTTTTGCAGAAGTCACAGCTCCTACAGGGAACTTCTAGCTGGGAGAGAGAAGAAGGAAGTGTTGGAGATGGACTTATCTGAAAAGATGTCGAATATTTGGCAGCTAAGTGATGGTTATCAGACCTGAACTCTTTAAATAGTCTGATCCATAAACAGACAGTATTTATTTGGTCTTCTTCCTATTATATTAGCTTGGATGGAAAAACATAATGGCATAAGATTTCCTGTGATTAACAAAGTTAATCATACATTACAAATAAGAATTTCTTCTCAATTTCTATTTAAAAATACATGTACTTCTTCAGGCATGTTTTGGTTTCCTTTTTTAAATGCTGATTGAGATTCATAATACATAAAAAAACCTAAGAAAAATCCTCAAGTCAGCAATTTTGAAGAACTGGGCACTTTTGTTTTGAGATTATCTCCACTGTGAAATGATTCTGCAGCTAAGATGAAATTTAAATACTGAAAGGTCTGATAATAATAGGTTTCTAAATGGAAATGGTCTTACACAAAATGTAAAATAGAATTGTATTCATTACTCTGGGGACAGTTTTACCACCTCCTGAAGTGTTTTCACTGTATACATATTTCTCTGGCATATTGAGCCAACTCAGCACACACAGTGTACAAAATGCTTGTGTTGTTTAAAACACACATATAGCCATAGCCTACTCTTGTTATTATTTAAATTTTCACTTTTCTGGTCAGGAAATGACCGTTTCCTGGCCAGGAAATGATTTGATTCCCAATTCTATAAAGAAATCGTAACCCCACATTTTCATGTTTGGTACGGTCAAAGTTGAATCTTATCTAGTAGGTGCTCTTCCTTACCTTCTTTTTCAAGTAATTATTGATGGGTCTCAAGGTCTTAAGGGAATCTAGGTATTTGTGCACACAAATTCAGAAGACATATTTAGTGAAATATCTCTTACAAGCACTGCTGAATCTGGATTTCTGTGGGACCTTGATCAACGAGAAATATGTAGATTTTATTTGAATGTCATCTCTTTTCTACATAAGTTGAGACTTGCTTTTCCTGCAGTTTTCTGTTTTACTGGCAATAAATTATATTTTTGGTGCCAGCAATAATTTTGTTCAGTATAAAGGACATGATTGGCCTTCTTGTCAGTGAGTGTTTCAAATTATTCTCTCTCCATAAAAAGAATACATTTATTCATATTTGTCTCTTTGCATTTTTCTGGTTTTTTTCATTCCATTCTTTGTTACTTTTTTGTACTTTTACTTCTCTATGGGCAATTTTGCCGTTTTCTCTGTGTGAGTGGAGGTGATCCCTAGGGAGGCATCAATAATGTGATTCTTCGTGTCTTCTTTCATGCTTTTGTACCAACATTTGGGAAATGAAACAAAACAGGGTTTTTGATCATTTCAAACTGACACCTAGCAGCTGAGGAAATAATTACTGTCACTCTGCTTATTGTCACAATCATTTTTCCTGTAACTTTCTTTGTCCTTGATTTTAGAAAGGATCAGAAGTGTATGAACTTCTCTACCTTCATGTAGGAGTTAGAAGGCCTTATTTACATAGGCAATCTGAATGCTGAAAGAAAGCAACTGCAAGCAAAAGCAAAGCAGTTCCAATTTTGTGTGGAATGGAGTCAAGTTATTGTGGTTTGAGGTTGTCTACTAGATTTAAGCTTCTCAAGGTAGATGGAAGGGAATGACAATTTTGTAGCTATTGAAGGGGTTTAGGGTGGAAACTTGCATTTAATTGCACTGTGATGTTAAAGCTAAAAAACAACTGTAGGTGTCTGGGAGCATGAATTTAAAAGCCCAAGTCTTAGTGGAGTGTCGGTAACCTTAAGTATGTAAGGTTTTTTGAGTGTCTGTGTTTTGAACCGAGGTGCTTTCATTTGCCTCGAATCCTCAGTAAAAGAGATAGGTCTCTTTTATGCTCAGCTTATAGCTTCACAGGAAAAGCAGAGTGGAATCCCTTTCCCTAAATTTTCTATTATCTTGATCATTATTTATGTGCCTTAGTATTTCTAACTTCTCTGCAAGGGTGCATGTGGCCAGGGCACTACTAATGCCATTCTAATTCAGTGTAGCTTTCTTGAGTTTTCCTGTGGGCAGCCATTTGAAATGTCAGGTTCTTTATTTTTCTTGTTTCATCTCAATAATGGTTGGAAACTAGAATGTAATGTGCCTCTTCTTGCTTTGAGAAAAAAGTTTGAATAACATTTTAGCAGTTCCAATACTTCACCTTTTTTCTGGTCTTTTCTGAACTGATTTTTCTTTCAACAGCTTTTATACCTTTGATACTTCTGTAAGGTCACCTTGTTATATTAAAGACTGTGGAAGGGTTCCTCACTCCTGCATTTTAAAAAAGGAGCCACTGGAATATGCAGCAGCAGCCATAGAATCACTACCATCTAAGTATCTAAAAAATTGGAATAATTTCCCCTAGCAACATTTTTATCAAGTAAATGCTTTCAATACAATAACACTTCCTTTGTTGTTGTTTTTATTTGACCTTTAAGATACTGTATAGGAAGTATAGGTACAGAACATTGGAACATACAAGTATTGGTATGAAAATGTAGATGGTCTTGATGCATCAGTCATCAGTTGCATGAATGCGACTATTATCCTGAATTTGGTCTTGAGTTACAAATGGTTGTAAATTTTTCTTGGTTTTTTTGACTATTTTGCCTTCCTTAAAAATACATATATAGCCTTGTTACAGGTTAGGTATGTGAAACATGGTGTTTCTTTAGTCAATATTCTAAAGAGCACACTGGACCATAGAAGGTAGTTTAGAGAATTTTAAACATCCTAGGCAGTTCAGTGCCTCATATAGCTCTACTGATTTCACTTGCTCAATCCACCTTAGTGTGATTAATTGATAAAGAAGAATAGTGGAAAATTCATCAGAGACCTGATCCTGCATATTCACTATGTGAACTGTAGCTTACAAGTTTACCTGCAGCATCACTGGTTTCCGTGAGACCATATAGAACAATTGTTTCCATGTGTGGACCCACTCATGGAAGCAATAGCCAAAGTGGTTTGTTCTGTGAATAACAATAGAAATTCTGAGGTAAATGCTGTGATCGACATTTCTGATAGAATATTTGTGGGCAAATATTAACCATGGGCACTGCAACTATGAGCAAATTCTGTTTGAGAGCTACTTAAGGCTTTTGAGTGTGTTTAGCTTGACTTCCTATGTAAAACAGTCTTAGCATTTTCTTCTAGTATTCCAGCATCAAGGCCAAGAACAAGCGGTTGCACCAAATGTATTTTTCTTGTAAAAAGATTCCAGTCTTCCTTGAAAGTGGTAAGTTACTTATCTTACCCTTTGAAAAGTTTTGCCTCTGATTAATGATGCTTCCGTGAAATAAGAAGCAAGCATTAAAAACTCATTCTTCCCATTTTAGTTTTTTGATACTGACATGTGATGTTGATTCGAGAAAAAAGTGTATTTCATCTTCTTAATAAGTGTAATGCAATGAATTTTAGAAAACAACAGCTATACACAACCAGTCATTATTTCTTTACTTATACATAATGTATTTACTGTGTATGCAGAATATCTACTATATTTGCTTTTGGAATGATTAATTCGTTGTTTATTGAAAATTAGATCTTTTTAAAATACAAGCACTTTCATTTCTTTCCCGTGAAAGGGCTGGTGTTCACACTATTATTATTTTGCTGTTGTTGTTCTCTGTTACATCTTCTTGCTAGACTGCTGTAAACGACCTGGAAACATCAGAGCCTTTGTCCTGCTTTCTTTAGAAACAAGTTAATTTGTATGGCAGGCTATCACAGTCTTGAAATGATACATATAAGAAAAGTACAAGCTTCCCGCTTACATCAACATGATGTAGTCCAGTCTTAAGACTTTTATTTCTTTAAGCTTCAATTAAATTCTTTTTTTTTATTCTTTTTTTTTATTTTATTTGAGAGTTAGGGAGGCCTAATGCCATGACCTATAGAGATTCAGAAAAGTTCATGGACCAAACACATACATGTTTACTGAGAGTACATTTAGTTCATTACATATAAGTAAACAAATTGTCTTACTGCCTAAGATTGTATTTATAGAACAAATGAGACCAGAGGTCTTAACCACTAATGAAAGTCTGCTGAAGATGGGTTCTGCTTTTCTTGACATGAAAAAAAGGATGTGCTGAGATTAAATGAACCATTATTAGGGTCACTGTCATCTTTCACAGGGACTCCAAGTATGGTTGTGCCTTTCACCTTCATCAGTGCCTAGATGCAAATATTTATTTATGCAATTCATCAACACTATATATAGTGCTAATTAAGACAAGAATGACCGAAAACTTTATTCTCTTCTTACAGTTATTTGGACTGCTTTTTTGGTCATTGACTAAGCAATGGATGTCTGAGTCTGCCTTAGGAAAAAGGTATTTAAGCCTTAGAACACCTTAACTAACTTTCAGCAAAATTACACATACTATGCTACACAGACTTAAAAACAAGACCATTTATAAAGACACAGCCACTGTAGAAGGTGGCCTTTTGTGTGTGTTCTTAATATGATAGTTTATTGTCAGAACACATCAAACATGGGGCAGTCCCCGACTCAGTCCCTTCTTCTGCCTCAGGACTTGAAAATTAACTCCATAAGGCCATAAAAGTACCTTAACATAACAGTCAGTTGGGTATTTCATGAGTTGGAGGTACTCAGTACTTCTCTTTACACTAACCACTTTGGATGGCACACTTGAATGCTCATTACACCTCAGTAAGGTGTGAAGAGTAGAGATGAAACCATAAATAGGCCGTGATTGTGTATTGGGTGTTGATGTCCATGTGCTGGTGGTAGGGGGGGCTGCAGGGCGGCCTCTGAGGAGAGGCACAGCTGAGCCCCTCAGCTGAGCAGGTGGCGCCCCTGGGAAAATGTATTTAAGAAATGGCAAAACGCTGCACAAGCAATGGGGACTAAGGAAAAAAAAGCGAGAAACACCCCTGTGAGCACCCAGGCCAGAGAAAAAAAGCAAGAGAAAGAGGCTGTCCAGACACTGGGGCAGAGATTCCCCCTGCAGCTCGTGGAGAGATCATGGTGGAGTAGATATCTGCACTGCACTGTGTGGTGGACCCTGCGCTGGAGCAGGTGGATGTTTCCTGAAAGGACTGAGTCTCATGGAGAGCCCATGCTGGAGCAGGTTCATCCTGAAGGACTGCAGCCCATGCTAGAGAATGGGAAAAGCGTGAGAGAGGAGCAGCAGGGAACTGTTGTGGGCTGACCACATTCCCCATCACCTCTCCAGGTAGAATTAGCAGAATTGTAAATGAAGGAGTGAAGTCGAGCCTAGAAAGAAGGAGGGGGCCAGGGATTAGAGGAAAGATGTTTTAGGTTTTGTTTTTCACCATCAAAGTCTATTTTTAATCGGCAAGAAATTAAATTAATTTTTCCCCAAGTCAAGTCTATATTGCCTATGACAGTGGTTGGCGGTAAATGATCTCCTTGTCTTTATCTGAACCTATGAGCTTTTCCATCTTAATTTCTCCACCCGCCCTGTTGAGAAAGGGGAGAGGGAGAGGGAGTGGGTTGGTGAATATCTGGAAGCCAGCCAAGGTCACCACAGATGATTCTGTCATTTATGTCAAAGGGTTTAATTTACTGCATTACAGAGCACTTACACAAAGTTGTTGTTTGGTTCTCAGCAATACATTTTGGTTTTCCTTTTGGAATTTATTTATTTATTTGCTGTTTGGAATTTGCTTTGGCCTGGATAGGACAGATGTGATCTGTATCAGGTATAAAAGTATCTGGGGAGATAGATATACTGACTTTTTCTATGCTGTTAAAAACTTCCGTGAAATACGAATTTCGCTAGACCTTACTAGGCTTTGCTCTGCAGTGGACCTCGTTTACCTGAATTTTTGTGAAAGTTTCCTGAATGTAAATTATTTCAGACAGAATATTATGGGTTGAGTGAACTGGAATTTTCCAGTGAAACTTTGGCTTGATCTCTGGTGCTTATATAATTAGCTTAATCCCAAACTTGTCACAGACTTGACATGTTTACCCATATTAAGTTCATTTATATGGGTAACACTCACACACCACCTCTGAACCAGCAGACGGTAACTGGCTGCTGAGAGGCACAGAGGATGAATGGCTTGAACAGTTTTTTGTACTGCTTCTCAGCTGTTTCCTGGATCTGTGAACACTTACGGTCCATTTCATGGCAAAATTAAACATTAGTTCAAACTGTCACTGGAGGTAGTTTGAGACAATATGCTTGACTTTCCTTTGAAACAGTCACTTATAGCCAAGAGGGATCTTGCCGCCTTTCAGCTATTAGCTGGTGCTGGGTAATTGAGACAGTTTCTAATTGTGTGAATACTTTTCCTTCACTCTGTACCAGTATAAATCACCCCTTTCTCGTTCCAGCCCCAGCTGCTTCAGAGGAGAAGCACCCCCATGACCAGGCAGCTGTCCCCTCTGGGTTTCAACAGGCACCAGCAGCTGCTGTTCCTCAGAGGTGTCCAACACATGGTGGTAGGTTTTGTGCCGTGCTGTGCACTCCCTCCTCCCCTTTGTGGAACAAACCATTAGTGGAGAAAGTCAGAGGAGGCTCATGTAGACACTGACCTCCACAGAGGTGTCACAAATTAACAGTGGCAGTTTCCTTTGGGCTGAAACTGATGGATGATGGTGTAAAGGCTTCTCCCAGAGGCTCTGCAGTTGGTTTGTGCCAGAGCTGGTCAGAGTAGTACCATTAGCAGAGCCTGTTAGAGTCTCACGTAAGAGGCAGTTACTAACAGCTAAGAAATAAACAGCTTCCTAAGCTGCTTCTCAGCCGCAGTCTCTGGTGTAGAGCCTTGTTCCACTTTTTTGCATTCACGGGTACACATGAAGAGCAAGGATGGCAAGCTTTGTCATGAGGCCTGAGTACTGATGTGATTTTCCTCACTATCTACTTAACTCACAGTTATCCTGAGCTAGTGCACTTGCTGCTTTCATACTTGGGACACTGAGTCTCAAGTGTGTGGGTCTTATTATAGATAATGTTCCTACAGAGGTCTAGAGTCATGTGTCTAACTGCTGAATGCAGACTCGACAAAGTTGAAGATATGTGATTTGGACGCTAGAAAAAAATATTTTATCAAAGGTAATTATCAGATGAAAACCTGCAGCCCATGTCTTTCTCCTTTTCAGTAACACTCTCTTCTATTTTGAGGTGCCTCATGTACTATGAAAGGAGCCTACAGACTTCTAAATGTGAGGTATCCCTTCTTGAGACACACATATTTTCTATTCCATTGTTCCATAAGAGTGTTCTTCGATCTTCATACTACCAGTGAGGGACCCAGCCAAACCATGAAATCTAGCAGTTTTTCGGAGAATAAACAGGTACGTTCCCATGAGACTCTGAACTGCATAAGCCTTGCAGAATGTGGTCTTCTCCAATAGACAAGTCTGAAGTTAAACTCTTACAAAATGGCACCAGGCATACTGATCCCACACCGAATCACCTTGGGCATTGTGACCACTTGTTTTAGAAAAATGCAAGAAGGACAAATTATTTAGAGATGATGGATACGTGGGATTAGGATACACATTGTATTTATGTTTGCCTGCCTCTTCAGGGCTAAATTCGGCTGATTTTCTCTGGAGAGAAGAGAAAAATGAAAATAACTGTTACATAATAATCCCCTCTTAAGCATCAAGAGATGTGAACCATATCTGTTAAAATACCAAAAGAAAAATTTTGCACAGTCTATGAGTTTCAAAATGTTTCATAATGTTCATTCTAGAAAATAATTAAATTACAGAATGGTAGGAGTTGGAAGGGACCTCTGGAGATCACCTAGTCCCAGCCCCCTGCCAGAGAAAAGGGGGGTTGAGCATAGAATTATAGATGAAATTCTAGTTGTGAGTGTTTGGATAGCAGATGATAGAAACATTGTCTAAATCTTTTTTGTGTGAATCTGTACATCTTGCAACATATTCCATTACTGTTGATGCTTTATTTGACAAGATACTGCTGACAGTCTTCCTCTGATAGCAGGCCATGGGAACATTACCTACATTTTTTGTAAGGATTTTATGACATATTCCCTAACCGGCACTTATACCGGTTTCCTTACAACTCAGAACGTGTGCCCTTGCTCAGCTAGAAAGTTAATTCTCTGTTATCCCTTGGAGAGAATTTTGATTGTCAGATTAGATGAAGTGCACTTTACACAGAATGGGGCTGCAGTAGAAGAAATAAGACCAATGAGTACTGGACTGGTGCCAATATTTCAGAAGCAAAGGTGCTTAGTAGAAAGTAACATTACTCCTTCTGTTTTTATATCAAAAAAATGTTGATATTTCTCACTTTAAACACTGAGAAAAGGAGTTTAGTTTTAGTTGTGCTTGGCTTATTCATCTTGGGTCTGTGTCATTTGGAACTCTCATGCTTATCATCTGAGCTGTAAGTTTTGATAAGTTTAGTTCCAAGTTTTCGATAGCATATTAGCCAAAAGGAAAAAAGGTTGTTTTTGATGAACTCATCTAGAAATTAAAAAAAAAAAATAATTAAATTTTTAAAATGGTCCAGCTAGGTTACATTATTCATACTTCTTATCTAAATGAAAATTTTAAGATTCTCATGTCAATATTAAACTTTTAAATTCTGGCTAGTTATTAACAAAAAAATTAAAATAACCTCATTTGACATTCACAGCTAGAGAAATTAAATATTTGCAATGAATTCACCTGGTTTTTTTCCATTCTTTTGCTTTTCATTGAACTCTGTAACAGGAAAACCTTTCTGAAGTCCCAAAATTTCTCATGATGGAGACTGAATTTTCAGTGGGCTCTTTTTGGAATTTCTTAGAGTTTTTTCAATTTTCACTTGTTCAAATCCAAATATTAGTTTTAATTTTCCTCATAACTTTTTGGGTGTGTCTTTTCAAACGTCTTCTCTAGATCTCATTCAAGACCTAAGACAGTACTAATGAGAACAGGGTTGAATATATTGAAAATAGGACAACTTTTGGGGTAGTATTCAAAACTAAGGAAATCAAAATCGCTAGAAAGCTTAAAGTTATTCTACATATTGTGTACTGAAATAGGCTAAGTTAAGTCACTAAATGATACACATAAGTCTGGAATACATTTTTGGGAAATCAACCTAGTAATGTCTTTTTCAGTACATAAAAAGACAAAATGCAGTAGAAACACAGCCTGATATAACAAAATAGACCCATTGCCTGATTCAGTTTCTCATGCATCAAAACAAAATACATTCCGTGAGGCTGCTGTGACTTCCTAAAAAAACAGCAGCCAAATGAAATCACATTAAAAAAAAATATTTTGGTTCAACATACTTACCTCTTCAGTGGCTGTTTGCTGTACATATTTATTAGTGTTTCAATTTACTTCAATGGCCCATACAAAAACATAATACAGAGGTAACATTTTTCCCTCCCAGACTCCCTTCCGTATTCCCAGCGGTACCCAGTCAGCCTCCTGCAGCAAAGCTCCCATTCATGCTGTTCCCTGCCATCAGTGTCCTTGGGAACACAGAGCCACAGAGGTTTGAGTGTTTATCTGGCAGCTACACAGAAGGTGCTGCTGAAGCGTTATTTTAGAAACTCGCTACCCTATGGTATATAGCAATTTACAGGAATTTGAAAAAATTCCCAGCATTACACTGCTTATATAAATACCTTGATTGAAAACTTTCAGAACCAATTTCATTCTGAGGAAATGACTGTTCCCTCTTTGTATATATTCTTTAATAGTCCTCTTCTAAAACTTCTTACAGAGCATAAGATTATTTTCTGAAGAGGCTGGAAAATATTTAGACTATTTGAAACCACTGATTGAATCTTAAGGTCTTGGGGAGGCTTGAAACAATTATGCACTCTGATAAGAAAGGGATAAACTTTTAGTATTACTAGTGAATGCATAAATAAATAGTGAAGCAATTTAAAGGAAATACTCTTTTAAAACATCCCACAAGAGCAACAAAATGCATTTTGAAGGAGAGTGAGCATGCTTTTTATCTTTCTTAGTGAAGAGGCTGATTTTAGAGGAAGTTGTTTGTCCTGCTATGAGTACAGAGCAATCCTTCAAAATACTGGTATCACAATCTAGGACCTTCTGCACCTATCTACAAGAAGGGTCAAAAGGAGGATCCGGGGAACTACACGCTTGTGAGCCTGACCTCGGTACCAGGAAAGATCATGGAGAGGACCATCTTGAGTGAGCTCTCACAGCAAGTGCAGGACAGCCAAAGGATGAGGGCCAGCCAGCATGGCTTTAGGAAAAGGAGGTCCTGCCTAACCAACCTGATCTCATTCTATGACCATGTGACCCACCTTCTGGATGCGGGGAAGGCTGTGGACATTGCCTATCTGGACTTTGGTAAGGCCTTTGACACCGTCCCCCACAGCATTCTCCTCCAGAAGCTGGCAAATCGTGGCATTGACAAGTGTACTCTTCACTGGGTTAAAAACTGGCTGGATGGCCATGCCCAGAGAGTTGTGATTAATGGGGTGAAATCCTCTTGGTGGCCGGTCACCAGTGGTGTGCCTCAGGGCTCAGTTTTGGGGCCAGTTTGGTTTAATATCTTTATCAATGATCTGGATGAGGGGATTGAGTGCAGCCTCAGTAAGTTTGCAGACGACACCAAACTAGGTGGGAGTGTTGATTTGCTTGAGGGTAGGAAGGCTCTACAGAGGGACCTGGACAGGCTGGATTGATGGGCCAAGGCCAATTGTATGAGGTTTAATAAGGCCAAGTGCCAGGTCCTGCATTTCGGTCACAACAACCCCAAGCAACGCTACAGGCTTGGGGAAGAGTGGCTGGAAAGCTGCCTGGCAGAAAAGGACCTGGGGGTGCTGGTCGACTGCTGGCTGACTATGAGCCAGCAGTGTGCCCAGGTGGCCAAGAAGGCCAACAGCATTCTGGCTTGTATCAGGAATAGCGTGGCCAGCAGGAGTAAGGAAGTGATCGTGCCTCTGTACTCGGCCCTGGTGAGGCCTCACCTCGAGTACTGTGTTCAGTTCTGGGCCCCTCTGTACCAGAGGGACACTGAAGTGCTGGAGCGTGTCCAGAGGAGAGCTACCAGGCTGGTGAGGGGTCTGGAGAGCAGGTCATATGAGGAGAGGCTGAGGGAGCTGGGCATGTTTAGCTTGGAGAAGAGGAGGCTGAGGGGAGACCTCCTTGCCCTCTACAACTACCTGAAAGGAGGTTGGAGAGAGGTGGGTGTTGGGCTCTTCTCCCAGGTGAATAATGACAGGAGCAGAGGAAATGGTCTGAAGTTGCGGCAGGGGAAGTTTAGATCAGATATTACGAAGGATTACTTTACTGAAAGAGTGGTCAGGCACTGGAACAGCCTGCCCAGGGAGGTGGTTGAGTCACCATCCCTGGAGGTATTTAAGAAACGTCTAGATGTGGCACTTCAGGGCATGCTCTAGTGGCAGAGATTGTAGGTTGGTGTTGTTTTGTTGTTGGTTTTTTGTTTGTTTTTTTTTGTGTGTGTATGGTTGGACTCGATGATCTCAAAGGTCCTTTCCAACCATGAAGATTCTATGATTCTTTGATTCTATGATCAGCCTCTACCATGTCATCTAAAGGACTCTGTTTGTGTAAGTATGAACTGAATCATGTCCTAAGTCTGCTTCATGGGAAAAACACACAGTCCCTATCCTCTGTTGACCAGCTGTTCTCAGAAGTTATATGTATTCCACGCAATATATTTTTTCCTTCTGACAAAGATGTTTTTGTGTTTTAGCTAGCAGTATTTCAAACATTGCTGTTTGTCCAGATAATATCTAGTTTCTTGTATTCTAGGAACAAAAAAGTAATAATTCTGGGGTTGTTCCCATCACAATATGCAGAATTCAAGGATGTGATGAACAAGACTGTGATAACTTTTTCACAACTGAAAACTTAATCTGTTGCAGAATTAATCATATATTTGATTACTGAAAGGAACAAATACATTCTGTCTCATATTTGCGGTCTGGGGGAAGGTAATTAAGACACCTCATGCAATGCTTACCTGCCAGATTTCTGGTTATTCATCTGTAAAAAACTGTTAAGAAAATGTACCATGTAGTACGATGTAGCTATAGACATCTTCATTTAATTTTTCAATATCCTATTGTATTGGATTTCATGATACCTTTAAACTAAATGGAAGCACAGACATCTAATCATTGTTTGGAGAAAAAACGATAAATAAAGATGAAGCCAAAAAATTGTCCAGGTCTTAACATAGCAAAATAGTGTATTATCACTGATCTTGATGGGCAGCTGAGATGATCAGTGAGAAACATTATTAATATCAGCTGGAGAAGCAAACAAAGCTTGGACTTCTATTCGTTCAAAGCCCTGCATAGTTTTGACTAGACTTTCATCTACTCTGATTTGGCTGTTTGCTCTAATCTCCAATGTCATTCAGAATCTCTTTTCCACGTTTGCCCTTTTACCCTTTTTCATTGCTCCAACTTCCCCTCATTTCCTTTTTCCTCCTCTTTCAGTCTAGCTTCAGCTATCTCTAAGTACCCTTCACCCTATTAAAAATGTGAATTAAAACATTGTTGCCAGCCATCAGATAACTTATTCTGCCTGATTTTTTCTTCTGCCTTCCAGTGTTTGAATTGTTTTAGCTCACAGCCCTTTCAGACAAAACCTGCGTATTTCTCCAAGCAAAGGATCTAACATATTGGAGATCCGTGCTATGTTGATCCTTAGTTACAACCCTAAGGAGCATGATTAGCATCCATAATGATACTTGGTGTCAGCTTGAATTAAATATACTGCAGTCTGTGATTGACATACGCTCATTTTATAAGTCCATAGAAATTAAATTGACCTTAAAGAGACCATCACATAGGTACTAGAAAGCTGATATGTTAATGATTAAAAATGATTTATCTCAAAACTAACATTCATGGTCTCATACATAAAGAAAAGAGCAACATTTTTTTTATTCCATGCTAAGAGCTGCATATGTATATCTGCGTACATAAATGTCACCTACATTTGAAAGCATAATTTCACTACCAACTAGATGACAAATTACATTCTCGAGACCTTTTCAATAGTAGAAGTTGACTTAGTATCTGCCAGGTATTATTTTGAACACGTATTTTTCTGTTACAGAACATGGACATGTAACTAACTAGGTTACATACAAACAAAATCTGTTAGAGTCCACCATCCTGCAATTCACTAAGGATGTGGACAGAATCACACTGAAATGCACAGCAGTTTCACCATGGGCTTTCAGTTCATGTGAAGCCATGAATAATGAGATGTTTCTGCATGAAACACATTTCATTAGAAAGTTTATATCATGCTGTACTTTTATGAAGACCGCATTGTACACATTATGATGCAGACTGAAAAACCATGTCATTATTTGAGACAGAATAAAAATAACTACTGGAGTATGTCTGTTTTGCATTTCTTTATCATAAAGCATGGGAGATAAAAGAACTTCCCATCTAATGTAGGTGTTTGGATGGTCACCATCCCTGAAATGGCTGAGCACAGCATTCATTTACAGATTTAGGCTGTGTATTATTATATGGCATAACAAGAACTGTGTTTGTGCAAAATATGAGCCATTGCCTGTGAATGCCTGTGAGAAGAGCAGAATACAAACAGAACAAGGCAGGAAATCTGTGTTTCTTTATAGCTTCCTTGGAGAGGTTTCCCCTGGTTTCTAATACCAATGATACGCTGAGTATGTTAATTCAATTTAGTATTATATCACTATTAGTGGAGGTGAAATAACGATGCATTAAATTCAAGCTAAACTATAATGGAAATCCTATATTCATTATATGTGTATTAAAACCAAGTGAGTTCATTATATCACTAAAATAAAACCAAAAGAAATTCAGGAAAGAATTGTTAAACTGATATTTTAAAGTGTCATCAGTTGAGTCAGTCTCTGTAACTAGAGATTCTCCTTGATCTCTTTCCAAAATCAACCAATTCTTTAACCCTCACAGAGGAAAAACACTTCGACATAAGGAAGTAAGCTTCCTCCCCTTTCAAAATAGAAGTGTGTTTAATATATTAAACTTTTTTTCTGTGAGGGTGACCGAGAACTGGCTCATGTTGCCAATAGGGGTTGTAGAGTTTCCACCTTTGGAGATATTCAAGAGCTGTCTGAACACTGGCCTGAGCACCCTGCTTTAAATGATCCTGCTTCAGCAGGTGGGGTGGACAAGATCACCTTCCAGAGCTCCCTTCCAATCTCAACCATTCTGTGATTAAATGATATTACATTTTGTTCTTGGAATCACCTTCCTATTTCCTCTCAAAATTCTCAGGCAATATATGTATGTATTGCTCATTGTGCAATGGCAAGAAATGCATAGCTGTAGATTGTGAGAAGAAGGAATTTGGGGACATACCAGCTGCTGGCAACATCCAAACTGGAGTCAGTACTTGTGCTTCAGAAAATGCATTCTGCTAATAAAGACTGGGAGATTTATGATATTATTTGAAAGAAGATCTGCTGTAGATAGTTTAGAAAGATGCTAAATGAGGATGTTTTGCTTCATTCGTGTAAACATCCTTATCATGAGAAAATGTATTTTTTACCATAGCTGATTCTTCTAATATGTTAAGATCTTAAAATATTGATCAATATTATCTTCTGCTCTTTATATATGAGGACACAGGGAAAACTACGAAATATAGTGAGGGAGACTTAAGAAAGATGCTTTCTGTATATGGTTTCATGCAACAGTCAGTCTGACAGTTCTTACGTATAAGCTCCTGCCGTATCTGACATTTATTGGGCCAAATCTTCACTTTGATATCCAAGAGGAATAGTTATTATAAATAATTCTGTTTTAAAGTCTATTTTGCATATGCCAGTTTCTATTTAAAAAGTTCTTTCTTGCTAAATCAAAGCTTCTTCACTGGCATGTCGAAAAGCACCCCTCTAAGCAGCACATCTCTGCCAGATTTCAGCTTCCTAACCCCAGCTACTTCTGTGCTAGATCTGTTTGCACAAAGTGGCAGTGAAATATGTGATGATGTGTTTTGTTCAATAATTGTAATTTCATTCAGTCTGAACTGTTTCAACTCCCCCTTCTCATGTCCACAAAATTTTCCAGCTCTTCATATTTGGATAGGAGACAGACTAAGAAAGGATTAGTGGAGGAAATATCAGGCAGCCTTTACTTTTCCAGAAATATTCTCACTGAAAATATCTGAGTATAAAATATATGCAATGTCCATGGTGCCTCCTTTTCCAAAATGAGGACTTGGTGCTATAACCATCTTTTCCTCCAGATGGACAGACAACACAGACTCTTCAGAGGCATCTCAGCTCATTCATAAATACACGTAAGAAGTTCTTAGTGGATCACCAGTGATCTACTTTCTTTCCCAATGAACACAACTTCTCAGAGGTCTCTGTATTCCCAAGTGAGTGAGGTCTTGCTCTGCTTGGAAAAGTGACTGGAGAGATCAGGGTCCATATGGCTGTATGTAAACTGGTAGCGTAAGCTACATTTCTGGATCTAGGCATGTGCTGTGGTCCGTACTGAAGCTGATTTGATCGAGGTGTGCACTAGCCTCTTCCCTCTCTTTGAGAGAGAAGAAAGCAAAGGTAGTGTTACGAGAAGACAATGCACTGCACTCTAGGCATGAGTCTCATCTGGAGAAACAGGGCACTGGGATCCTGGGGAGCTGCACCAAGACCACGGTCTAGTACTGAAGTACAGCATCGGTTTGATTTAGCCTGACGGCTTGAAAAGTCGACTGCTGTAAGCATAGTGTTATGACTCTTACTTCATTCTCCAAACCACACCCTAATTCAGGTTAGATTTACTGGTTTTGTTTTGTTTTGTTTTGTTTTTCTTTTATTTTAAGAACTGTATGGTAGGTCTAAAATACTTGAAAAAAACTAATCGGTGTGCTCCAATATTTGAATTTCAACATCTGGCCTGTTTTAGCCTAGAATAAGCTGTAATGTGAGAAAGATCAACAGATGTCCAGACAATAATGAAAAAAAGATCTAGCCACTAAATATGACTGATAATGAAGGTTGGGGACTGTTGTATGCTGTTTCTGCTAGGTGGACAACAGCTGCCAAATCAGGGTTCAATGAATTAGATAAAGCAAATAAACCTTTCATATGGTTTATTTTGTCAAGTTACTGGATTGAGTAAACTTTTGTCTTTCTTTTAGTAGGTTCTCTATCATTTTCCCATTTCATAGTGTGTTAGTTGTTATGGAAACATTTGTCATTGGCATGAGTCAAGTTTAGTCATAGCCGCATGAGCAAAATAAAACTGGCTTATATATTAGTTGAATATTTATGTAAAGGTTTGGGAGCTAATAAAGATTTTTACAATATTTGTGGCCGTGCATATGTGTGTATGTACATAAACACATATACACAACTTATGAAGCTGTGATATCCACTGTTTTATCCTCATGGGCTTGAAAGGAAGTTAATGAGGTGCCCAAAGAGAGAAATCAGTAAAAACATTTGTCATATGATCCTATTGTATATTCTGCATGTCATACATTTTGAAGTGAGTTCTTTTTGGAAGTGTGCTAGGGTTGAGTTGAAATCTACAGGATAGGTAAGAAGTACATAGTAATAATTATTTATACTTATTTTCCCATTTTGTCCTCCCTGTGGTATTTGTTTAGTGCATTTAAGTATAGTGAATACCTTGGTCACATTTCTTAATGCTGCCCATTCCTTCCACAAATCTAGAGCTACACACTAGGCTGAATGAAAGTAAAATCAGTACTATGGGAAGACCTGTGGTACAGGAAGGCAGAAGACCTTTTGCACCATTTTTGCATTACATAAGCAAAGTCATTTTGTATGAGCTGAGGACAGATAGGTGTTGTGGTTTGGGCTGGGCTGGGCTGGCCACTAAAATGAATGACAGATGTCATCTTTTACTTCTCTCCCCTTCAGAGAAGGGAGAGAATCTCCCTTCAGGGAGAGAAGGGTGAGACAGAAAAAGATTTATGAGTTTAAAAGAAAACTAAACTACTTTAATGAAATATTAATAATAAAATAAAAAGATAATAATATCAAAAAAATAATGAAATATATACAATACATACTAAACCAGTGTCAAGCTCCCAGGATGATGATCATGTCAACGTCAGGCACTGGGAAAGTCCCAGACTGGACTCAGCGATCGATTTGGACTGGATTCCGGATCTGGATTCAGGAATGCAGGAATCGGGATCAAAGGCAGATGAACGGACAGAGTCCTGCTTGGACACTGGCCATTGCAGAAGGAATGCTGACCCCTTTGATCCCTCAACTTTTATACTGAGCGTGATGCAAATGGGATGGGATACCCCTGTTGGTCAGTTTGGGGTCACCTGTTCTGTCCACTCCTCCCCACAGGTGCCACCCCTCTATGCTTTTCCTTTTCCAACTCTCCAGTGGGGCATATAACAAAGTTAGCCGACCTTGGTTGCTATAGCAATAAGTATAAGCAAGAGCCTCTCTGCATACCATTCCTTGGTATTAATTATAAACATCAGGCCTTATCACTCTGGAAAGCGGACCACTGTCTGAAAAATGTGCTGTTAATTTCAGAGAGTTCAGGTAGAACAGGCTTAGCTGAAAAGCAAAATTACTGAACAGAAGCTTGGTTCTGTTTTACCTCAAACCAAGACACTACGCAACAGATGAAATAAAAGTAGCTATAAAGGACACATATTTAATGTTAAATTTAATGTTAAATATGCGTAGTCTATGATATTTTGTTAAATATCCTTTAAAAGTCAGTGAAAACTCCTTGATAATAACTGAATAAACACTCAGGCAGATGGTTACATGTAGAATTCACCATAAAGAGCTACAAATTATAATATTTTTCTCTTTGGTCACCTAGATGATAAAACATATGTAAATATAATTTAAAAAAATCCTTATTTGTAGATTAAATGTGTTTGCATGGAGATATTGACATAATTCCTGCAAGGATGTAATAAAAATAAAGTGGTCTTTTTTTTCCTTTTTTTTTCCCCAAGACTTTATATTTAGGGTAACTACTTACTTTTTGTTTTAGAAATCTTCACCTGAGTTTCAACTCTGTTCCACTCTGAACTGAAATAAATCTAAAACAGGTGAAACTGGGAATTCTTATATAAAACAACTTTGTAAATTAAAAATAATAGAGCTAGAAGCATGATGATTTACCAGTAGATGTATCTGCTTAATATCCAGATTAAATTAAGAGAGATTTTTGGATTTTAGCTCTGCTTATGATGTTCTATTCCCCCTTTCTGATTGCATAATTGTCTGATTTCTAAAATGCCATACATGGGACGGCTGATCTGAATTTCTTGAAAGTAACAAATTTGGAACTGAGACTTATCTCACCTACCCTTAGCCAAGTAAAACTACATTTTCAATACTAGCATAGCTGTCTAGACCATCTTTATTGCTACGAGGGGGCAGAATGGAGGGTTTCCAAGAACAAGTAATGAAAACCCTCTTAGTTGCCTATCGTTATGGATAGGATGAATGAATCAGTTCCTTGCAGTGCTGATCTCTATACGTTGACTATAAGTGTGGCTTAAACAATGAACGTAAACTAGCTACACTAACTATTAGAATCTTACTTTAGGTGAGATGAATCTTACTCTACTTGTTTAGAAATTATGTTTTTTTGTTTGAGACATTTCCTTAGCAAGAGATCAAAAACCATTGTCTTCCTCTGAACTAATGATTTCTGTGACTACCCTATCAAGCATTGTTTTCTACCTTACTTCTATGTGCTTGTTAGCTTTTTCATTCGAAACTTATGAAATGTAAGTTTAATGTACTTTCCTTACGTCTCCATCATACAAAATTTTTGCTTTAATTTGTGCATTGCATCGTTTCACAAATGTGTCATGCTTCATTCTTTTCCATGTATTTTTTTCTAACAGTTTATATTTTCTTGACTACCTCTTTTCATAAGTTTTATATCTTTACCAACCGCTTATAGTCTCCTGATGGTTCCCCTGATGCTTAGGAGGGTTTTCTCTACTGATTACATGATTCTCAAAATGATTGCTCTTTATTGGTATCATCACTTTTAGTTCAACATGAGTTGTTTCTCCCTCTACCAGCTGCAAGAATGTCATTTAGATCCTCAGTAGAGACTACAGGTAGGGTTTTCAAATTTGCTAAGGCTTGTCTTTTCTTCCATTAATGGCAATGATAAATTCTCCCTATCTTCAGCTGAAGAGAATTGGGAGGAAGCTAAAGACTTTAATTTGGTGAAAAGCAAGGCAATTCTTTTTTAGTTCTTCTTTTTTTTTTTTTTTAACTCTTCCAAGATGTTTTAGAAAAGTTACCATCTAAAATATCTCTGATCCTCTGTAACTTTTGGACTTAGATGACATTTTGTTTTCTTATTAGAAGATTTCTTGTTAGATGACATTCTTGTTTTCTTATTTTGTGAGAGGCAAAGAGGCAAAGCCATTTTGGCTGTAGAAAAAGCGTATTAAACCTGGATTAGCTGGCTATTTGAATTGGGTTAACAACTGCTTTACCTCACTGAATAGCAAAACTATACCAGCGATTCATTTTGATCTGTGACTAATTTTGTTAGCTTTATTTCTTCCATCTATGGGGAAATATGACTGTTTCATAAAATTTAGGATACAGCTAGTGTTGATTAGCATAGCTTTATCAGAACATTCCTAGTTTCACCACTTCAGGGTCTGAATTAGAGAGACTGGAATGATGTAACGTATTCCCAGCTCTTTATGTGGCTCTTCAAACAGTTTTATAATATGCCTAATAAACACTGTAGTAGTGGTAACTTTGTTTGAACAGTAAAATAAGTAAGTAAACAAATAAAAAGTTGCAAGGATTTCCAGCAGATTTATTAAATGAATTATTAATGACATGAAGATGGGATGGAATATACCAGAATGATATCAATAAGCAAATATTTATTAATAATGTGTATAAAAATGGGGTTTAAAATGTCTTGTAAGTATTGGACTAGGTCTTTTTCTGTCACAGGTTTAAATTAACTTCAAATGAATTAAACAAGTTTATACCAATTTAAAGATCTGATTTATCTGTGGGATTAGCATAGCTTTAGTACTTTTCTTTGTCATTGTGGACGTTAACAGCTGTGGTGGAAGCAAGCAAAGAATTTGGAAAATTTTAGAGTTCAAGATTTGTATATTCTTCGTAATATGGTCTTGCCCTTAAGAGAAAAATATTCAATACTGTTGGAAAACTACTGGTTCTTTAGGAAAAACAGTTTGCTTTGCTTAGAAGAGGCTTATACTTAAACACATTATAACTTCACAGAAGTTGATTGATATTTATGTGTGTCATCGTTATAGCTTTACTACAGTAGCAACCCTAACTATAAATATGGTAAAGTTATGATCCCAACCCCAAATTAACGGTATCTGAATGGAACCCCATAGATATCCTGCAGCTTCCCAGCAGTTGTCAGTACAGCTGAATCGGGTTTAATAATGAATTAATGATTTAACTGAAGTGTATATATGAAATGTATTTTCACAATTCATTGTAACCCTTCCTCTGTAATTTTTTTTATTTAAGAGAAATTCTTACAATATGCTTTTTTTGTGTGTGTATGTGTTGTTTTTCTTGTTGCAGAGCAAGTAAAACTATGTGACATAAGTGCATTTGTAGGATTTATTTGTTCTAGATTCTGTAATATTTACAGAGAAGTCAAAGTGCTTGCGGAGCTACCACAGGGGAAAAGGGTAAGTTCAATAACATTTTGAAAAATCAGCATTTTACTTATTTGATTTTTTTTTTCTACCCTTGTCAGAAATTTCCTGGTGAGCTTACCCAGGGATTTATTGTCTATCCAAAAAGAAAAAAATATATATTCTCACTAAAAGTTTGAGATGATATATATTGAAGAAATAATTAACAATGCAGGGGATAAATCAATATTATAAACCAGTCTGGATTGTGCATTGAGGTAAGTTTCTGCGTTTTGTAAGCCCCAAATGGAAGACAATGCGAAGAGCATTCATTCATTGTGAACATGAAATGGGAGAGTATATTCTGGACAATAACAACTGTGGTAAGGATTTGAGAACCACAAACAATCAGTTAAATATCGGGTCCCAGCATGATTAGCAGGTGTCCTTATCTGGTCTTCGAATGTATGAACAAAAGAATAGTCACAGAAATAGCTAAAATACATACAATTATAAAAATAATTTATGATTGTCATTGTGTTCGTTTGGGAAATCAGTAGTTTCAAGAGTTTGTCAATAGATTATAAGAACTCTTCCTCACTCCCTCCTGCAAAAAACCAAACCAAACGAACCAAAACACCCAAACCTAGTGTAATTTGGAAATTACCTGTTTGCATAGTCAGCATGTGCAAACATCCGTACATTCTGACCTGTATGCCTTAAATAGGGAGTAAGAAATTTTGAGTAAGAGTTTAATCGAATATCAAGCCATCTGACCAATTAAGTACCTGCATGGGGACTGAAGATAATTCCCCAACCTGTCAGAAAAACCACCATTCAGAGAGGACAAGATTCAAAGGTTGAAAGTTGAAACTAAAAAATGGGGACAAAAAGAAGCACAGGTTTTAACAACAAAAGTAATTAAATTGGAGCAATTTTTTCAGAGATCCAGTGAATTTCATGCTATTTAAGAAGTCGCATTAGGACCGTATAGTTTTATGAAAGATGTGCTGCAGACTAAACAGAAGTTGAGGTCTCCATTATTATTTTGCATGCAGGATTTGCGGGTTTCTGTTTCCAGTATTTGAAATTCTAAGCCTGGTATTTATTAGGAGTGTGCTATTTGCAAGAGAAATATGGACCATACAAATAGCCAGAGTGCTGTTTTGGCACCCACTGCACTTCCCAGAAAACAAATAAGGTCTGAAAAGACAGCAGTGACAATGGCAACAGAAGGAATTCCACCTACATAGCAGAAAAAAAAAAAAAAAGAAAAAGAACGCATATATACAAAAAGAGGGACACAGTTCTGTAGCTGGACACAGCATGGAGATGGAAGGGTGAGCCAGACGGAGAAGCTGAATGTTGTTTACTTCTTAGTGGCTGGGCCAGCTTAGAGGATCTCCCCATGGATATCAGAAATGCCACACAAATACAGTGAGTAATTTCAGGGCTGGAGGCAGTCTGTGACTGCTGAATTCCTCCAATGTGTCAGCTCATCTGGAAACACACAAGCATGAGTGATAAGGGTGGGTAGGAGGAACAGGTTGCTTCTGAAGAGTGATGATATGTTTTTAGGGGCCATTATTGCAGCTAACCAAATGTCATCATTTCTGTGAAAAAATGGTTCTGTTTTGCAACAAAATAATAGGAATTTAAAAAAAAAAAGAAAGAAAAGTCTATTAAAGGGAAATAAAATACATATTAAAATATTTTGAAAAAATGTAAATAGTTAATTTAGGAATGCTTAAATGTCTTAATGTCTTTGTGGTCTTTCACTCTCTAGGAAGGACTCCAGGGTTCATTGCCTCTTTATTGTCAGCTATGTGACCTTGTTACAAACAAATGGCACAGAGTATATGGCCCTTGAGGCAACACAGTCAGATGGAATTCTGGGGTTCCTATGTATTCTGGATATATATATATAACTGAGGGAATTCTGAAGTATAGGCCATAAATTCCCCCTTTCCCTTCTTCTTGCTGGGTCAATTGGTCTAGATTACCCAGAGCCAGCTTTTAGGATGCACTACTTGCTAAGCAAAGTCGACAGTTGGTAAATTTAGTTTCAAGCTAAGCCTATAGGCTATTTCTCTCTAGAATCTCTACATCTCTATAATTTAGATGTGGAATTTAAGTTTTATGATGCTCTATCCAGTGCCCAGCTCAGATTTGATAACACTAATTACAGAAATGATTACAGTAGGAATGATACTCTGCTTGGAGGTAATGCCACAGAATCTTTCTCAGCTGCCACGCTGCCTTCCATGCAGTTGTAGGTACTCTTTTTCTTTTAAACTTTTCTTACTTTCTGTTCCATTCCTACACATAAAATGTGGATCAGCACATGGAGGAAATTGTCAATGAATAGAGATGGGGACACAGGACTGCAATATGCCACTTTGCTTAAAAAAAAAAAAAGTAACTTTTCTAAAAGTTTCACTGCTTTGCTCTTGTCTGAACTGAGGGAGGAGATGTTTTTAATAAGTTGATTTCTGTCCTCTGTGTTCAGTGCCTCAGAGGTGCATCCGAATACTGCTAGCCACCGTAAATGAAGTCAGATTTGTTTATCCCCCCCGGAAATGCACTGTGGCAGTATCCCGCAGTTTTCAGAAGGCCAAATTACACACTTCCTTCTCTAAGTCATTAGTTCTGTTACTTAAATAATTTTCACAAGACTTACCATCAAGAAAAGTAATGCTTAAGTCAAATGGGGAAATATATAAAAATCTGAATTAAAAGCAAAACTATCACAAATTAATGCATGGCTGATGCCCTTTTTTGAACACGTCAAATTACATTTCCAAGAAAAATAATACAAAAATGGATTACTTGTATTTATACTCAAAATTTAGAAGTAAATTAGCATTTGAATTTTCTCAGGCAGTAAAACAGAAAATTGTGACCCATTTTCTCATAGAACAACAACATTTGGAGAAGTGCAATCATCTCAAGTAAAATGTCTGAAGTCCCCAGAATATACAATTTGTGTGTGTGTACGTGTGTGTGTGCATATGAATATGTATATTAACCTTTTCTTTCAGAGTGGATTGATTTTGCACAGCTATAGTGTTATGGTAGACATAGAAACCCTTGTTTCTCAACCAGGTTTGAATAATGAGGAAGGTTGCTGTAGGCCAGCTTCACAAGATTATGTCCTTTGGTGATGCTGGTGTTCTCCTTCAGATTCTTTCCACACGCGCAATTGTCACTGCAATAGCTGTCAAAATGAGGACTGTGGATGCTGATGACATGCTAAGTATGCAGTAGAGCTTTCGTTCTTGGCATGCTCCTTCATTCACACAGATGGGAGAAGCTTAAGAGAGGTGACTTTTTTCAGTCCACATAGCTGACTTTAATCAAATCATTTAACCTAGTTCTCCCTCTTCCCAAGGTTATGGGAGATGGGGGGTGGAAAAGGCAGGGTGAAGCAAAAAAAACCAACCAAATTTTCCTTCGCATGCTTCCTGTCTTTAATATACACAGTCCTGGTTTTATATTTTTCTGAGTTTTAGACTGAAATAGTGTTTTCTCTGCAATGGAGGAAATCTCAGATTTGTTTGGAGTCCTGGAAAGAGATGTCAAAGCAGCATTTTCAAAGATGGTTAGGACTTCACCTTGCAAGCTTTTCTTATGTCAAAAAGTTTTAGATGGACTTTCTCCATGTTACATGACGTTCACCCGCCACTGTGCTGCAGGTTAGCCCAAAGCCTGTGTGACACCGAGGCTTTACTTTGAACATTTTCAGATACAGATTTACTGGAGAAAAGAGCTCCATATGGAAAAAGAACTTTATCTCCTCTCCCCCTCATTACTGGTTGACATTGCACACATACCATCTCACGTGACATGAACAAAACTGTACAGTTGCCTGTACACATGAGCTCAGAAATCAAGTATACTGATGATGGGGTGGAGAGTGTCTGGATTAGGTTAAGGGCCGATAAAGCTGATATTGCTGTGGGAGTCTGCCATACACCTCCCAACCAAAGCAGTGAGGCGAATGAAGCTTTCTATAAGCAGCTGGGGGAAATCCTGCAGTCACTTGCCATTCTTGTGGGGGACTTTAACCTCCCGGATATCTGCTGGGAATACAACACAACAGAGAGGGAACGATCCAGGAGGTTCCTGGAGTATGTGGAAGATAACTTCCTCACACAGCTGGTAAGTGAGCCGATGAGGGAAGGTGCCCTCCTGGACCTGCTTCTTGTGAACAGGGAAGAACTTGTGGGGGGAGAAAAGGTTGGTGGCCATTTAGGGCACAGTGATCATGAGATGATCGAATTTCTGATTCTTGGAGAAAGAAGGAGAGGGGTTAGTAAAAGTGCCACCTTAGACTTCCAGAGGGCAAACTTTGACCTGTTCAGAAGACTGCTGGACAAAACCCCTTGTGAGGCTGCCCTGAAGGATATAGGAGCCCAGGAAGGCTGGACATACTTCAAGAGAGAAGTCTTAAAGGCACAGGAGGAGGCTGTCCCTGTGTGCTGAAAAACAAGTAGGCGGGGAAGGAGACCGGCCTGGCTAAATAGGGACCTTTGGCTGGACCTCAAGAACAAAAGGAGAGTCTATGACCTTTGGAAGAGGGGGCAGGTCTCTCATGAAGACTATAAGGATATAGCGAAGCTATGCAGGGAGAAAATTAGGAGAGCCAAAGTGCAGCTAGAGCTCAACCTAGCTACAGCTGTTAAGGATAACAAAAAATGTTTCTATAAATTCATTAACAACAAAAGGAGGATTAGGGAAAATCTCCCTCCCTTACTGGATGCAGAGGGAAACATAGTCACAAAGGATGAGGAAAAGGCTGAGGTGCTCAATGCCTACTTTGCCTCAGCCTTTAGCAGTGGAACTATCTGTTCCCTGGGCACCCAGCCTCATGAGCTGGGAGACAGGGAGGGGAAGCTGAGCGAGGTCATCACAGTTAAAGAGGAAGTGATCGGTGACCTGCTACGTCGCTTGGATGCGCACAAGTCTATGGGACCAGATGGGTTACATCCAAGAGTGCTGAAAGAGTTGGCAGACGGGCTCGCCAAGCCACTTTCCATGATCTACCTGAAGTCATGGCTAACTGGGGAGGTCCCAATGGACTGGAGGGTAGCAAATGCAGCGCCCATCTACAAGAAAGGCAGAAAGGAGGATCCGGGAAACTATAGGCCTGTCAGTCTGACCTCGGTAGCAGGGAAGGTCGTGGAGCAGATCATCTTGAGTGCCATTACAAATCATATAATGGACAAGCAGGGGATCAGACCTAGTCAGCATGGGTTTATGAAAGGCAGGTCCTGCCTGACGAACCTGAACTCCTTCTATGACAAGATAATCCAATTATTGGATGAGGGAAAGGCAGTGGACATTGTCTACCTAGACTTTCAAAAAGCATTTGACACTGTTCCCCATAGAATTCTCATGGAAAAACTGGCGGCTCATGGCCTGGATGAGCATACGATCTGCTGGATCAAGCACTGGCTGGATGGACGGTCCCAAAGAGTGGTGGTCAATGGAGTTAAATCCAGCTGGCGGCCGGTCACAAGTGGTGTTCTTCAGGGCTCGGTGTTGGGACCGTTTCTGTTTAACATCTTTATTGATGACCTTGATAAAGACATAGAGTGTATCATTAGCAAGTTTGCAGATGACACGAAGCTAAGTGGGAGTGTTGATCTGCATGAGGATAGGGAGGCTCTACAGAGAGACTTGGATAGATTGGATCGATGGGCCAATGCTAATGGAATGTGCTTCAACAAGGCCAAGGGCCGGGTTCTGCACTTGGTCCGCAAGAACCCCATGCATCACTCCAGGCATGGGGAAGTGTGGCTGGAGAGCTGCCTGGCAGAAAAGGACATGGGGGTTCTAATTGACAAGTGGATGAACATGAGCCAGCAGTGTGCCCAGGTGGCCAAGAAGGCCAATGGCATCCTGGCTTGTATTAGAAATAGTGTGACCAGCAGAAGGAGGGAGGTGATTGTCCCCCTGTACTCAGCACTGGTGAGGCCACACCTTGAGTATTGTGTCCAGTTCTGGGCACCTCAATAAGAGAGAGATATCGAGGTGCTGGAGCAAGTGCAGAGGAGGGCAACGAAGCTGGTGAAGGGCCTGCAGAATAAATCTTATGAGGAGCGATTGAAGGAGCTGGGGCTGTTTAGTGTGAGGAAGAGGAGGCTGAGGGGAGACCTCATCACTCTCTACCAACTACTTGAAAGGCCATTGTAGAGAGGTTGGTGCTGGTCTCTTCTCACAGGCAATTAGTGATAGAACAAGAGGGAATGGGTTCAAGCTGCAGCAGGGTAGGTTTAGGCTGGACATTAGGAAAAACTTCTTCACAGAAAGAGTGGTCAGACACTGGAATAGGCTGCCCAGGGAGGTGGTGGAGTCACCATCCCTGAATGTGTTTAAGAGTCGTTTAGATGTGGTGTTAAGGGATATGGTGTAAGGGAGAACTTTGTAGAGTGGAGTTGGTGGTTGGACTCGATGATCCCAAGGGTCTTTTCCAACCTAAATGATTCTATGATTCTATGATATTCCCCATTCCATTGAGGCTTTCCTCTATGCCTGATTTTAAAGAATATAAATAACGTGTAACAGTCCTTGGCACATGGTTAATTGAAGTCACAGAAAATATATGATTAACTTTTTTTATACTGTGTTTCTGTTCACTGTAAATAGCAACTTTAATTTATTTTATGATTCATGACATTATTCATATCCCTGACATCATATTCTCAACATCAGACAACAATGATGAAGCTTCATTATGAAAAGCCAATAAATCATCTAATATTTTTTTTGTTTATCTTGATTCACAGAAAGAGAAGAATGTTTGAATGCCACTGCGATTTTTAGATTATTGTCTTTTTTTCACCATTGCATTGATAACTCTTTCTATCATATAGTTGTTTCTCCATACTAATGAGGTTAACTGAAGCAAGACAAATAGACATTGGGCTGTTTTATATAAAATTAATATTTCACACATGAAGGTGCTTTTTCTAAATGTATATTAACGTCTTTACACCATCTGGCATATTCATCCAACTAATAGGCTTGATAAGGATGTTAGACCTGTTCAGATTTCAAATTTCAAGTTCTCTTAGGCTCACTGTTTTCTATAAGTATGCTGTTATAGACTGCACACTTAATACAAAAGATCCAGAAAAGGGAATAATTCTTGGATTTGATTTTGTGTTTTATCACAACACGATGTAAATACAGTTTCTTTCAACTTAATTATGCCCTGTGAGCACCAGGGTCAGAGAAGAAGGAGGGGGAGGAGGTGCTCCTAGTGCTGGAGGAGAAATTCTCCTGCAGTCCCTGGAAGAGACCACGGGAGAGAAGGTATTCCCCTGCAGCCTATGGAGAGGACCATGCCTGAGCAGGTAGGTATTACCTGAAGGAACTACAGCCCGTGCAGGAGGCACATTGGAGACAGTTTATCCTGAAGGAGTGCAGCCTTGGAGAGGACCCATGCTGGAGCAGGGAAAAAGTGTGAGGAGGAAAGAGTGGTAGATAGGGACTGTTACGGACTGACTGCAAACCCCATTCCCCATCCCTCTGCGCTGCTCCAGGTGATGGATGGTAGGTAGAGAAACTGGGAATGAAGGAATGAAGTTAAGCTTGTTTTGCCCATGATGATAACTGGTAAGTGGTCTCCCTGGCTTTATCTCTGTCCACAAGCTCTTCCATCTTATTTTCTCCCCAGTCCTGTTCAGGAGGGAGTGAGAGAGCGGCTGTGTGGGTGTTTGGCTGCTGGCCAAGGTCAACTCACCACACACTAAAATGCTGATCAGACTCTCTTATATAAGAACACCTTTTTTCCCTGAAATGTTTTGGATTTTTGATAGGTGGGCAGGTAGTATATTATGACTGTTGATCTTACATTAAGTCTTTGCATCTCACTTCTACATTATGTTTCCTTTTGCTACCTATATCTTTCTGTAAAATGTTATACTTTACATGCTCTCTGGAGTTGATTCATCTATAATTTAGGTGTTAGGATCAAATCTTGCTTTTGAACACACACAGACTTCATGCCTTAGATTTTACTAGAATTTCTGTATATAGCATAGTCATAAAATTTTACTGTAAGGAATCTTATTTTTCACACAACTTTTTTCAATAACTGTTCCTTTCTCTGGTTTCAATTAAAAATCAGAATTCATAGCAAAGTACACTGGCAATCTTCTTTTGATGTGCCATTTGCAGTGGGTTTTTGATTATTACTTTCCTTTGTTTTCTTAGCAGGTCAGTTGGGGTTGTGATTTTTCAGATACAATATAAACAATAGCTAATGCTCTTCAGAGCTTATGTATGCTTTTTTTTTTCCTTGTTAACTGCAACTTGAGAGGGGTGGAAACAGTATGACAGCAGTAAGAAATATACTCAATTTTTATCATCTCCTCTTTTTTCTCTGAAAATGTATGTTTTTACTATAAGCAGAGGACAAAAAATTGCCCATGATTTTTTTGAAGCAGCTTAATAAAAAGCTACTACACAGCTGAAAAGTGGCAGCTTACTATGTGAGAGCTCCTAGTTGTATATAATGAGAACTAAACCAAGGAGTGAAATTCACTAATCACAAAAAATTACCGGACTGTACCTTTATAGTTCACCTTTATATTTAAGGGACAAAATGTTCAGCAATAAATTTTGATTACTATGATCCCCTTGTTTTCAACCTGGTTTTGTATATTCACTTTCATATTTAATATGTCTTATTATAATCATTTAGAAACCACCATTTAATGAGACACTATATTGATGATTTGCATATAAATCGTGCAAGTCCTTTGCCTTTATTGAATTAGTCATATAAAATTCATCATTATTTTTTGTTAAACCAACGAATGTAAACGAGTAAATACCTGTTATTGGAAAGTCATACGTTCCCTCAGTATGAACAAGTGTAACGATGTCTTTCTATGGTATGGAAATAAAGAGTATAGTATGCTATGGTTCTAGAGACTATATTTGAATATTTAACAAGCTTTTAATTTCAGACTTTGGTGCTACGCTCTTTAATGCCATGAGAACATAGTGCTGCACCTATGGTAATAAAACCAAATTACAATGGTTAGAAAGCTACCATCCGAAATATCAATATAAGGAGCCAAAGATATATCTAGACAAGACAGTGCCACTTACAGTCAAAAGAAGGAAATCTTTCCTCATGGTTGGAGCAGAAAAGATTAATCTGGACACTCTTTTCATGATGATGTACATATCCCATAGGATTTGGAAACATACTATAAACATGGTTTAGTTCCTGCTTCTGCATCTAACACAGCACTTCAGAGGACAAGGTGCGTGCTGTTCTGAGTACATACCATTAAGCTGGGTGTGGTTCTCAGCAATGCCTTCTCTTGGTCTCTCTGAAATGTGTTCCTCAGGCAATTCTGCACTAACACATCTTCAGACCGTGCCTAAATGGTATGGTATCAGTTGCAGATTTATACTGGTATGGATGTTGGCTCTATGATTGACCAAGCCACCTGGTGCAGTTCTCTGGAAAACTAGGTTTTCTCAGAAAATGACAAATCTAAATCTGATCAGTGTCTTATGTCAACGAAGACCTAATTCCAGTCTAACTAAATTCTGCTCCCTTTCTTTGAGAGGAGCTGTAGACTGTCAAAGCATTCGGACCTCATTCTATAGGTATTTTGTTACTGCTGTCCCTTGGGAGCGTGGTCAGTTTGCTTTTGAATTTTGAAAATCAGATAATCAGGTCAAACTGAGGCTTTCAAAGCTTCTGAAGTCCCCAGTTCCAAAGCAGTTGTCATGGAGGAGTTATCTCAGTGTCACAGATCCTAAAAATCTCTGTTCTCCTGGAATTCACTGGGCAACTTGGCAAGAATACTAGGCAAGGTTTTATTGGATACTTGTCTGTGATTTGGCAAGCATTAGTTGAAACAGATGTTTATATACAACATTTTTATTTCTGAAACATGCTTCATCTTAAAACTAGTTTGGTTTATTGCCCTTGCTGCTCCTATTGGAAAGCTGTTACAGAATATTCTGGCTCTGATGATTACAGCTCCTAATTTCCAACCCAAACGTATTTATGGCCAATCTAGAAATATTTTTATTAGGTCAACATTGTTGTTTATTTTAAATAGCTTTTCTTCTTCTCTTGTGTTTACCCCTAACCACTCCATCTATTTATGTAGAGCAATCTTATCACATCTCAGTTAATTTTACTAAATTAAACAAGACAAGACCTTTTTTTGTCTTATTTCATATGGAATGTGGTACTCTGGGGACCTCAACGCATCTTAGAATTGCATTCACTATTTGATGGACATGTCACGTTGTTGTCAACAATAACCCAGCTGCATCATACTATGTTTCTTCTCTTCCAACTGTTTAGAGCGGAACTTACTTTCATTCCTCTTTAAGTGTATCAGCTTGCTCCAGTGTTGTCCACCACCATACTCCTTCATCTATTTCTGTATCATGCTGTGGTCTGCTTCATGTTATGTTACTAACAAATTTTATCAGCTAGCCTTTACTTTTTGTGCCTGCATGAAATGTAATGTAATGAAAATATTAAACAAAATCTGTACCATGACTAAGCCTTGACTAACTATTAGTAATTGATCCTGACTTAATTATTCTCAGATCTGTCAGTTGCCAGCTGTTTTTCAGTCAGTTTTCCACCACACAATTCTTGCACCAGCTCTCGTGTTCTCCCACTTGTTAATTCCCAAAGGTAACCTATCAGTTGTTTCACCAGAGTCTGATAGATTAACTATGTTGTTATTTCCCCCCTTATGTTATGTTATAGGCTATAGATATGAGGCAAATCTGAGGCAATGATTCTTCGATAACTTTGGATTTTATTCCATTTCCACTTACCATAGGTCATGTAATTCTTCCCTAAATGCGCACATTCTTTACTTTAAAATAACTTGGTTTTAACCTGTAATTTATGAAATCATTACTTTCAGATAAAGAATAGATTTATGGAGAGTAGGGAATTCTACAGGGCCTTTGGGAGACATGTGCTGGAATTCTTTTTCTGTCAAGAGAAAGACTTGAATTATGTTTTCTTAACTCTTAAATCTTTCTTAACTCTTAAATCTGTGTGAGTTTCTTACACAGGATGTGCTAACCAGCGGCCCTCCTTCTGAATCTTCTGCCTTTCAGATAAAGTACATAAATAGTCACTGGAATACAAAATGAGAAAGTGAGAATGAGTCCAGTCTGATGCTCTTTGGAAAAAGGAGGTACCTAGCCTCCATTCTTGACCATAATGAATATTGAATTATTTATACAAGATAGAACAGACTAGACAGGAGCGATCAAGGAGACTTCCTCTCCTGGTTTCCCAAAGGATTTTTAACCTGTTGGGCCTCTTGGGAAGTGAGAGCTGGAGTTTGAACACGCAGGGGAAAAGAATTGAATTTCAGTGCTCTTACTAGTAAGCAATTGATAACTTTTCATCCTCATTTGGCAGCTTTGTGAATATGGTCTTATATTTGTCTCTGAATTTCTCAGAAAACCTGAAAAGAAACATACTGTTGTAAATCTAAAAGACTTGACTGTTTCACTTCATTTATATTTGTTTAATGGTGAGGGGAACTGACAGTGAAGTGAAGGTTTGTTTCTTTTGGCAAAAGATTTATAAATAAAGGCGGTTCATTTCCCACAATTGAGAGTTAAGGGGGATGTTTTTATTTTGGCTTGTTCGCTTACTGAAATGAAAAATCAGTTCTTCATACATGGCTACAAACAACTGATTTCTGTTTCTTTGTCCAGCTTCTTGGTTTTCATAGAAATAACTAACATGCTGAATTAGATCAAATACTTCTTAAACTAAATATCTAGGAAAATACATAAAGAGTGGTTCAGGATTCTCATTGATGCAGTCATGTCTGTCAGGAGTTGCATGCATCTATGAATTTATATACATTAGTTACACTATTTGCACTTGCAAGTGTTATGTTTTAGTTATCATGATGTTCTTTTTGAAGTCTAGGATCCCCAACAACCTTTTAGGGACAAAATTGAGTTGTATCCATGTTTTCAAAAATAGCTAAGGAACAGTCTGCTCTTATATGTATATTACAGGTATATTATAAGTTCAATTTGTCTATTTATTAAAAATAATACTTATGATGTAAAAAATCCTTACCTCATGTTAATTTACACACTGTGTAATTGCTCCCAAACTGTACAGTTTTATTTCAATATGTAGTTCCTACTAGTTGGGGAAAGATTAAAAATATACAAATTAGGATAATAATAGGAGAGTATAAGGAAATCATTACATTGTAATAGTGATACCCTCTTTTAAAATATGTCTCATCTTTTCCCAATTGTAGAAAATTAAATTAATAACTTGATGTTGCCTTATAATGAACACAATTACCAACTTGTCAAAAAGAATCTGTATTTACCCTTCAGACAGTAATGACTCATTGCATTTTTGTATGGCTTTTCATGTGAGATGGTAGGACCCACACATGAAACTGTTATTTCCTTTATAACAAACTGAGTGAGCAATTATAAATATAAGGTAATCTGTTTTTTTCTCTACGATGTAATAAACCAACCTTTTCTCAGCACGGAAAAAAAAAATCTCTTCTGAGCCTCCATTCTTAGGAGAATAACAAGAAAGCTCTGATCTCATGCATGTGACAAAAGCCAATCTTTTTTGCATGTGTTATCACACAATATTGACCTTCAGGTACCAGTCACTTAATGATGCTGCAGTTAGGCCTGAGCACTTGCAGATCACCAAAACATTGCTTATGGCCTTGGACTCCTTACTAATAAATGGCCTTATTTTTATTATTTCGTTGGAAGCCCTGAATTAACATTGGATTTTTTACTTTTTCCTTGCATAACCTTGGAACAGACAAATTAGACTTCCACAAAGCCTTTAATTAGTGTGCTGCATTTTAAGATGTCAGTTTAATTGTTTGAAAAGATATGCAGCATAATTTCAGATTTTTTTTTCTTCCACTACTTTCCTGTTCATTTATTTCAAAGGTTATACTGTAGAGTTAATAGCACTGGGTATATATTTATGCAACATTTAAAATTGCACAAGGGAGACAGTGTGCAACTTGCAAAGTTTTATGTAAGACTGATATTTCTGCACCTGCAAAAAGGTTGATGAGTTACATTCTCTTCTGGTGGAGAATTTGCTGAGGGAAATGTGGTAGTTTGGTCAAAGGGGAGCAAAACACTGTAGCTTCCTATGGAAACAATTCCAATCTGGGAACAGCAACAGCTGGAGCCTGACCTCAGAGATGAGTATAAACTGTTGCCACCAAGTAAAACTACACAAAACCCAATGTGAGTTTTAGTCTTTCAAACTGAAGTGTTCTGTTTTATAATGAAAACATAGCAATGTTCCTTGACAATGTAAGTCCCGAATAGTTATCCACCGAAATCAATGAGTGCCATAATACTTCAGTGGCATAGAGACACAGAGCTTTCTTTTTTTCTATTGCCATCACAGGTGCCAGCATTATTAAGCTGGATAATGATATCGACTGTATAATACTGTTGTAACATTATGTGGTTCTATTGTTCCCTAGCTGTGCAGATACTCTTTATTTAAATATATGAAATAAAAAGATGAGGGGAAAAAAGTTGTTTGTTTTTGTTTTTTTTGTTTTTTTTTTAACTTTAGGCCATTTGAATGCCATTTTCAAAAGAGATACTTAAAAGAAGAGATTATTGTGTACATTTCCATGAAGAAGAGGCTTTCTTTTTTCAGATTCTTGGGAGCTCTTTTGGAAAACAGATTCTGATTTAATATAGCCGCCTTATCCAATGACAAATAGAGGAGCTTTACTTGTGAAAGAAAATTATGTGCCTGTAGGCAGTGCCTGGAAAATGAAGAAATGTTTGTATTTTTCCTAAGTTTTCCGGATAACCTTTTGCCACAGCAAATCCCACAGGTCCCTCAGAATTTCCAGGAGCAGACAGACACAAGATGATATGTTTTTGAAGAAGGTATTTTGCAATTGCCTTTAGTAGAGTTTTCTTAACTCTCTGTGTGGTCAAAAGTCAGAATTTGTCCTACACTTGTACATGAAATTGAGCATGCAAGTAATGCCTGAAAATGTATTCTAAAATTTTATTCAGTATAAAATTGACAATTGTACAAATGGCCCTTGTTTTGTATAAGAAAAAGGAAATCAGTGTTGTACTCTTTTAAGTTGTGTTTCAGCTTCTAACCATTTGCAGGTGTCTAGAGTTTTCACTCATTATTTCAGGAGGGTGAAGTTACATTTACTATATAATTGCTAGAAATTTCTATTTTCATCATGCTTGTTACACTGTATTTGTCAGGCTCCTCCTTAGAACTGTTCAATGACTTTTACTGGTGTTTTCCTGTAGTTCCTCTGTTTTATCAATATGAGAGATTTGGGTCCCAATCCCCTAGTGGTTTGCACTTAGCATATATATTTCCAATTCACTATAGGCATTAAGAATGCTAGCACTCTGATCCAGCAGGGTTTTGTCATACTTTGAACAGAGTAAATGACTGTGTAAATTAAGAGACAGAAAAGAAATAAATGACTTTTCTCTTGCATCCTTCTAGCTACCTATTCCAAAGATGGGTTCAAATACATAATGAATTAATGGCAATGTCACAATTCCTTTTTCTTCAATGTAAGAATACAATTTTTTTTAAAGAAGTCTGCTTTGCTGCATACTATTTAGATTTCAAAGCTTCATAGCATTCAGCATTTCTTCAAAATTCCTTTGAGGATCCCATATCATAGTTGAACTCCTATGAAAATCTGTTGTTAAACATCAGACAAACTCTATACGCACACCTGAAATGGCATTATTTCAGCAAAGAGACCTAAGATATCGGTTTAGGTGAACTGGTCTGGAATTAACCTCAGACAAACGAATACCTCATGACCTTGGTTTGTTATTGCCAGTTCTTACAGTTAAACTGTGGTCAGCACTAGCTCAGCTAAATTGACTGTAAAAATAGATCAAGGATAGATAAGGCTATGGACATTATATTCCTTCATTTTCTCATTCTAACTTGGCTTTTCCATAATTTGTCAAAACTACTGTTATGTTTTGTGGCTGCTTCTCTTAAGACACTTGTTGACTGGTTGTCTTTTCTCCTTTGCCTTTCCTTTTTTCTCTCTTCTTCCTCTTAACCTTCCTCTTCCCTTTTCCTCCTTTCTTTCTCTCTTGCCCTCTGTCTTTCCTTCTTCCTTTCTTTTTTTCTCTCTCCTTTGCTCTTGTCTCAAATAATCCTACCTTCACCTATGAATCGCTAGCTACATAAGCAATTACTTTGTTCGATGTGAATTATTCCATTATACGCAATGCTTGAAATGAAAGAAAAAAGCCTGCATAAAAGATTTTGCCTTGTGAATGGCTGTGGTACAAATTCATAGCAAGAAACTTCACTTAGACACCCAGCTCCCACTACCACGCAAAAGGTAATCGAGTCCCCACAAACTACTGAACGGATATGTCAAGCTTCAACCAAAGACAGCAGCCCTTTAAGGGAGCAATTCCTCCTCTCCTTCCCTAACAGCAATCTACACTGTTTTTAAAAAATATAAAAAAATATATGAGGTTTAAGTGAATAAGGTCTGGAATAGCAGAGACACACATTTTGACCATTGTTTTCACATATAAGAAAAATCGGAAACATCCTGAGTTTTAACCTTCATCTTTTTCAAGAAGAATTGGGGGTAGGAGGGAGGGAACTACAGCTTTGCAAATCTGCAAAGGTAGATCCACAAGAATTCTGCCTTATATATAAAGACATCTATAAAGGCACCTTGACCCAAAAGTCATGGACATCAATAGAAGACACTCTAGGAGTGAGCTTGAATCCCCATTTCATATTCTGTCCAGTTTATTGTAGTTTTATGTCTCAGTCTCTATTTTTAACCTATTTGGCTCACTTTCAAGCCTCTCTTTTTTTAAACCAGACAATTTTTCTGTAGCCACAAGAGTGAATTTTGATAAAATAAAATTTTTACAGGAAAGTAATAATCTAAACAGTCCCCTTAGTCAGCAATACCAAGAGGGAAACACACCTCTATTTGAGGAGATTGTACAAGGTTATGAATTAAATAATGATGGAAAACATAGTCAGTGTTTTGAATGGACAAGTACTATTTCTTGTTCATGTTCTATTTCTACATCATGTTCTATTTCTACATCATGTTCAATGATTGACAAGTTTAATATCCCCAAAAATATCATCCAGGTAAGAAAAGCTGGAATAAGTGGTCTAATGCAGAATAAAGAATTCTTTAGATATATCAGGTGAAGCTGGCATAAGTGGTCTATTCTGGAATAAAGATTTTGGAACTCATTTAACATCTGTAATTTGGTTATGTATGTAAAAACCCAAATCATCTTTTCTAGCCATTAGCTCCGAATGCTGAATGTCGGAGATAAGCATGACCACAGGTTTCTTTCTTCTCAGATGATGAACTTCTGTGGTATTACAATTAACCTTTGGAACAGATGGGAATTTTTTGTAGAGACAATTAATTGAAAATTAATTTCTTTTAGAGGCCATGGCCATTTAGCACAAGATTCCTCTGTCAGAGTTTTGTTTTGATATTTTCTAGTTGAAAATTTTTGGGTTTTCTTTTATTCTTCTTTTTATGGGAAAAGGGAATAATTGCAATAGAGAAAAATATTAATAAACAGAACAAAGAAAAGTTTTTGAAATATAAACAAACCTATAAAACACTGTAGAATACAGTGCTCAAAATGGCCTGACCCAAATGATTCTCCATGAACTATGAGATTAAAAATGTTTATAATAAATTTGATGCCAGAAGATTTTCATGAATCTTGACCATTCTTAGGAAATGTAACTCCATTCAGTGTCTTCAAACTGCAACTTAAGGTTCATGTATGGGTTAAGATTAAGGGGAAGATAGGGGAAGGCGATGTTACACTAGGGGTCTGCTACAGGCCACTTGACCAGCAGAGCCAAGCAGATGAGACCTTCCATAGGCAGATAGAAGTGGCTTCGCGTTCACAGGCCCTTGTCCTCATGGAGGATTTCAACCACCCTGACATCTGCTGGAGGGACAACACAGCAAGGCACCAGCAATCCAGAATGTTCCCGGAATGCATTGATGACAACTTCCTCCTCCAAATGGTAGAGGAAGCAACCAGAAAAGGTGCTGTGCTGGACCTCGTTGGTCACCAGGGAAGGGCTGGTGACCAACGCGAGGCTCAGGGATAACCTTGGCTGCAGTGACTGCGAAGTGATAGAATTTAAAATCCTCAGGGCAACTAGGATGTATTCCAAGCTTAGGACCCTGGACTTGAGGCACGCAGACTTTGATCGCTTCAGAGATCTGCTGGCCAAAGTGCCGTGGGACGAAGCTCTAGAGGGAAGGGGGGCCCAGGACAGCTGGTCAGTATTCAAGGATCACCTTCTCCGTGTCCGGGAGCAAACAATACCAACAAAGAGGAAGGCAAGAAAGAATGCTAGGAGACCTGCCTGGATGAACGGGGAGCTCCTGGACACACTGTTACACAAAAAGGAACTTTATAAGGAGTGGAAAAAGGACAGTGGGAATTGGGGGGTACATAAGGAAGCTGTCTGAACAGCAAGAGACCTAGTGAGAAAAGCTAAAGCTCAGTTAGAATTAAATTTAGCCAAGGAGATCAAGGGAAACAGCAAAAATTTCTGTAGGTACATTAATGGTAAGAACAAGACTAGGGCGGGTGTGGGCCCCCTCAGAAAGGAAACGGGGGAGCTGGTGACAAGTGATATGGAGAAGGCCGAGGTTCTCAATGACTTCTTTTCCTCAGTCTTCACTGGCAAAGACTCCAGCCACACTTCCGGAGTCACAGAAGATAATGGCAGGGGTTGGACAGAACTGCCTATCGTAAGTAAAGATCAGGTTCGTGACCATCTGATGAACCTGAAAGTGATCAAGTCCATGGGACCCAATGGGATACACCCACGGGTACTGAAGGAACTGGTGGATGAGGTTGCTAAATCTCTCTCTATTATATTCCAAAAGTCATGGCAGTCTGGTGAAGTCCCCACTGACTGGAAAAGGGGAAACATAATCCCCATTTTCAAAAATAGAAAGAAGGAGGAAGCAGGGAACTATAGGCCGTCAGTCTCACCTCTGTGCCTGGTAAGATTACGGAGCAGATCCTCCTGGAGGCACTGCTGAGGCAGAAGAATAACGAAGAAGTGATTGGGTACAATCAACACAGCTTCACCAAGGGCAAATTGTGCCTGACAAACCTGGTGGCCTTCTATGAGAAGGTCACAACATCAATAGACAAGGGGAGAGCAACTGACGTCATTTACCTGGACCTGAGCAAAGCCTTTGACACTGTCCCGCATGACATCCTGGTCTCCAAGCTGATAAAATATGGGTTTGATGGACTGACAATTCAGTGGATAAAGAACTGGCTTGACAGCCACATCCAAAGAGTGGCAGTCAATGGGTCCATGTCCAAGTGGAGGCCAGTGACAAGTGGAGTCCCTCAAGGACCTGTACTGGGACCAGTCTTGTTTAACATCTTTGTCAGTGACATGGACAGTGGCACAGAGTGCATCCTCAGCAAGTTTGCCAATGACACCAAGCTATGTGAGGTGGCTGACACACTGGAGGGAAGGGATGCCATCCCGAGGGACCTTGACAGGCTGGAGAGGTGGGCCCATGCCAACCTCACAACATTCAACAAGACCAAGTGCAAGGTCCTCGATCTGGGTTGGGGCAATCCCAAGCACCGATATAGGCTGGGCAGCGACTGGCGTGAGAGCAGCCCTGAAGAAAAGGACTTGGGGGTGCTGGTGGACGAGAGGCTCCACATGAGCCGTCAGTGTGCACTAGCAGCCCAGAAAGCCAATCAGAAGAATCAGGAGAAGCGTGGCCAGCAGGTCGAGGGAGGTGATTCTCCCCCTCTACTCCACTCTCGTGAGACCCCACCTGGAGTACTGCATCCAGTTCTGGAGTTCCTACTACAAGAAAGATATGGACGTGCTGGAACATGTCCAGAGAAGGGCCACGGGGATGATCAGAAGGCTCGAGCACCTCTCCTATGAGGACAGACTGAGAGAGTTGGGGTTGTTCAGTCTGGAGAAAAGAAGGCTCCGAGGAGACCTTATAGTGGCCTACCAGTATCTTAAGGGGGCCTTCAAGAAAGCTGGTGAGGGACTTTTTAGGATATCAGGTAATGGTAGGACTAGAGGGAATGGATTAAAACTAGAGATGGGTCGATTCAGACTGGACATTAGGAAGAAGTACTTCACCATGAGGGTGGTGAGACACTGGAACAGGTTGCCCAGAGAGGTGGTGGAAGCCCCATCCCTGGAAGTTTTTACAGCCAGTCTGGATGGGGCTCTGAGCAACCTGATCTAGTGGGAGGTTTCCCTGCCCATGGCAGGGGGGTTGGAACTAGATGATCTTTAAGGTCCCTTCCAACCCTAACAATTCTATGATTCTATGATTCTATAATTCCTATGCATGGAAAATTTATTTGGAGTAAGGTAAGGTGTGAATTTAAACTGTCTTAACACATCTTGATTAAGTCTGTCTGCAATTTCTCTGATTCCAGAAAATGTCTTATTATTCCAATTATTTCTCTTATACCAGAAACCAAGGGTTTCATACACAGAGTTAATCAGGAAAAGGTGCTTAAGAATGCTTGTTCAGAGTGTCCTCATTTGGGGTGGAGCAGAGCCAGCTTCCTGTTCAGTGAAAAGCTCTTGCTCGCATGTGTTCTGCGGCAACCAGGGCCAGCTAAGTGGGTTGTTTACCCCATGGAGGGGTCACACCTGTGGGGAGGAGGGGACAAGTCAGGTGACCCAAACTGACCAATAGGGTGTTCCATCCCATGTGCCTTGCTTAGAATCATAGAATCATAGAATCTTCATGGTTGGAAAGGACCTTTGAGATCATCGAGTCCAACCAAACAACCTACAATCTCTGCCACTGGAGCATGCCCTGAAGTGCCACATCTAGATGTTTCTTAAACACCTCTAGGGATGGTGACTCAACCACCTCCCTGGGCAGGCTGTTCCAGGGCCTGACCACTCTTTCAGTAAAGTAATTCTTCCTAATATCTAATCTAAACCTCCCCTGCCGCAACTTCAACTCCATTTCCTCTGGTCCTGTCATTATTCACCTGGGAGAAGAGGCCAACACCCACCTCTCTCCAACCTCCTTTCAGGTAGTTGTAGAGGGCAACGAGGTCTCCCCTCAGCCTCCTCTTCTCCAAGCTAAACATGCCCAGCTCCCTCAGCCTCTCCTCATATGACCTGGTCTCCAGACCCCTCACCAGCCTGGTAGCTCTCCTCTGGACATGCTCCAGCACTTCAATGTCCCTCTTGTACAGAGGGACCCAGAACTGAACACAGTACTCGAGGTGAGGCCTCACCAGCGCCGAGTAGAGAGGCACAATCACTTCCCTACTCCTGCTGGCCATGCTATTCCTGATACAAGCCAGAATGCTGTTGGTCTTCTTGGCCACCTGGGCACACTGCTGGCTCATGTTAAGCTGGCCGTCCACCAGCACCCCCAGGTCCTTTTCTGCTGGGCAGCTCTCCAGGCACTCTTCCCCAAGCCTGTAGCATTGCTTGGGGTTGTTGTGACCGAAATGCAGGACCTGGCACTTGGCCTTATTAAACCTCATACAATTGGCCTTGGCCCATCAATCCAGCCTGTCCAGGTCCCTCTGTAGAGCCTTCCTACCCTCAAGCAGATCAACACTCCCACCTAGTTTGGTGTCTCTGCAAACTTATTGAGGGTGCACTCAGTCCCCTCATCCAGATCATTGATAAAGATATTAAACCAAACTGGCCCCAAAACTGAGCCCTGAGGGACACCACTGGTGACCGGCCACCAAGAGGATTTCACCCCATTAATCACAACTCTCTGGGCACGGTCATCCAGCCAATTTTTAACCCAGTGAAGAGTACACTTGTCTACGCCACGATTTGCCAGCTTCTGGAGGAGAATGCTGTGGGGGATGGTGTCAAAGTCCTTACCAAAGTCCAGATAGACAACATCCACAGCCTTCCCCACATCCAGAAGGTGGGTCACATGGTCACAGAAAGAGATCAGGTTGGTTAAGCAGGACCTCCTTTTCCTAAAGCCATGCTGGCTGGCCCTCATCCCTTGGCTGTCCTGCACGTGCCGTGAGAGCTCGCTCAAGATGATCCTCTCCATGATCTTTCCTGGTACTGAGGTCAGGCTGACAGGCCTGTAGTTCCCCAGATCCTCCTTCTGACCCTTCTTGTAGATGGGCGTCACATTAGCCACCCTCCAGTCACCTGGTACCTCCCCTGTTGACCACGATTGTTGATAAATGATGGAGAGAGGCTTGGTGAGCTCTCCTGCCAGCTCCCGGCGTACTCTTGGGTGAATCCCATCCAGCCCCATAGACTCATGTACGTCTGGGTGCAGAAGCAGATCATTGACTACTTGCTCCTGGATTATGGGTGGGTTGTTCTGCTCTCCGTCCTTATCTTCCAGCTCAGGAGGCTGAACACCCTAGGGATAGCTGGTCTGACTATTGGAGGCAGAGGCAAAGAAGGCATTAAGTATCTCAGCCTTCTCCTCGTCCTTGGTTGCAACTTTCCCTCCTGCATCCAGTAAGGGGTGGAGATTCTCCCTGGCTTTCTTTTTGTTGATGTATTTATAAAAGCTTTTTTTGTTGTCCTTAATGTTAGTGGCCAAGTTGAGCTCTAGCTGGGCTTTTGCCTTCCTAATTTTCTCTCTGTATAACCTAACGAGATCTCTGTACTCCTCCTGAGTTGCCTGTCCCTTCTTCCAAAGGTGGTAAACCCTCCTTTTATTCCTAAATCCCATCAGAAGTTCCTTATTCATCCAGACTGGCCATTTTCCCCACCCTTTAGACTTGCGACGCTTGGGGACAGCCTGCTCCTGGGCCTTTAAGATTTCCTTCTTGAAGAGCGTCCAGCCTTCCTGGACCCCTTTGTCTTTCAGGACTGTCTCCCAAGGGACTCTCTCAACCAGTGTCCTGAACAGGCCAAAGTCCGCCCTCCAGAAGTTCAAGGTGGAGGTTTTGCTAACCCCCCTCCTTACATCACTACGAATTGAAAACTTGACCATTTCATGTTCATTAAACCCAAGACCACCTCCGACCACCACATCTCCCACTAGTCCTTCTCTGTTTGTCAACAGTAGGTCTAGCAAGGCCCCACCCCTGGTAGGCTCATGTACCAGTTGTGTCAGGAAGTTATCTTCCATGCGCTTGAGGAACCTCCTAGCCTGCCTGCTCTCTGCTGTGTTATATTTCCTACAGACACCCAGCAGGTTGAAGTCCCCAACCAGAACAAGGTCTGGTGATTGTGAGACTTCAGCCAGCCGCTTATAGAATTCTTCATCTGTCTCCTCATCCTGGTTGGGTGGTCTATAGCATACTCCCAGCACAACATCTCCCTTATTTCCCTTCCCCTTCAACCTTACCCATAAGCACTTGACTTTTTACCATCACTGGAGTATAAAATCATCACTTAGTATAAAAGCTGAGGGAGCAAAAAGTCAGGCTGTTATTCAATGGTGTGGCTTCTTCAGTGACTGATGTCTGAGGAAGACCCTGTCAGTTTGCCTGCCTTTGATCCTGCTATGTGTATTCCTGAAGCTAGATGCAGAATCCAGTTCCCATCCTTTGCTAAGTCGAGTCTGGAACTTCCCCCGTGCCTGCTAGTGACATCTCCCTTGTAGCTTGATATGGTTTTGTATATATTTATATACATTGTATCTATTTTCTTTTTATTTTATTATTAACATTTCATTAAAGAAGTCTAGTCTTTTCTAAACTCATAAATCTCTTTATCTTTCTCCTTTCTCTCCTCGGAGTGATAGGTGGGGGAGGGCATCTGTTATCTTGTCATTGGCTGACCCAGCCCAAACTGCGACACAGAATAACCTCTCACATAGAGAGGCCTTAACATGACACTTAAAGGTAATGGACTGAGCTGGTGGTAATGGATTCAAATTTATTAAACACCGAAATCTAGCTCATTCCTTCCAAGATACATGGTTCTGTAGGTCTAGCTGGAGAACAAAGTGCTAACTCCTATTGTTGGTAGGTTTTGCTTTCTGTACATAATAACAGATCTGCTCATTTTTTGTGAGCACTTCTTAGGGTTCCAGTGGATGAACCTGTGTTCCCAGGCCAGCTTACTCTCTATGACTCCTGCTCTGTGGTAACTATGTTTGTACATACTCTGGACACAGAAAAACAAAGTTACACAAACTAGATTATCCTCCAGTGATAACTGAAGTTATAACTTCAGTTATTACATGTCTGATCTGTTTAGACCCATGGCCAGCAGCTGCATTGCAAATCAGATGGTACTTCCTAACTTACCCATACATCTAAGTCCCCAAAGAAAAAGAAAACTTTAAATGATCCTGTTTGATTTTATTTAGGTAACGCTTTGGATTTTATTCTCATTTTCCATGCCATTCCCTGTGTGCAACCACAGCACTTTAATAACATTGATCCAAGAAAAAGAGAGAAGCTGAAGTGTTTTCTAGATCAGTGATCCAAATCTTCACATTCTCTCTCCATTTTACTTGAGATAATTTATAATGGTTCCTGAAATGGGCAGAGTGATTTATGAAGCAAACCTACATCTTAGTTACCACAAGTTTCCAAACCCTGAAATATTGCAGTTTGAACAGAAATCAAAATTTTATATCAAGTACCCTGGTATCAAAATTTCTGCTGTGGTGAAAATGTTCATTAAACTCTCTATATGCTAGCATTGTAATCAATTCCTGTGTAATAAAAAACAAACTACAAAGACCCCACCATGAGTAAAATCTTGAAACTTTTCCACCGAACTGTCTAAAGCTGTAGGGGAAAAAAAGGTAAAAATCCACGGATAATCTATAGCTTGTTCATGTGTATTCCTATCTTCCATTAATTTACATATAGAGGCTTATCATGGTTAAAGTGTCTTTTTAATACTGTTCTTGCCTGAGGCCTTCTTGGCAATTGGCTAATGATCAATCTGATCTGTTCTGCCAGCATCACAGAGAACGTAGTCAAAAGTCTTATTAGGGGTGCCTGAAAATACAGAGTTTTTCCCATAGTGTGTTTTTTTTATTCACTGTTACTTAGTAATGCCCATTTTTGCCGTGTAGCAAACACACAGAATTAGTCCATGACAGTTTCTTTACACAGAAAAGAAGAATAATTAGCATCAGATCTAAAGGTGAGAAAATTTTAGTTTCACACAGGAAAAATGGGTGATTTAATACTGACCTTTTGGACAGGGAGGTCCTAGCAATGTGGGGGTTCATTTATATGGTCTTTTTGTAGGCCCCCCTGTTTTGCACTGAGGAGGTACTGGTTCTTAGTGGATCTCAAGAAGAAAGGAATGGACACCCACCCAAGGCTAATTGACTGGTTTATTGAGCAAAGCATAGAAATAGTAGAAAATGTGATAGCAATAAAGTGGTAAAAAAAGGTGATAATAACCTTATGTCCATTCTGATGTTAATAGAAGCAATAGAAAAGGTTAATAGCAATCTGATGTCCCTCCTGATGTTGGGAACGCTGCAATGAGCCCCTTCATGTTGATCACAACACACTGCACAGATGCCATTGATGGCAAGACGCACCAGCATTGTGAGATTACATTACAGGAATTTCTTAGAGGTAAACAAATCTATTAATCGTTTCTGCTGTCAGGTAAAGGACTGTTATGTGCAGATATGCTGCCTAATCTCAGGATAAGACAAGGTTTGTAGATGGTGTCATTCACATGTACCAGGTTGGAACCATGTACAGGCTTCTCTGTTACAGTTAATCAGCCAAGTTCATCCAGTGGTCACCGAGGTTCACCGAGAAAGGTATGCTCCTACACAATGCTGTAGGAATGAGTCAAAGACCATCCCAGTGCATATTATATAGCGGTTCTTCATGCTAACATACAGGTCTCTACAACCAAAGTCTGCAGTTATAGTCTGCCCAGATTCTTCTCAAAGTCACTGTCTTCTTAAAATGTCTTCTGCAGTGGCCCACTACACCCACCAGCACAGCGAGCCACATTCTCCTAAGACATGATCTCCTTATGAGATTATCTTTCCTCCTTTCTTGCAGTCATGCACATCATATCCTAAAACCATTCCTTGGCTGATAGTCCTTGGCAGGATTTGGCTGAGAGTGCTTGTGTTAGCAAACTGAAAAGTACAGCCAGACCTTCCTGGTGATCCGGCAAATATCTTCCTTTGTTTGTTTCTTTCCTTAAGCACTAGAGGTGATCAGAATAATAGACCATCTGAAAGTTTACTGTAGAACATGACATAACACTGGGGCAAACTAAGTAGGTCAGCTATTGTAGTGTAAAGAAAACAGTCATGTATTTCGGGAGCTACTGCATTCTGGTACATTAATTTTATTTAAAAAAAAAAAAGGAAATTCCAAGGTAAGTACTGGATGCAGTATGAATTTTCTGGTTCCATAGAATATGCTAGAAAATTTCAAACAGATTGAGATTAAATCTTTAGCTTATCCTAGGTAGGAAATAGGGCTGACCTTTCCTGATAAAAATTAAATAAATTTAGATCTTGATAAGCGGATGTTGGAATAGCGGTTTCTGACCGTGTGAGATATCCTTTAAAAACAGGCATAGCTAGGCAAGGCCAATTTTGAATGGACACATATAATTCCAAAGAAATTATTAAGGCACAATAAAAGAAACCACTGAAAAACTGAAAAATTTTTTTTAGTTACCTGCTTATCAAAACTAAACTTCATTGTCTTCTGTAAGAATGAAAAAGACATTCTGTATGAAAATATAGTACATAGAAAATACTCCTAGGTATATTTTCTCCTATAAATATAAAAAATTCTTTTGCTTTGAATGATGACATACTTCTATAAGCAATGAAGTTGCACTGCATTGCATACCAAAGTGCACTAGTGCTTTATCAGGATACTTAAAATACTGAACTAAATTCAGAAAGCTTATTTTGCAAGATTCTGATAAGCGTGTGTGTTGTACTGAAGCCTGTCATTTCCCACTGGTCACACTCCTGGCTATTCAGGATCCTTCGTGAATGGAAGGCACTTTTTTCTTCTTGCTAACATGAAGGACCTTATTTCTCTTGGGATTTGTTAGAAGCTAGGACAGCAAAGAGAAGGTATTTTTTTGCAGTCTCATTTTAAATAGTATTGTTTTGATCTCGTGATAATAGGTGAATGCAAAGAGACCGGTTGATTTTGCAACTATTACCTATGTCATCCTTAAAGCTGAAAAGTGCTAAATGGAGTGCTTTAACTTGAGAACTGCATTGTTTTTTGTAGCGAGCCCTTTATATTTCTAAGTTGGTATTGCAAAATCAATATTTTCTTCAAGAAAACAGAAAATAAAGAAGGAAAAGTCCAGACTCTGTAGGCAGCAGATAACAGGGTATACACTTTGATAATTTATTTTAATTTCAAACATCAAAATGTTATACAGACAATAGTGAGAAAAAAACCAGCAAGCATTCTCATATTGAAATCATTGGAAATGGGAGTAGGCTCAGTCATACTAAAGTATCCTGTATATTGACAATGCTTTCTTTGACTACTGCCCATTTTACATCGATGTCAGACATGCTATTGCAACGGTAGCAACTAAACTAATTGAAAGGGGTCTTGTACATGTACAGATAAAAGGAATTTAATGCATTGCAAAAGATTAAAAACACAGCAGGGGAGATCAATAACAGGAATTAGCTGCAATGGACTGTGTCTGATAAATGCTTACCAAGAGTTAATAGGAAGTAGCCTAAAAGCATCTAGAGACAAGGTTATCAGTATGTTGGCTGAAGATATTTGATAATGCGTAACTTTATATGAAAATTCAATCATTCTTCTCATTTCATTGCATATGTTGCCCTGTGTTTCCACATACTGCCCAGTTACTGGTCTTGAAGTATAAAAAGCAATGCCGAGATGAGTGCTGGGTTAGAAATCAAGAAATCTTATGGATTTGTAACTTCCACACATTTCAAAAACATTTTGTAAAATATTTTTAGCTGTGTGCAATATACTATAATACATGACATCTATTAAATAAAAATCCAGTAGAATGGCATCTGAATGCTTGTATTCAGTGAATCTTTTTCAAATTTGCAACCTATGACAACAGAATTTCAAGAGATCTTGGATGACAAGCTGGAATGTCTGCTACAAAGGATAAAAAGCTTTCTTCTTCTTTACATTGAAATATTCATATTGCTTAAAAGAACTGGAATTATACATACACCATTGAAAAGAAACAACCAGTAACCGATCCCAAAAAATAATTTTAGTGCCCAAAAAGATAGGATTTTTTTTACAAGTGTATTAGCTGTGATATGTTCATAGGGCAAAGATTAGTATACAATGGATGCAGTTTCCAAAAGGGGGGAAATTCAGATGTAGAAGTCACAGCCACCATTTAGCCCCAGTACTTACACACGCCTATGAGGCGATGAAGTCCTGGGTCTTATGAACTCGTTAAGAGTACTGTCATTGATTTCGGAAGACAATGTTTCATCTTGTGACTTTTTTATATGAGGATGACCAGTTTGTCAGTGGGTATAATATATATCAGGTCAATGTTTCTTTTTTTGCACATTTTCTACTGAAAATATCTCCAAAGTAGGTGTCAAACCCTAATCTTATGAAGTGTTTTGTAGGTAATCCTTCTGCAAAGAGAATTCTTTCGTTTCAGTTCAATTACTTGTAACAGCTTTCATTTGCTAGACCTGTGGATCATAAGGTGTAAGACTGCTGACAAATGCAAGCAGCTAGGTTTTCTAATAATATAATGCTCCCTCCATGGCTTTTCAGGGCTGCAGTGCAACTGTTTTTGAATTGGATAGAGTGGCTGTTCTTAACTCAGGATGATATCCTTCCATCAGTGGACATTAGTAGATGCTTTCTGAAGAAGAAGAAATTACGTGCTTCAGTGGAGAAAATGACCTTGTTGACAGTTGTTTTGTTTTGGTTTTTTTTTTTTTGTTTTTTGTTTTGCTTTTTTTTTTTAAGGGTGATTGAAGTAATCAGAGTAAGGATTATTTTAATAAATTCCTCATGACACATTAGTGAGCAAGAAGAGTCTAAGAGGGCAGGATGAATTCCTTTTGCTCACAGTATTTTATCACTGCATGTCCATCCTGCACATGCAGTGGTGATACATGCAGAGAAAGTACTGTTGAATGACATTCTGAAAGGCAGTATTAAAGCCACTGAGTAAGATTGTAGGGTAAGACTATCAAGGAACTTGCAGATAAGATAAGAACAAGCATGTAAGGGCATACTTTCAAAATCTCACTGTAACAGTATATGTACTTTTGAAACCAAATATTTTTATATGCAAAAATACGTTTCATTTAAGAACTATTCAATACAATATGGGAGATTACAAAACCATAATGGATTTTCTTTTTTTGCCTTTGCTTATCTATACTAAATTGCTCCATTATTGCTACTATTTTTTATTTCCTCCCATATAAGATGCTGCAACATAGGATATTTATTTTGCAAACTTTTGGTGGACTGGATTATTCTCTTTTTCCCCTTGTAACTAAATTGATTATATGCCAAGTCCTGAAAACTACTGATGCTGTATTTTTTTGTATTGAGATGATTTCCAACACAATTTCAGGTTAAATAAAAGCAGCTGGCATTACCTTCACAGAATAATCTTTAATTTTCAATTCATATTCTTTCCTTTCTTTGGCTATGATATTTTTGTGGTTCACTCTACTTGATTATCTGAATCTCTTGGTCTTGCACAATTTAAACAGTTGGAGTTTGTTGACTTCGAAAGAGTAGAAGCATTTTCATTAAAATTAGCACTGATAAGTAGTATCTGGTAGAGTGCTTTTGTCTTTTAACAACTAAATATTTACTCAGTGAAAAAGGTCTTTTCAATGACATCAGGGTTTGTTTTGTTTTTTAAGTGTTCATAGTAATTGTAGTTAGCAATTCTTTTGCCATTTAAAAATGGGGAGACTGCTTTTTTAAGGACTTTTTTTTTTTTTACTTTCACATCTGGATGGATTCCTAAAAATCATTTAGTATTTTTCAGTGGACTGATGGTGGGTATTTTATAAACATGCCAGGTACCATTCTTCCTTGTTTAGGTTCTTTTCTAGTCTTAATTATTAATCTATGAACTTAATGATTTTGTGTTGAATGCTTTGGGACCATTCTCTTTTCTGCCATTTTGTAGAAGGGAAACTATACTTATATGTTCTGAATTAAGTTTTCTTGTTTCTGTTGTGCTGTGTAATTTCTGAGAGCTAGTTAAATGGAGTTTATTTTCCTGACTGAAGAAAAGTTGTTGAAGTCAAGTAGTTTCTAGATTTTGCTGAGGGTTTTTCTTCATGCTAAGTATTTGTCATTGTACAAGATAGCTTTACTTCTGAAATTAGTAAAGCTTACTACAGCTGTTATTGTTACTTGAAATAAGCTTTATTTGTCACAGTTTAGGAAAGCCTTTAAAAAAATTTTTAGCGGCATGTTATTTTAGCCAGTGGAGTAGAATTTTGATTCATTACAATGCTGTTCACTGTAAAAGTGATGGTAAATGGAAAGTGGAGTTCTTGTTTGCCAGACATCATTTCTTGAGGAAAACAATCCACCTCATCAAAAGTTATAGTCAAAGGGTACACTCAGGCATCATTACAAACATAAGAAAATGATACACTAGGTGCAAAAAGGAAGACTGTGAGGTTAACCAGAGCTCAGCATTCAGTCCACTTCTCCAGGTACGGAATTTGTCATAAAATTGCCAGTGCTGTGCACTCTCAAGCATTTCTTAATGACGGGGTTAGAGCAGCATTACAGCCTCAGAAGAGAGAGTCAGCCCTTTTGATCTTGGGCTGGCACATGTAGGATGAGGCAGTGAGTTACAGAGAAAAGCTGGTACTTGCAAAAGATAGGGTGAAAACCCTTTGGCCTGATCTGCCTTGAGATAAACATGTTCTTGAAGTCTTTCCCTGTGAGAAATGAAGTGGTTCATGATGTACGTCCTGGATGACAGTCCACCCACACTGAGGTCTCTGGGTCACTGTCATAAAGAACGAGATTGAGAAGATGCTGGCTTTATCTCACCATTCATATTGCATACCCTGCTTGACCTCTGCTTCATCCATCTCATGCATACCTGTCAGCAGTTCAAACTGGACAGTGCATTCCTGTCGCTAAAGTAATGATTATCCAATAACCCACATAGCTTTGCTGAAAAGCATGACTACTGGTAACCTACAGTTATGCAATAGAGTCATAGAACATCCTGTACATAAACATTTGTAAATCCCCTTGCCAGGAGCAACTAATCTCTCTGTCACCAAGGAGATGACCTCTGCCAGTACGACTGAAAGCCAGAAACAGAATGCTCTGCTCAACAGACCCTTATCCTATATTTTACATACTCTGTGGCAATCTCTATTCTTAGCTACTGTTTTCTGCATTGCAGGGCAAATCAGTCTATTTCAGTTGTTTTGATTTTATTGCTTCATGACATCAGAAATTATAAAATGAAAAATCCAGTCTTGCAGACATGCACAGGAGTAAATTCATTTTCCACATGTCATTTCATTTACCTCCATGGGAAAACTAGCTCTCATAAAGCTCTGTGCGCCTCTTCATGTTTGCAGGATCAGGCCCGGAGCAACTTGACAGTTTTCTACAGTTGCTTTACTGTTAGCTGTCTACTTAATGCACCTAGAGCTATAAGTTTGATTTAGCATGAAGTGTTGTAAGGAACAGATCTTGGGCAAGATTCCATTTTCAGTTACACTCCTTTAAAATGGTAGAAACTCTACTGTAACAGAGGCTTTTCTCAGCTTTTTAACTTCATCTACCTTTTTACCCTGTAGTGACCTGCCTATGTATGTATGTCCAAAGTTATGTTAAGAGTTTTATGGGAAGTATTTCAAAGTGTTGAAAAATAAGTGGGGTTTATGTAATTTCCAAACAGATTTAGGGGTAGATATATCCACTGTACAAGGGAGAACCAAATACCCCTTCAGCTTTGGAGAAGCAGATGAAGTTGGCTCTGCACACATTCCAGTGCTGTGTTCCTTGGCCCCTGAGGGGAATAGGTGGGGTGTGTCAAAGAGTTTGTGTTGGCAAGTTAACAGTGTAAGACCATAATTTGTTGCTGTAATAGGCTAACAGCAAACAACTGCTGGTTCCCAAACTAGGGAAGATTCTTTAGGCTGCACCTTAAGATATAACCTTATTATGCCATTATTACAATAAACTGTGTCTCACGAGCGCAGTTTAGCCCTTATTATACTTAAAAATATTTTAAAAGTAAAAGTTTGTGCAAAAATGAAGCAAATCAAAACCATTGTTTACAGGAAAGCATTTCAATGAGACACAGTAAATTTCAGCACTTGGACTTCAGAATGGTTAAAATAGGAATTAAGAAACACCAGTCTTGGAAACTTTTAGACTGTGCTTATTTTTAATCTTTTTTTATTTTTTTTATTTTCTTCTTAGGTTTGGATCAGGTGACTCAAATACTTCTTCAAACAGTTAAGACAATACTCAGTAAAATCACACAGGTAAGTGAATCTGGAGATTCATTATGTTTATAAATGAAAGGACATATGCTGAGCTCAGTGCAATTACACCAGCTAAGGATTTTCCTCAAACTGTTCAAGAGGAAATTAGACTTGAACAAGGTTTTGATGAGAGTATTTATTTTCCTGCATATTCTCATTGCATACTAACACGTTAACTAAGAATTCAAAGTAGTATAGTACTCTAAAAATTACTGTTTCAATCAATATTTTTACATTTGTCTGGGAAAAAATAATGCAAAGTGAAGCAGAAAGTGAGCGAGAGCTATTGTGTCAATTCATCCACCTACTAATGTATGTATGTGGGGATTGCTTGCAGCAATGCTTTGTGACAGAACAAGAATTTATAAATGTCACAACTAGTCACAACAAAAATACTCAATTTCATTTTTTTATAGTATGTAAATATTATTAGAAGAGGCTTGCTTGAAAAGCTACACTAAATTCCTAAAAAGCATATTCCTTTGAATCACTGTATGTGAGTATGGCCAATTTCCCTAATACTCTCTTTAAGTTTATCGGTAAATTGAATCTAATGGACCCAATTCTAGCTCATAGCTCTCAGACATCACTGTATCAAAGGTACTGACCGTGGAGATCAAGACACAATATTTCTTTATATTTTCTTTGAACTTTCCAGGACTCTATTACACTAGGTATTACAGAAAGATAGTGCTAAAATATGGTCACTCACCCAAGAAGCCTACAAAATAAATACAGAACAAACAAACAGCAGAGAACTTTAGATGGGAGAGAAGATGGGAAACATAGGACTGTGTTGGTCAGTGGGATTGGTAGTCACTTCTGTGAAGTTTTCTTCTAAATTAAGTTTCTTGTAGGCATCACAGAAAAGAAGAATTTTAAGGTGGCTTTAATGGGAGAGGGTACACTGTCTGCCCAAATACTTCTGAGGATCACTTTCCAATATATGGAAGGCTGTGGATATTGCTTATCTGGACTTTAGTAAAGCCTTTGATGCAGTTTCCCACAGAATTCTCCTGGAGAACCCGGCTGCTCATGACTCAAACAGGTGTACTTTTTGAGCAGCGAAAGTATACTTATGAGGAGCGGCTGAGGGAACTGGGGTTGTTCAGCCTGGAGAAAAGTAGGCTGAGGGGAGACCTTATCGCTCTCTACAACTACCTGAAAGAAGGTTGTAGAGAGGTGGGCGTTGGTCTCTTCTCCCAAGTAACAAGTGATAGGATGAGAGGAAATGGCCTCAAGTTGCGCCAGGGGAGGTTTAGGTTGGATATTAGGAAAAATTTGTTCAGTGTTGTCAAGCACTGGAACAGGCTGCCCAGGGAAGTGGTTGAGTTGCCATCCGTGGAGGTAGTTAAAGGACGTGTAGATGTGGTGCTTAGGGACATGGTTTAGTAGTAGACTTGGCAGTGCTAGGTTAATGGTTGTATTTGGTGATCTTGATTCTCTTCCAATTTAGATGATTCTATGATTCTATTCTATGATTGTATATGAGTAAATATAACAATGTGAATAAGTGGTGGTTAACCCTCGAAAACAAATTGTTTCTACTTGATACAATGTGATTGAAGTTATATGACTTAAGTAATGGCTAGGAAATAATGGAGAATATTCTGCTAATGTATGAGAACAGATATGCTTGTATGTGTTGAGATCAGATCAGAAAATCAAGTTATTTTGGTTAGCAAATCAAAAGCCAACAATGATGTGGACAAAAATTTTAGTCGAAGGAAAGGCTAAGAAAATAAAATCTTAGAGTTGTTACAGAGAGGAAAACAGTGTACACTATTTAGTAATAACATAAGTTTGAGCATAGAGAGACAACTCCAGAAGGTGAGTCCTAAATGAGAAGAAAGCTGGAGAGAGGTGAGGTGGGAGAGGAGGTCCTCACAGAGATCAAGGTAAGAGGCAGTGCAAATGGCTTATAGGAAAATGTCAAGCTAGTTTTCTTCATGTTGGCACTTTTACTAATTGCCAAAAATAACTGAAGAAGTGTTGAAAACACAGCTTAAGATTTATTTAGTTTGGACAGAAGAGATATATTTGAAGTAGGCAGGTAGATTCTTAGATTTTCAGCATATAAAAAGGTATCTGAATTTAAATTTGCCAGTAAAGCCGCCCATGTGACAGGTTTGTAGGGAGGAAAAAAAGAGGGCTACTGAAAACCAAACACGTGGATGAGGATGGACAAAGAAATCCTATAAATGAAGAACGATTAGAGAGTAAGAAGATATGGAAAAGGACTGAATTTCAGAAGATATACAAGGATACACCTGAAGATAAACTTGAAGAAAGGCCTAATAGTGTGTGTCAAAAGCAGTGGAGAAATCAAGAAAAGTTAATTCTGATTTCTGTTTAGGAATCTGTTTGGTTTTTTGTTTGTTTGTTTGTTTGTTTGGTGGTTGTGTTTTTTCTTTCTTTTTTTTCAAATAACAAGCTAACTGTAGTTTAAAGATGAAATTCTAGCCCTCTAGGTAGTGACTAAAAATAGTGAATGTAATGAAAGAGGACATCAATACATGGATATGCAGACAGAGTTAAGATAAAGTTTCTTAAAAATTAAGAGATCATGAGATGCTTTTATTTTAATTGAAATGAGCCAGAAGACAAAAAAAAGTTTTAGAAAGCCTAACAAGGAAGAGGCTAAGTGTAAGTGCAAGGGAAGTTTTGTGAAAAGTGATGACATAAATGAAACAATTACAGGTATTACAGAAGAGCAGAGAAGAAACTTCTGTAACTCTGACAGGGAAAAAAAAAAAAAGAGATCAGGGAGAGATTGTAGAGAAATGTACAGAAGAGAGAAGCAGGAAAGTCAGACGACATTTTTTAAATCTCTCTTGAAAATAACCAGTAAGTTTTTGTGCAGGGACAGAAACAGAGGCAGGAAAAAGGACCCTTGAAAGCTAGTCTGGCATATGAAAGGTGCTTGGAGTTGTGAATATGTGAGGTGCTAGCTCAGACCAGGGAAGAAATGACAGAGGAAAGGAGGTATACTGTCACGGGATGTTATCCAAAAGTAGAGGCAGAAGTAGTATATATTTAAATATTACCAAGATCATGGAATAGAAGAATTATCTTCTGAGAGAAACTGAATATGAAGGAGTGTGAAATACGGATAGATTCATTGATCACAATGGTGGAAAACAGAAGAGAGGGAAAGGATAAGAAAGAGTACACACAGAAAATCAGCAGTGGTGGTTTATAAATCAGTTAAAGCATAAGTGGAAAGACAGAAGTATTTGTTGGACGATGCTGGAAGAAACTGAGTGATGGTTGGAGTGAAGAAAGTTAACAAAAGGAATACCAGAGACCAATAGACAAATGTAAGTGGTATCTAAGTAACTGAGGTACAGAAATTTGCTCTTCAAAACAGTTGCTGGTTTGTCTCATTACCAAATGAGATATGACGACAGTTCTGTTGTAGGGTTGGGATTTCAGAAACAATTGAAGCATGTGTTAGCATTAAAAACTTGTGTAAGTCTAAAACTATAACAAATGTTTACCTATCTTACTGGATCAGGAATCATAAAAAAATAAACTTAAATCTTTGAAACACTACCCCCCCTTCCCTCCATCACTGTGATATTCCTATTTTCCATAAGTACAATAAGCAGCACTTTAGGGATTGGCACACCTGTCGGTTTCCAAAATCCACAAGAGTTGAAGACCTCAGCTGACAAAAATATTTTTGAGCAGTCTTCCCAATCTTCACCACTCCTTAGCTACTGCTGATAATGCATCAAACGTGTGCAGTTTTCCCAGTTCGCAGTGTCATGACCAGTGTACTATACACAATGCAAACAGTGGTTTTGGCAGCCAGGTTGCCCTACCCTCCCTGTAGAGACAATGGACATGTAGCTGTACTTTTAGAGGTCAGTTCAGCCTGTTAAGATTTGAGTAGTCATTAAGTGTTTCCTCTCTGCAGATCAGTGCTGCATGTAGTTGGTACGGAGGCAAACAAAAGCAAGGAGGCTTTGCTATTAGATATTTCAGTTAAGAACTTCAGATTAGAAGAATCTGCTGAAAAAAACATTCAAGTTGTTATAAAAAAGTTAGCTATGCAAGGAAAGGCCTATCTTTTGCAGCATCTAAGTTTGAATAAATTGCCAGTAACAAAAAGAAAGGTTTTACTACCTAGGATTCAATCCTTTCCCAGTATTCAAGCTAGGACAACTTCTGGAATCATTCTGAGACAGGGAGGCATTTGCTGACTTCACTGAGGTGAGTCATACAATACAGTACCAGCGTGGTACAATGGTGAATATGAGTCGTGGATCATGGACATCTGTAAGCTGTAAGGAAGTCAGCTCTCCAAAAAAGGGAGTATTTTCCATTCTTTCATTCCCCAAGGCAAGGCCAAAGGTATTGAGGAGGCCAATGAAGAAGAAATGTCACTCAGATGACACATGCAGCTGGACTGATGAGTGCTCAGGGGACCAATATCAAGAACTCCTTGATAAAAGGCAGTTACTGCAATTCATCTGCATATGTAGGATTTTTCCCTTCACATAGTGTGTCTTTCTGTGTAACTTCTGTCCGCAACACTAGAATATTTATGTTGAATGCAGACTATCACAATACTAAGAATACATATTCTGTGTGGTGATTCTGACATTTGGATAAAACCTACCCTGATGTTTCATATTATTATGTGTGATTCTGTGATTATCAATGATGCAAAATCACTTTGGGAAAAGAATAACACATCTTTGTTTTCCATTAAAGACCTTGGAATAATTACAGCAATTTATCTGATAATATTTTGATGACAACACTACCCTGCCAAAGCTGGACTGTTGTAGCTGTTCTTAAGACACATATTTTAGTTCTTCCCTGGTCTGAAAATTTAAAGAACTAATTTTTGCAGATTACTTTACAAAATACATTGAAATTAGAAAAGTAATAAGGGCACTTTGAAAGACAATGAATATGTTGTCCAGCAGATTTAGTCACCAGAAGTGAAGTGACAAGGGTTTGTGGTTTAACGCCAGTAGGTAGTAAAGCCCCACACAGCTGCTCGCTCACTCCCGCTGTGTGCTCAAGCAAAACAAATTCAGGAATTCATTCACCACTTCCCATTGGCAGGCAGGTTCAGTGGTTTCCAGGAAAGCAGGACTCCATCATGCATAGCAGTTACTTGGGAAGACAAATGCCATAACCCTGAATTTCCCCTCTTCCTCCTTCTTTCCCCCAGCCTTTATTTCTGACCATGGATGATGGCCTGGGATATCCCTTTGGTCAGCTGAGGTCAGCTGTCCTGGCTGTGTCCTTTCCCAGCTTCTTGTGCATCCCCAGCCTGCTCGCTGGAGGGGTGGTGTGAGGAGCAGAAAAGGCCCTGACGCTGTGTGAGCACTGCTCTGCCATAGCTAAAACACCCCTGTGTTAGCAACACTGCTTTGCTCACAAATACAAAGCATAGCCCCATACAAGCTGCTGTGCAGAAAATTAACCTATCATCTCAGCCAAAATCAGTACAAAGGTCACCATCCTTTTTTAATAAAGGTCAGTGCTCTGCTGCCTCACTTTTCCTATCTATAAAAAGAGGTTGATATTTACTCCCCTTAATTGTGATGAACTATAAAGTATGTTTTAAAAACACTTAGAAAAAAGAAAACTTTGTAAAAGTGTAATTCTTAAGGTAAAGATTGATATCATAACCCTGCTTATGAGTTAAAGAATTTTGAAGGTGGTGCACCAGGTCATGAGGGTTTATATAAGCAAATTCTCCCATTTGATATATCTGGAAGAAATAAGAGCACCATCAAAGCAGCTTCTACCAAAACACTACATGTCACCCCAAAGCCCCCTCATTTTCCAAGGTGATGAAAGAGAAATGCATATCAAATTAATTCTTATAATCAAATCAGTCTAATAATCATATAATTAATTCTTATAATCTTATAGACTACAGTTATGGATAACGTATTTCCTTTTTTGTTTTACTTTTCTTTGCAGCTTTGTAATATTAGCTTTCATATTTAGTCATGATATTTATTACGAGTTATGCAGAGAAAAAGAAATATTGGAAAATATGTTTGGATACATATAGCTTGAACATGGTGTGCCAAAGCAAAGGGTGGTCCCAATTTTTTTTTACCCAGGAAAAAATGTTACATAGCTGTTTTTTAGAACTGCTCCTGTGCTAGGAATTAACTAGATTCATCAACAAAATGAATGTTGGGGCTATATTTATGCCATCACGATGCAGTTTAAACATCCAATACATTTTCAGCACAAAGCACGCTGATAAAACAAAACAGGAACTATCAGAAATACAATGGATTCAAATAGCGTGAGAGTGACTTAATTTGAATATCCAGTTAACTGGGATGTTTCACAATTATGCCTGATTTTGAGTTAAGATTCTGTGTCTTGTGAATTGTTTTGGTTAGATAAATTTAGTTAATTTGTTATGGCTGAGGTGACAGCGTACTTACATATGCTGAGTCCTGACTGATCTGCAACTCTCTTAACATTTTTGGGAACTGTTTTTACAGTGTTTTACTGAGTGTCATGAGTGATGTGATTCTAGTTAATGAGACAGCTTTTGGTGGGGCGGTCTGAGGTACCCATTAAAGCAGAGTCCTGAAAAACTGAAATCAACTATGTTTTTTCTTGTTCCATCCCATTAAGCTTTTAATTCTTTTATTTTCTATGCATAAATTTGCTGCTCTTTATGTCCAAAGAAGATTGTTGAATTTGAAATTACACTAATGTGCAAATAACAAATGTCGGCAAAAAGGTCAAGTTAGTGTTAAGAAGTTAAGAGAGAAATGTTTTCATTGTTTTGGTCACTTGAGAAGTTTTAGGAAATGTGCTCCAATTAAGCAGATTTCACCAATCTTTTAGACGATAGTCGGTTGTTTAAAAGGTATTTTTAGAAATATTTGTCTCAACCGAGACAAAAAGTGTGGTCCAAGAATGGGCCCCAAATCAGGGTACTTTTTGTAGCATATGCTAGCGTTTATACAGAGCATAGTACAAAATAGTTGACTATTACAATCCTTCAAATAACACGTTTTACGATAAGAGATTTCAGCACTTTTCCATTCAACAGTTGTTAATAGGAACTCACTTCTCTGAAATACCAAACCAGCGAAGGGTGATAAAGTTAAAAGTATTGGCAACCACATAAGTTTGTCAGTGGTGCATATTAATACTAGCAACAGCTTTTAGGAGTAATAGTGTTTACTGAGGACAAACAGATATTAACTATACCACTTTGACATCTGAAAATCCTCTCTGTGTTAGAAAGCACCATTTGGCAGCTGCATTGTTTTAAGGTATAAATAATATATCTCAAGTTTTTTTGTGATGTGCAGTGCTACTTGTAAAATACTATACCTGCTACAAGGAATAGCAGAGTATAGAGATTCAGTTCCCTTTTGAAATGGAAATTGTTTAACACTAAAAGTAGTACAACACAGGAAAGTTACTAACAGCTATAGCTATGCAGTTGCTAAAGATTGTTGACATAGACTTTTTGTCAGCAGAAAATTTTGTATGCATGAGAATTCAGAGCTCATAAAAGATTCTTGATTGACATCCTTAGAGATTAAAATCTACAGTTGTGAGAATTCACTTGACCAGTACTGGTTTTGTACTCCACTTATATGATGCTGTTAAAAAACCCAGAAGAGCAGAGATACGCCGGCAGTTCTGGTGAAGATTAACCTGTATATTTAGGGGAAAACCAAACTTTGCTTTTTTACTACACTGCACTGGAGGTAAAAATAAGTCATGAAGCCAATGAAGCAAGGTGTGAGCGAGGTCTTAAATGGTGGTCTATGCACGGTGGTTCTTCACTAGTGCCCGTTCCTGCTCGCTACAATAATTATATATGGGAAAAGTGGATAAGAAAAGTGGATAGGAAAAGCAGACAGGAAAAGCTATGGCTGAAATATGCTGCATAGAAATGCCTGGCAAGACAGTCTGCAATCTGGTGCAACTTCAGTAGCTCAGGGATAATGATAAATTAAGTAGGTATAGTTTAACTGTATAAAAAAGAAAATGACATTATATTTGCTAGTCTCAGACCAGTGTAGTGGTTGTAAATGTCACTATTGATTTAAATATGTCAATGTAGAAACTGTGTAAGTCATGGCAATGCAATATCTATATGTGTATCAGCAGGATAACAGGAAGCTATTGTAAGAGATAAATTCAATTTTAGAGAATTATATTTCAGTCTACCAGAGAAGCACTTTTGAGAGGATTCTTCTGGGTATTTTAAAGGGAAAGAACTTTGTAAGGCTTTTGTTAAGAACTTTACATGTGTCTTGCATTTTTCTCATTGAAAAGCTTGATTTACAAAATTTTTTGTAACTCAGATTGACTTTTTTGTTTTGTTTGCACAGTCCAGAGTAGTGGGATGGGATACCAGGATTTGGATACTCTGTTGTTTTGGGTTTTTTATTCAGAGAGCATCCGGTTCCTCTATGAACTGAAAACTCAATCAGTAGTTACTTTGTATATTAAGTAAATTAAAAAAGAGAAGATAAGCTGCTCATAACCATTCCCACACCTACATATGTATTATGGAGTTGATGAGTGGAAATAATTTTACCATCCTGTATAAGTTTGTGTTAACTGAAAGCTATTGTTTTTCATATTAAACAATTACAGCTGGAAATGACAACATATGTTGGCTCATAGGGATGTGAAAAGAGCATCTTCTGTGCTCTTTATAATTCCCCTGAATGTCTTATGAAATCATAGGGCTTGTATTTTTGGATCTGCTTCTTCACTCCAAAAATTGTTATAAAGCTAAGGAGTTTTATTTTAAATAATGAATTAATAAAATCATACTACTTTGTATGTTATTATCATTAAACATGGATAAATGAAAATGTCATGGACATGGAATTTGACTACTTTATTAGATGTTTTTGTTTCCTACCAGGTATTAGTAAAATGGCATATGGAAGTTTACCATGCAGATCTCATGTAGAAAGGAACACGAAAGTCCCATACATTCTTCAGTAATTTCTTTACGTAAATGCTGTTTCCTTAGGGATTTTGTTTTGTGAATCATCCAAGAGAAGAAACATAAATCTAAACCGTTGGGAAGCTTTATTCAATTCATTTCCCAATCAGTCTCTCTTTTGAAGATACTTATTGTACAGTTTTTAATAAGATTTTTCATACTCAAAATATGGCTGGAGGACATTTTATGAGAATAATTAAGTTAGGTCAACCTGGTTTTCTTTTCATTGTTGTGCACTAGTTATTCTGAAACATACCAAATATTACTGTTTGTTGTCTGCCAGATGATGTCTGCAGAAAGTAGGAAGCTAAGAAAATGAAACTCCACCCCCAAAAAAGCCATTTTAATTTTCCATTCATTTTCATGCTAGGAAAAAGGGATAGAAAACCCCTGTAACTACCACTCATCAGTGTGACTGTGACCATTTTATCCATCAAAACTCACCTGAAGTTTCAAGATATAAATATACAGCTGTCACTATATCTAGAATTAGACTTTAGAGATTAAAATCACTTCTGCTAACGATTCAAAACTTCCTTTCTGTAGGTAATCAAAAAAAAAGGAGCCTGTTAGAATATGCTTCAATTGATTTATTGTTTGACATAGAAATCTGAATAGCCATGTACACTTATTAAAGTAAAAAGAACCCTCTGTAATGGTTAAGTGTTATTTTGGTGACTTTCCTAGGTGTTGATGCCATATTTTATAGTCTTGAAATGTTAGTCAAAAAAAATACGTTTTTTGAAAGACTGTGTTAGTGCTAGAGAATTCAGCGTTTTGGGCGGAAAAAACTTGGAAGCAAAATATTATACCATAGCTGGAAATCAGTAAACATTTACTGTTCCCATTTGACAGTGATTCAAAAGGGACCTTTCCAGACTCTAGAGAGAGTAATGAAGCCAAATGCTTTCAGTGTTTCCAGGGACTAGAGGCCTGAACTGTTTATCCTTATTTTTAAAGAATAATGTCAAAGCTTGTGCTAGGTTCAAGTTATAAGAACTAAGTTCCTGTCTGTTTCATGATACAAATGGTTATTATAATGTTATATTGAGCCAAGTTATTTTTCCCCTCATCTGCAAAGCTGTGGAAAATGGATTCATTAATGCGTCTTTCTCTCAATGATTTGGTTTCTTGTTCTCTTCCACATTAAGAGTAATTACTTTCCCACAACCTGGCCTCTTTTGATGAGGACTACTGTTTTCCAAATGTAAATGGTTATTGATTTGCCAAAAAGGGTCTAATTTAGAAGTCTAAGAGTGTTGCACAGCTGGGAAGAAATTGAAAAACTAGCCAAGTCATTCATACTGCAGTTGGCAGTCACAAACCCAAAGCAAAGACTGATTTTTGAACTTGCTTTCCAGTCATTTTTATTTTCATGATTTTGCATGGTTTTAATACTAAGTATCAATTAAAAATCTATTTAAAATTTAGAGTACAGGTTTGTATCACGATAGCAACCATCCACAGTGCCCTTTATGTTCAAAATATCACGGCAACAAATGAGCATCTGTGTTTTGTTCAGATTGGTGGACTTGCACAGCATTTTATTTTGGGAGAAATTCCTGTATTAGTGGCCTCATTGATATCATTACAACTATTTTTGAAGTAAGGCTAAAGTACTGCTTTGCAGGAATAAATGAGGCATAGATTCTTCATCTCTGTTTTTATGTTTAGGAATCTAAATTGTGTTTAGAAATCTAAATGTCATCACTGTTATACTGAATAGGAATGAACTCTTGGAATAGCACAGCTCAATGTGGCTATTTGAAATTTAAGATATTTTCAAGTGACTGGTAGTGTCAGAATATGATCACTATGGAACTGGAAAAATTCTGATCTGTGATTCTATGATTCTGACCTATTCTGATATATGACTGATCTACGGAATTTTCAAATCCTAGTGTTGTAGTACTTATGCCTTTTTAAAATTGTATAATGATCAAACCATGTAACACAGGGTATAGGTATGTTGTGGATAAAATTGTGAAAACATGTGAATCCAACTTTCAAGAGTGATTTAGAGGAAGTAATAACTGATCTGTAGATAAATGAAGGCACCTCAATCCAGATTTAGCAGGATATTCAGAAGCATCTTTTTATGTCCTTTCTCTTTTAGAATTTGGCAGCTGGTTTTGAAAATAGTTAGGTGCCTGATAATATTTTAAGCATCTAAAATGCCCGAAATGGGGCCTTTTAAAGCCTGCCTGTGAAAAATCAGTGAACCTAGGATTGAAATGGTAGATTCATCCTCGCTCTCCATGAGAAATCAATAAAAATACACTTTGACACAGCTTGTGGCATTTGTCTTGCTTCTTGGTCTCTTATCCATCAGAGAGGAATCTATAAACCTCATTTTAGGCCTTGAAATCAGGTTCAAAAAGAAACGTGGTTATTGTGATGTTCAAGACTGCAAAGTCCTCAAATTATTCTGAGTAGGCTTCACTACAGGGAGCTTGGTGCCTTAATCTCATGTGGAGGGAATTAATGAGTGTTAGCATGCTGGGCAATGGGAAACATAAATCAACTGATAAAACTGGGAAAGAAAAAAGTTGAATTCTAGCTTTATTCTGGACCTGTGGAGTATTTCAGTTAGGTGCCACTGTTAAAATGAGATTCAGTGCTTCAGAGAAACTGTATTCATGTTTCTTTGTACAACATAACGGTAACTGCGTAGTAGCTCAGTTCCTGGGCAAATACCCTAGTCATCAAGAAAAAAGGTATTCTTTATCAGAGTGTTTACTTTCTCTCTTCCTGAATACAGTTTGCATGGCATACAGGAATACAAGGTTTCATTCAGAGGCAAGTGAGAAATCCTAAAACCATATCTAGGGGTTTAGCATGTTCAGCTAGCAAGAAGAAGAATCCTAGACTACATATATACAAGTAAATTGAATGGTGCCTGAGTGTGGTCTCAGCTAGATTTATTATTAATATAGATGTACCTTTGAGGTCCAGATCTCTATTTCCAGACCTCCTTATGACTTTTACATTATACAAGAACTGGACTAAAAAAGAAAAGAAAAATCCAAGGGGGCTGAATTAATTGGTTAGATATGATCAGTCTTAAAAAAAGTACTGTAAGTCCAGCTTTTCATGGGACTTCTACATAATTACACACAGGTTAGAATCACTCTCCCTGTCTTTACATATCTCCAGTGCAGATACCTGCATCTGTTCTGATGACTCCAGGTGTTCTCTGCAAGAATGGAAAGAAACTTAGAATTAGATTAATCAGACCCATGTTAGATATCTATAGTAAGACAAGGGACAACTGTGTTGCAGAAGTACCTCTTTTTCTCCACTAACACAAGGATTTTGAACAACAAGCTTGGACGTAGGCATCTTTTCCTGGTCATTTGAATACAATATCCATGTTAGGAGGGACATTAGCTGCTGTAACATCAGCTCAAATTCAGCAATACTGCTGTTGTTGAAGCACAGCTATATATTCTTAAGTGCACCATCTGCAAAAAAACTGCTCTCAAAAAATAGATCATTACCTGCTTGCTTTTCCTAGCTTCACAGAACTGGTTGGCTAGATTGGACACATGGATCTTCTCAGCTGTGTGTTTCTATCTTTGAGTCTAGCTAATCAAAATTACCTGTGTTCACAAAGAACTAATATTAGGCTAATAAAGCTGATTTTGTCAGTAACTAGCTGTAGAGAGCTCAGCCTACTTTATTACTTGACCACAAGAACAAATCTGAAAACCCACAGAACTGTACGAAGCGAGTAATGACAAGCACCTGGGGATTGTAACTGGAGGCATCTGAATCTGTAAAATGACTGGCCAGATGCCAAGACAGGTTTTGTACTTAGCTACCGATATATTTTTTTCACTATCTTCTTATTTACCTCTTGGATAGGTGACTGTCCATCAGTTCATTCCTGAAAACATCTCCAATGCCAAAGTCTACCTCTGCACAAGGCTGAGTATTAGCATAGGTGGGAAGACCCACGCAGCTTATTGCAGGAATCAGCCTTCAGTATCTGTGTATCTTCAGGTTACTGGCTTGGATGTTAAATTGCTGGTGCAATATCACTTACTGCTCCTACCATTTTTCTGTGATAACCTGGTGAACATGATGAATTTTCCAGACATGGTTTGCTAGGCTTAAAAACTACACTTTCAACAATATCATGGGTGTACAGAAACTATACTTTGTTAATGCCATTTAAAGACATTATTAGTTACATCTCCTCCTTAATAACTACCTATTCCACTGTGATTTCAGCTATTCAAAAAAACCCACTTTTGGTCAAAGTACATATGGTATTACATTACCAGTGTGCTCAGATATCTGCTAACCAATATGTCGCTACACTATGTGAGGGTAAAGTGATACATACAGTTTAATTATTCAGGCTCAGTTTGTCAAGAACACAAGCGTGTTATGCATCCATAAACGATCGCATCCCATATCAGAAGTAACCTGACAGAAAGCTGTGCTTGCTGTGTACTGTACTGAGTCTGGGTATGTGAAAGGCTAAAATAATTGCTCTGGGGAGTAGAGAGCGTGCTCAAATGCTTAATTCATTAGCGGTGCAATTACAAGACAAGAATGTCAGCAAAGGCAGGAGTTTTTTACCGCTGTTAAAATCCATATATTTCAGAACTGACCATAAGATATCAAGGGGAGAGGGAAGACTATGTTCCAATTTATTTTAGTTTAGATCTACGACTACACAGTAAACTATTAGGAAATCCCACAATGTATGTCCAGTCCTGTTCTTACTGTATTCAGTAGTGCAGGTCTCATTCAGGTAGGCCTATTATGACGGAACAGGTAACATTTGAATTCATGTATTCTGCAGAAATCAGAAATATTGTCTTGAATGTAGGTCACTGTAGTTCACCTCAGCTTGTTAATATAAACTGTTTTGCCATGTCGTTATTTGTACCCACGGAGCAAAGCCCCAGTACACTACACCAAGGAAACAATTTCCCTTAAGTCTGTTTTGATCAAACTCACTTACTTCCAGGTTTGCCAGTGAAGAGCTTATAATTCTACACTGAAGATGAAAAGCAGTTCTTGTGCTCAACTGCTTGATTACACAGAAAACTTTTGATAATATATTTTTAAGGATCTAAATCACAGAAGTTCCACCTCAGTTTTGGAGCAGTTCTTTTTTTCCTGTTCTCTTATTAGAATATGTAAATCATTGTATTTCTTGTAAACATTTACAGTAGGATAATAGGATTATTTTTTTTTTCCATTATGATCATCTGCATTGAAATATCAAGTTAGGTGAGAGGGAATGTTTCTCCACATGGGAGACGTGGGTGAGTTCCCTGTTAGATGCTAATCAGATTGCTGTGATGAGATCCAGCTGTTCAACCCTTGCGTGCCCTTGGATTTCTAAGCTGAAAAACTGGGCACTGTTTCTAGCTCTGGACCTGTAAGAGCACGCTAGAAGTAAAGACCTTGTGTCTTAGACTTTTCTTATCTGTGGGGCTACCAATACAATTGTCTGACCATAAAACTAATGCGTTCTGAACTAGAACTTCTTTTACTTCAGCACCTACACATACTTCAGCTCTCTCATGTCCTCAAGGATCTCCTTCTTCTGGTTTATCACTTAATTTATTTCAAGCACATCCAATATATTTTATACTTGTTTAATACCCAGACTTTGTAGAGGTTTTGGTAACTCCTTTTTTATCTGCGTATCTGAAAATATAGATAGAGATAAAAACAAAGCTTAGCTATATTTTCGTGCCTCAGTTTCCATAACATTCCCTAAGGAATTATTCATCTTCAGTATCATTATATTTGGGGGATATGCTGAGTCTTTTTCTAAAGTCCATGGATTGTGAATTGCACCATGGAATTTTTTTAGAACATGCGAGTTTTCCCAACATCTTCTCTTGACTGTGTTGAGCCCCATAGTGAAGCTACCTTACATTACTGCTTTAAAGTACCTTAAAAAATACCCAAACAACGCACATTTAAACCCATGTTTTTTCCTTGACCACAGCTTTCCTTGTTTTGGAAATGAAGAAAGATGTTTCTTATGGTTTTGGTTTGCAGAGAAAAATAAACAAAGATTGCTATAATCCCCCAAATTACTCAATCATGGGATATGTAAGGCAGAGGTATCTTTTCTATTCAGGCATATTTTCTATATTCATGCTTCTATACTTTGTTTTTATGCTTCTATATCCATGCTTGAGAGAGTGATGTTCAATGCAGACAGTTGTTGAAATACACAGAATGATACCACAAATCTCAAAGAAAATTAAACTAATGCATTTAAATACTAACTTCATATAGATTTAGATTCCTATTTTTTGTGGGCTTTGACTACAGTTTCTGTGTCTGGATGCTTGTTCTCAGAAAACATCAATTTAGGTCTTTAGCAGAGGTTTTGGAACTTATATCTCAATACTGTATTTTACCCCAGTGTGGTGATCTCAATAGACTTTGAAGTATCTGCCACTCATGTTGTAGGAGCTGTTATAGAAGTCAGGCAGCCCCCAGCTTTGCTTCCAACATCTACAGAATCAGTCTAGCATTGATGCTTCTGACACCTTATGGGGGGACGGCCTTGCCATGGTTCTCAGAAATGTCACTTGCTGCTTCAAGGTTGCACTGTAGTGGGAGGATCGATTTGTTTTCTAATTTCATGTGTTAATAGAAAGGAAATCTTCTGAAGTGACCACGGTTGGGTTGGTGAAAGTCTGCTCTAACTGTTGTCATATATAGGCTAATTCCCCGATTCTTTATTTAAGTAATTTAAGCTCAGATTTATTCAGATAGTTCAAGAACCTGATCATTGATTTAGCTGGGATAGATTGAGACTTAAAGATCTCTGTTGAATATGAAGATTTCACCCAAAGATCAAGTATTCTGAAACGCTATTTACTTTGTATTGAGAAAAAGATCCGTATATTCAGTACAGCTTTATCCCATGCAATATGTGCTCATCAAAATTGAAAATTATATGTCTAATTTAGTTTTGATTCTTCAGAGCATAAAACTGTAGTGTTTTAGGAGAACAACTTAAAACAACAACAGGATAATCCACTCTACTTTCATGTTTACTTAGTACCCTATAAATGTCCCAAATAACTCTAACTTCTCAGGTTATTTTCAATATAATAATGAGATTCCTATTCAAAACACTCAGTAGTAAGGTGAATTTGGAGTACCTGGTCACTAGCAGAGGTTCTTGTTTTTTCACATGTACTCTGAAGGATTTTCTGAAAGGAAAAGAATATTAAGTACAGATGTTCTTCCTTTTATTATCCACAGGCCCCTGGGGAAATAAAACATTTTAATAGAATTTGAAAGATTGTTTGCAAACTGCTGGTCTAGAAGAAAAACCCTGGAAATCATTTGTGAGACAGTTTCTTACAGATCCTCTGAGTAAACTGTCATGTTGTTTCAGTTACATAGAGAAAATACAGGAAGGGTATGCGGATCTAACATTTGTATTCTCTTGAAAGGTACAAGAGAAAATGCAGGACACAGCTGAACATCAGCAGGAAAAAAAAAAAGTACACCATAATCTGATATAATGCTAAGTGCTCACCATTCCAGTCAATTCCTGCTAAAATAAGGTAGAAAAGAATGGCCTTTGAAGATACAGTTTAAGAACCAACAGAAAGAAGGAGGGAAGAAAAGAAAAATATTGGTCTTAGCTAAGTACAGAAAAGAAAGTTTCTTCATCATAGTAAAGTGTCCCTTGGATAACTGTTCTTTCCCAAGGTACTATGAGAAGAGAGGACCATCTTCATACACTGAAAATACTTTTACGTGCCATAGGCTTGTAATTTCTTTATTATGTTTGTGTTGCATTTACCAGGATACCAGATATTGCTCTTTTACACGATTCATTTTTAGACTTTTTATTTTTCCGCTTGTAAACACTATAAAGGCTTAATAGAGCATTGTTGTTTTCTGCTAACAATACTGAAGTGTTCCTCAAGGGCAAACTACTAAATGTGGAGAAGTTAGTTCCACTGAGAGTAAACTAGAGAAAGCAAAATCATAACACCATAGAATCATAGAATACCAAGTGGGAAGGGACCTGAAGGATCAGCTGGTCCGACTTGTCCTGGTAAAAGCACCATCTAGTCAAGATGGCCCAGCACCCTGTCCAGCTGAATCTCAAAAGTGTCCAATGTTTAGGAATCCACCACTTCCCTGGGGAGATTATTCCCAATGCTGTTCTTATTCAGAAAAATTGTCCTCCTGTGTCCAATCAGAATCTCCCCCGGATTAACTTGTACCCATCACCCCTCGTCTTTTCCATGTGACTCCGTGTAAAAAGGGAGTCTCCATCTTTGGAGCCACACTTTAAATACTGGAACATGGAGATAAGGTCTCCCCTAAGACTTCTTTTCTCAAGACTGAATAAACACAGTCCTCTCAGACTTTCCTCATATGGAAGGCTTCCCGGTCCTTGTGACAGGTTGCCAGTTTGAAAAGGAGCTGTTTACCAACACAGTCTGGATGTGGCCTGTCAGCCAGATCCCCACCCACTGCACAGACCATTTGTCTAGACTATCATATTTCAGTATTGCTGCCGTTATCTTTCAGTCTTCTATAGTATCATGTGGGCTGGACTGATTAGGCTCCATGTGGAAAGAGGAAAAGGTTCAGCTGATGTTGCCCTACCCTGATGACAGTAGATAACACTCTGAAAATGTGCGGTATGTTCAGATAAGAGAAGAAAACAAGGATAACCTTTCACATTTGTCCCCTCTGGAGTGCAATGACTATTATATTTGCACTGGAATACCAAATTTAGCTGCTAATGATACTTACCTATATATATATTTCTTCAGAAGGAATATTTTATCAACACTGTTGAGAGCAGAGATACCCTTTCCCTGGTATCACGTAAGTGGAGAAGAAAAATGTCAACTATTAACATTTGTATAACTAAATTACCCAGAGATCAACACAGTATTTCCAAATTTCATGCAAACGGGTAAAAATGCTGGCAGTAGCCTCCCCATATTTTTCATGTGTCTTGAAATTCATTCTTCCTATGGAATCCAAGGATTTATTGATTTGTATTCTGCAGTTATGACTGTGCATCTCTTTACAGAGGTGAACGGATTCACCAGAAACAGTGAATTCTTTGTATACTGCTCTCATTTAAAAAAAAACAACCCAAACTTGGCTCCTCTTCTGCATGCATATGTTAACATTGACTTTGGAAGAAACAACATGCCTGTTTGATTTCTTTCAGATGTGGAGCCAACAGGGATCTCTCTGGCTATGGATCTGTAAAATGATTTGAAATTTTTTCTGCATTTTACTCTAGAGATTTGCAAGTTGATTATCAGGAGTGCTGTGTGAGTGGACGTCGTAGGATGGTTTATGACTGGGTTATGTTTATTTTGGGCTCCAAACTGACGCAATTAGGCTAAGGGAAATAAGAGAATTTCCTGGAAACATGTGTTGGGCTGAGAAGTTTTCTAGGAAAATGTAGATCATCTTAGTTTTAAAGCCTGGATATATCTAAAAAGAACCTGCCTGATTCTGACCTCAGAAGCAAAGTTGCAGTTTTCGGTTAGAGTAACGGACAGAAAATGATCTTCCAACCTGAGAATTACATAATAAACTTTCTGAACACCCTCCTGATGTTAATGCAGTAGCAAGTAAAAGTACATCAGGATTACAGCAAGATTGTATTGTGTGCTGTATAAGTATGCAGAAAGGCATAAATTTACTGTCAGCTATTAGCTTTTAATCTAATTTAAGTAAAGGGATAATACATAGAAAAATGGAGTGCAATGATAAGGTGTGGGGGAAATCAATAGAATTCAGATTTGTTTAGTTAGCCATTAAAAAAAAAAAACAAATAATAGAAGTACCATTAACTGTCAATGACTACTGAAATATGAACAGTCATTTTAGTTGAAGATTGTGAACAAGTGAATAACTTTTCCTGTACACTAAATCATTTGAGTGCCTATGAATAGATATGTTACAAGAATACTCTCATATGGTTGGTTGGTATTCCATGTACTACCTTGTGACTGCTGTTAGAATAAATTTTAAAAAGCAAGAAAATGAAGTGATTTTCTGATATAGAGAGTTTAAAATCTAAAATTCTGGATCTTCTTGTTTTAACTTAGTAGTAAACCCTGAGCCATGGATAGACTTGGCAAAATATCTTCCACGGTAGTTAGAGAAATAGTGTTTTATGACATTTAGATTACGGAAATCTTCTTTCTGTCCTTTCTGTTAAGTTAATGTCATTATGTTTTTCTTTCATACATGGCATTCCAACAAAACATTAATTATTTCATTCTGCTAGTGAGAGATGCAAGAAACATAAGAGGAAGATGAAAAATCCATGAAGAAAATATGAGCTTCGTCTCACTACTTTTTAAATTTTCTGAAAAACTTGTGTTATCTTCAGTGAGCTTGACTAAATCACAGCCTTAAACTTTTGGGCTGAAAACAATCTGGACATTTCATCCAGTAAATCATTTACAGAGTTTTCCTGTTCTCTATTCCCACAAGCATGCTTAATCTCACCTGCTCAGAGAAGTCATTAGACTGCAGCACCTCTCTAGGTAATATATTCTATTATTCAGTGGTATTCACTGTTAAAAAACTCTTCCTGATGTCTCATTTAAATTTTAAATTCCAAACCATTTATCTTTGTTTTATAGCTTTGAATCTCTACAAGTAGGTTTCTTCCTTTCATTTGGCTAAACGATTGAAAAAATATGCTTATTCTTTAAGAAAAAATAAATAGGTCTCGCTGGAGATTAAAGTTACAGGCAACTTTTCCCATTTCACTTGGGCATGTCATGGTGACACCTAGAACCTTCTTGGAAGAGCTTGTCACATTCCATGTCTTTTAGAGGAAAGAAAGACATAGCAGTGGCTTATTAATAAGTATTATGACAACCAAGAGTGTCCTCTGGCAAAGACATCTCAAGAAGAAAGGGCTTCGAATGTTGACAAGGAGGTTTTGGAAGCGACAGGGAGTTACAATATGGTGGGAACAGGCTAAGGAGATAAGGAATAAAAAGGTTCAGGCAGTGAATATAGGAATGGGATGCAGCAATTTAAAAAAAATAAACGAAGAAACAAAAAGAAGCTGGTGTGTGAGATCAACATAAGTTAAAAAAAGTCTTAATGTTTTTTTTTTTAGTGGTTAGTGTCAACATTATGTCACAAAAGCAAGAATACATTAGATCTTTCTGTCACCATTTTCAAAAAAATTTGATCTTTTCTGGAGCACTTTTGAGGGTATTCTTAGTACTTTTATCCCGTTTGCATATGGAAATTTCTTTTTATTTTTAATTTAACAACTATACATCAATGCCTTTACTTATTTCAGTATTCTATCTTGGATATAATCCATCTATATTACATTCCTCATCTTTTTCATCCTTTCTGGTGATAGACTTGTATTCTTCCTAGCTGCTGACATTTCACCTTTTTTTTTTTTTGGTGTGTGTAGAAATTGTTCAAAAGTGACTGCTGGTAGCACTTTAATTTTATCTGGCAATTACCTTTAGAATTTCAGTCATTAACATGTCAGATACTTAATGGATCCAAGAATTCTTCCACTTTTCTCCCTAACAGCATCTCTACCTGAAATTAATATTTTTTTACTTTAAATTAATATTCCTTTCTCTGCACTTTCCTCTCATCATTTTTTTAATTAATGCCAGAAGAAAGGTAGTAGTGAATAATCGTAGGCTTTTTAGTTTAGGTAGCAACATATGCGGGAAAAGTAATTTTACCGACTCCTGGAGTATACCATTTTAATGCTTTTGAGAGGCAAGAATATGAATATTCTGTTTTATGCACTTTATGACAAGGAGAAAATAATATTATAACAAGGGCTGTTCTGCTATCCATCCTTGTAAAACTTAGTGACGGGTTCTGAATGGTTTTAAGTGATTCTAAAGTATATTTATAGCCTGGCACAAAGCCACCCTGTGTGTTCAGTGTGCTCTTATCAAACCTTCGGTGACTCAGACAGGACACAATTACCAAGCTGTGTGCCAAGGTTCTGTTGTCTTTTCTGAACTGTTCAGTCGTTCCTCTCAAGGGTAAAATCTCAGCAGAATTGCCAGTAGAAATTACTTCCATGCATAGTCATACGCTGCAAGAAGCTGACATTTAGAGTAAGAGAATGGGGACAGTAGGTTGGACCCAAAGCCTACGGCTTCCACATTCTTGATTCCTATTTTTCTCTGACTTCCCCGTTGCCTTTGATAAGTTCACAAAACAAAATTTTTGAACATACGCTCTGATTTTCCCTGCAGTGGAGATGAAAAGGTAATTCCTAGGACTCTTGTCAGACTTCACCTGTGTTGAAACCACTCTCCTTATTCTTCTGCTTCCCACCCACATATTTCCTTATCTCTTAGCTCTAACTACTGCCCACTGTGGTTATCAGTATGATAAAAAAGACAGTTTTTGAGCTCCAGAGAGGCCTTGCCTCTCCCTTCCCCTGCCCAATCCCACAGGGCTGCCTGAAAACAATAGCAGCTATCAGATCCAATGAAATTACTGTCACTTGATGTGAACTTTATGGGGATCAGGTTTCCCACATTACCAACCTGGCTGTCCTTGTCCTGCACATGTAGGAAACAAGGGTTGCTTGGACTGAAATTTTAGGTACTGCAGTAATCCCAGTTCCAAATGGAACAGGTTTTTTTGATACTCTTACAATGATATCTGATTGATTATTTCAATTTTTTTTCTTATATGTACTTTTGGACATAAATTTCATCCTTTATATAGTGAAATTGAACAAAAGCCTGAAACAATTACAGAACACCAAGATAAGAAGAGAGTTAGCAAGATGAATGTTTGGGATAATACTAAATTAATGGGCTCATTTAATATGTATACTGGGACTTTTAAATTCTGTCTGCACTCTTTTTAGAAATACGGCTGAAGCATTTTAAAGTGATTCTTTACCGTTACTAGCAGTTAAAAAAGACACAGAACAAAACAGAAAAATGAAGTCTCAAGCTCTTGGAGGAAAATATTTCTGATTTTGATTGTGGCCTTTCCAGGTAATCAATTGAATTATTTGTAGAGAATAGTTATTTAACACAGTTTCATTATCTGATAAAATTTTATTACCCATGGTTTGTGGTGATATATTTTGTGTAGGAGTACATAAATTAAATCAGGCAGTCTTGTAGAGATTATGAAATAATGTAGTAACTGAAATTAGACCATAAAAGACTAAATAATGAAAGAAAAGGTTGAGTAATCAGAATTATTCTGTATATATTCAGGAAGAGGTCAACCATTAATTTTACAAGGAGAAAGGCAAAGGGAATGGCAGAGTATCAAGATACTGTAAAATGTTTTATTTTTAGGACATTGTTTTATAGCATCTTACCATTGTTCTGAAATATCTTTAAAAGAAATATTATGAAGTTTTGTAAATATAGGTCTTCAGTTATATCAAGTAAATTTTTGTCTGAGGCTAAGGATTATCTGTATATCCTTTGTTTCTGAAGGAAAAAAAATCCTAATAAGTTTTCAGTTTGTTTACCAGTGATAAATTTAATTATAGCAATGAACAAGCCCAGCAATCAGGACAATCCATAGTGGTCTACACCAAGATTATTAACATTCAGGTAGTTAAAAATCAATATGTGGATGTGGCTTAGGCAGCCTTTATAATAGAAATAAAGAAAGCGTCATTTTGTTTATGCAGTAATTAGCTCAGTCACTGAAATTTGCATAGATACTTCTATTATCCTATAAAGTGTAGTTGCCACATTATAGTCTTACAGACATAATGTCAGTAGTATCCTACTGTCATCCCCCCCTTGAATGTAAAACTCAAATCTCATTAGTGTTTCCATCACTAGAATGTTTTTGCCTTTCCCTGGAATTATCCTCAAAATTCTGTTTTATTTATAAAAGCTGTAACTGTATCATATATAATGCAAAATTCCAGTGAAAACTCACCACACACTGTGTTTAATCTGATGGCAAGTGTTGTCAATTCACAGTTTAAAAGTGACCAGATGCCCCCAATGTGATGAAGAGTGTTAGATTTTACCAAACGTCCTGCTGGTATTGAAAGGACTATTCTTAGATTTGTCATTTATTAATTCTCTTAAAGAGGAGCCAAACAAATAACAGACACAGGAACAAGAAAAGCACTACCTCAAAACAAACTCGTATTAGCTCTTACCTTCACGTTATCAATCAATCCTACAAAGACTTCTTGGTGCATAATGGGAGGATCAAAGGCATTGTAGAAGGAAAATTCATTTAATAATAAAAAAGAACAAAGTGAGACAGCATGCCCTAGAGATGAAAATAGGTGGATAGGAAAATAAATAGGTTAGAAAAAAAGTGGTCCCAAAAAAAATAAAAAAACACAAAGGCTGCAAGACCCAAACATCAAAGTTCCAGTTCTGGTAAGAATTAGCTTGCAGTGCCTAACACCAAAAAAAAAAAAAAAAATTAACTGGTTTGGTCATATGCAAGTAGCTACAACAGACAATTAATTTCAACTTGCCTAACAGAATTCATTATTGCTTCTGTCAAATGGTGTGTTTTGTGGTGAAACAAAAACTGGCATGAATACAAAGGTATTCCCAATTTGCAAGGTCAGAAACCGAAACAGTGGCGGGTTTGCTGCACTCGGGAATCATCATCTGTTTAAAAGCTCCACGGTGATATACCAAAAGCTGAGGTAGCTCCTGGTCCTTACTGGTACATTCACTACAAAATGGTAAAGTCTGAAGGCTCTCAGCTGGGCACGCTGAGATGTAGTCAGTCCTCAGCCCAAAGCAACTCTTTCTACTGTAAAACTGAGGATACTGAAGAGGACTGGGGAAAAAGGCCTTCACGTAACCTCAGTTCTAACCTAAATGACAGCAGTTTCATCAGACCATTTAAGTCACTAAATCATATTATTAAAGCAGATTAAGGCCAGAGACTGTCAGAAAAGGTGAACTGGATTTCTCAGGCATTAATTTATGAAAAAAAAAAAAGGTAAAAAGAAACCCACCAGATCTTCTGTCATGTATTCAAGCCATTTTGTTGAAGTTTTCTGTGAAGAGCAGTCAGCCAGTGGGTCTCTCAACGTACAGGATGTGAAACATTAATAATTTCTGAATAAAAGTAATGTTGCTCCAAGTATTTTTTTAAAAATTGGGAGCTCCTTACAGTATACATCCTTAATGAAGTCATTAATTCTGAGGTCTGCTTTTCCACCCGAGTATGCCGGTTATAAACCAGAGTATCATCGCCATTTGCAATAGACTTAATCCCAGTATACTTCAGTGTTAGCAGTGGAAGAAGAGTTAAGTTTCCATGCTGCTGACTGGAGCTTATCAAATTAAAAAGAGCGTAACACAGCACAAATTTTGCTTTGTGTTTAGACAAAGCTAAACGTTAAATTTTGTATAATTATCTTCTCATTTTTTTTGACACTTCTTAAAGGACAGGGTAGTGCAAGAGGTATTGTTTTACATAGAAATTACCTCTGGTTTGGTGAAATGGAGATATGAATGGACTCAATCAGTGCGAGAAGGCAAATGTCAACAGAACAGACATCACACCACTGCTATTTAAGTTAAATCGTTCCATAAGGAGTTTGGGACTGCAGTGAAAGCCAACAGTCATCTCATTGCGCTGTTCTCTTTATTCTCTCAGCAACCCTCCCACATTAACGATCTCACCCACTCTGTTTTTTCTGTAGACCAATGCGCAGCTGTTAATTATTTCTACTTGGCAATCTTCTTTTTCTTCCTACTCCTTCTACTTCCTGCACTATGACCTATTTAGATTTCTTTTTTTTTCCCCCTGTGGAAGAAAGGAAAACGTCAATCTGTATATTTTTTCTGAACATTAGTTACCCTGAGAACAATTTTAATACATTATTAAAAACAGCAGGGATAATGATTTTCTGAATTCCTAACAAAGCACTTGAATTAGCCAAGTCATTCTTTTATTAAATACAATGGTAAGGAAAACAGGTTTGGTACCCTTTCAGCTGAAGCACAGTTCTGCGCACCACTGAAGACAGTTTCTTTAAAACCTGCCAATCACTGCCTTGTCAGCAATTTCTTAAGAATAAAATAGTTTTGATCATTCAGTTTTATCTTTTAGTTTTTAATTGCCTTCTGGTTCTGACTATTTCATGTTTTTTTCTCAGCTTATTCCCTTACTCCCCACAGCCCTCCTAACCAGACCCCACCTCTTTTCAGCCATATAGTCTGACAGCCAACTCAAAAAGGGCAACAAAAGATGTGGTTTCACATTACACTCTATCCAATACAGCTGTCAATTGTTAATGAAAGGAGTGATCTTACTTTTTCCTGTGTCTCGCATGCAGGTCATCTAATCAATCTAAAGGAAAAGAAGGCAAATATATATTTACTCACACACACACTCACACTCTGATCAGATTTATACAGACAGAAGATCCAATGCAAAGAAGAGGTTAGAAATAAATGTCATTTGGCCTGAGAAAGCAAAAGAGGGAAGCATAAAATATGGTCCTTTGGAGTAGTGAGATAGATTAGATGATGTGAACATAATGTGAAACTTGTGCACCCTTGTCTTGAGTACGGCTGGGATGATGTTAACTTTCTTCATAGTAGCCCATATGGTACTGTGGTCTGCATTTGTGGCTAAAACACTCTTAACACACTTAAAACCACCAATGTTTGGGCTATCGCTTAACCTTGTTCACACAGCATCAGGGTTTTCTCTTTTTCCCGCTCTGTATCCCCAGTAAGTAGACTGGGGGTGGGAAAGACACAGGGAGGGGACGCATCTGGGACAGTTAAACTGGTCAATGGGATATTCTATGGCATATAATGTCATGAATAGCAATAAACAGATAGAGAAAGAAGGCAGGTAGGGTGGTGGGTTGGCTTCCGTGGTGGGTTGGCTTCCATGGTGGGCAGTATTCAGAGAATGGCCAGGCATCTGTCTGCCTGTGGGAGATGTTGAGTGATTTCCTTCATTTCTCTGGTTTTTCCTATTCCCTTCACCTATTAAACTGTCTTTATCTTGAGCCATGAGTTTTCTTGCTTTTTTCTTGTTTTCTCCCCTTATTCCCCCAGGTAGGGGGAGTAAGCAAGTGGCTATGCTTGGCTACTGCGCAAGGTCAATACTCCACCATCCTTAATGTACAGAATTATTCTATGTGTATGTCTGATAGTGCAGAGGACAGAAAACCTGCCTACCTCTGGCTTTTCCAAAGGGAGATGATGCCTTCCTTTCAAAGTCTCCCTGAGTTGGGAAATTACAGGAAACCTCAGTAGAGAAGAAGGAAGAGACCTAACTTTGTCCTCTACAACAGTATAAGAAACCTCATAAAGAAGTTGTTCCACGTTATTGTTTCATGACTGCACAAAGAATGCAGGTTTGTGTAATGGTCTTATGACTCTTAAGCCAAAAAAAGGATTGTGGTTGCTTTTCAGAGGATTGGGAATGTGACAGGTCTCACAGTATGAGCAAGATTTCCTTGGTTGTTGCATCATTCTTGTTATCAGCGAATCGACTTTGATTAGACTATGACGTCCTGCTGTCTCTATGAGCAGTTTGAAATTGGCATTTCTGCCACAGGAACAGATCTGTGTGTTGGAATTACTGAGTTACTAACTAGCATGGTGCCTGCTCTGCTGGCCTCTAAATCAACCAGCTTTGTAGTAAGCACATACATGATAGAGTAGTGCCACAGCTTCAAGAGGAGTAAAGGAGAGGAGTGTCGAGAAGGGAATTGTATTTGGACCAACTCCAGGATTCCTCCCAGTGTCATGAATTCAACATTTTCTGTGAGGAGGCATTTCAGAAGGCAGTATTATCACAATAGAATGGTGCCTGCTTAATGAAACAGTGTGTTCTTGAGCGAATGTACTACCACTGCCCTTTGCAGCTCTGACAACGGTTGGCCCAAAAGAAATTAGACTAGCATTTGAATAAGTTTTCCACAGATTAATTGTTCAACATGAGAGTTATGACAATAAAAGTGCTTAAGCCAGCTTTAAAACAAGTTTTTATTGAAGAAAAAAAAAACAACAAAAAACAAACCCACAAACCAAAACAAACAAAATCCTCCTGGATATACAGTTCCTTTCTCTGTATTTTGCACAATGCTCTGTCTAATTCACATTGAATTCAGCATGATCTTGACATCAACTTGGGGTCATCATAGATTTTCAGTGAAGGCTTAGGGCATATGGTACTTGTTCCTAGGAGAAGCTTTCACTTCATGTGCTTATGAAAAGCCCCTCCACCTATCTTACGATCCAAAGCCCAGCCCACAAGTTACACTTCCATTTTGTATTGTGCAGATGTCTATCAGTTTTCTTCTGGAGATCTGTTAGACTTCTGAATTCTCCAAACTGATTTTCTAATGAAATGCAGCTGCAAAGCAATAGGTACAACTGGAAATAACTACTTCAAAATCAGGCCTTATGTCCAAATTTATTCCTTTGCAGCTGATGGAACTTCTGCATAAATACAGACTCCATTTGGTACAAAATTTTTCCTTTTTGTCCCAAAATAGATGGTTCTGTGCACATCCAGTCTTTTCTTCAGGCCACTTATTAATGTGGCCACATTTTGTACATTGTTGTTTGCACATTGTTGAACCTTTCTGTTTTTCAACGACAAACGCCAATTCATAACATCTTGTTCACATCCTGCCCTTCCCTTGCCCCCGGCCCGCCCAAAGGGCTGAAGTTTTCACTCTGCAGCTCCTTGTGTGAAAATAGAAACACTTTTCCTTACTTTGCCTTCAAACAGAGAACTGATAAAAAAGAACATAGAACAAAACCATAAGAGATATTTCATTACACCCAAAAGAGTAAAATATTAACTAAAATGTTATCTAATACATTCTAACAGTCTTATTCCTTGCAAAATGTAACAGGATATAATACCTGAACTGATGGTGTTAGACTCACAGTGCAGTGAAAGAAGTCATCGAATCTCAGAATATCTCTATGTTAATAAACAGTGATATGATAATAAATAACATCTAGTACCTATGCAGATGGAAACTCCCTTGTTTTTCTATTCCAAAATAAAAAGGTAGGTCATTTTTTAGGGATTTGACGAAGATTCTAATCATATGTATATTCACTGATATAATCACTGATATTACATAGTTTTCTCTACAAAAAGATTCACACTTTTTTTCTCTGGCACGTCTCTGATTTTGAAGAAAATTAACCATTCAAAATACAGCTTTCTAAAGTCATAAGCTTTACTGTCCCCTTAATTTTATGATTGAAAATTGTTTATACTGACATCAAAACCCAAATCCAGGAATTTATCTGCTTTAAAGCAGTTTACTTGGTCTGACTAAGTGTCTGTGCACTTCATTTTGATGCTGTCACTTCTTTGCTGTATTCTCTGGGTATATGAGTAAGAAACAGGATGTTTCTTTCTTTGTCAGATAATAAAAACAAGCACAGAAAACAAGTGTAGGATCTCAGTGTGATTCTTGGCTTGCAGTATAGTTTTGAATAGTGTCATCTGACCAGAACAACAGGCTATAGAAACAGACTTGTGAAGAAGCTTGTTCTTAGCTGTTCTTTGTAGGTCATTCCCTGTTTCTCAAAATATATCTGCTTGTTCAATATATAGATATATGAGGTATGTTGAGAACGATTAATTGGAATCACAGAAGTTTTCAGCTTTTCGTTTAACCTCTGTGAGGATAAGACGTATTTTCTCAGGGATATGACAATGCACACAAATGAAATACAGTCTAATTTATAATGTCAGATCAGAAAGTTTGTTTGATTTGATAACTTAATTCCTTCCCGATACAATACTACACAACCTGGTTTAAACTTCATTATAAATGACTGAAATTACATCGAATAGATTCTCTGGTACAGATTTTATTTTATTTCCTTTGGATGAGCACAATATAGCATTCAAGGTAGGTCCATAGCCATGAAATGCAGTAGGACTGCCATTTTATAATGATTATGTCAATACTTAGACCTCAAACCTAATTTCTACAAAGGGCTTCCAAGAGACTTCTGTAAATTACATATACACAGAGGTATGAAGATACAAGAGGACATTTATATAAATACTATAAAATCAAAGTTCTCAAATACATTGAAATCCAGATAGTATTCTAAAGGACCTAAAAGGAAGCTGTTTTCCAAATGAGTTCAATTAATTTGTCTATATGAAATGCAAGGAAAAGAAAACAATTTGAAGAGGAAAACAATCCATTGATACGGGCATTATGTTCATGACAAGCCTACATTCCCCTCCTCACACACTAAAGTATAAAGAGAGACTGAATAATCTAAGGGAAAGGGGGGAAAAAGAGCCCACCATTACTTGACAAACACAGATTTTAATGATTTCTTTGCAACATGTAATACATCATCGTCAGAAGGAGAGATGTGCTGAGAAACACCCCATAGACAGATGCACGCTTGAAGTGACTTTACTTCTACCCCTGCACCCCTCAAGCAAAGGGTCAGAGGTGTGAAACAAGCTTCTGTCTGTACTCCACTCATAGGGGGAGGAAAGAGATAGGGAGTGACTAGAGACTAAAGCCAGCAGCTTTGTATACCATTCAATGGTACATAACACATGTTGCCTAGAACATGACCTTAAATTATATTCCCCCAAACTCATATTCTATTAACAGGACTACTGTAATGCACGTGTCTAACCAGACTCCTTCCTCCAGTTGTTATTCCATACAGAGACTGGTATCTCTGTCTTGCAAGTGTCCACATAACAGTTAAAAATAGGTAACAGCAATGGTGAAATAACAAACCATTCACTCAGCCTCATAACTTTCATTATGCACACAATCTAACACCCTTTCAATACAAAGACAGAAGTCCAGTTCTCACCTCAAAGACTGACAGCAGCAAAAATAAATCTTATGTTGTCCCTGAAGCCCAGTTTAGCTACAGTTATAATATAAAATATCTACTTTCAGTTCACAGAGTGTAGGAGGGAAGGAACACAGTCGTCTACTTATGGAGACAAGATAGCAGGTTGAAAGCATCCTTTCTGGCACCTGAGTTCATTCCAGCATTTTAACAGCTTAAGAACAGTTGCTGTTTTCTGGTATTTCTCATGCCTTGAAGGTCAATTGTGTCTTAGTACATAACGCATCAACCTGAGGAAAACATTGTGTCGTCTAATTGCCTATTTTAAAACCTATTGTGAAAAACCACAGGTTAAATGTTTTGTCAGGGAGAAAGAGATTGATAAATTGCTTAGAAAATAGGAATAGCTCCAGCCTGGATAGAACATGCTCCACAGGTGTGGGCACGGTATCTCTGATAGTTTGAGGTTGGTTTGTTGGCAGTTTTTATTTTTTTAACTTGACAGCAAATGCTAGGTTGTGTCACCAGGAGACATCAGTGAGTATGAGTTGTAATTTAGGGCGGCTGTCCTTTTAGGAAGAAACTCATTCAGTTGAATTATTAATTGGTGTCATCAAAAAAGTAATACAGACTTTCCAACTCACCATCATTTAGACTATTGGGTTTTTCAAGCAAGTCCAAAAATCTGGAAAACTCTGGTGAGAATACATACATCATCTATAAATACTTCTCACCTAAACATGCAGCTGACTATTAGTACCTTTCTAAGAGAGGAATCTGTATCAATTTGAAGGCCTTTGCCTTTTTATTGTTTAATGTTTGATTGGGTTTTTTCCCACTGAAGAAGTTTTAAAAGTAACCCCTAAAGGGTATCTTTTGCCTTGTGAGATTACTATGCCTCCATTCAAAGCCAACAAGTAAGACTCCTTTCTCCCTCTCCGCATATTATAGCGGAAGGCCCCACTAAACTAAAGTTAATTTTTCTAAACTGTCCCTACCGTCCTTCTGTTATACACAAGGGACATTTAATGTAGACAAATGAAGATGGGATGACCATGAATTATATACTAAATTTTGGACGAAAGTTGCTCACTATTTCTACCAGTATTTGGTATACACTTAATATATATATATATAAAGTAATATAGAAAATATATGATATATATATATGAAGTAATATAGAAAATATATATATATATATATATAAAATGTCCTTTTCATACCAACATCTACTAGACTGGCTGCAGGGCGACTGCTTCCCTTTACAATTGTTAAACAACTCATTAATAATATTCTCACGGTGAAGCTGATGTCCCCACTGACTTGAAGCGCTGAATACAGAAAAACGGTTACTGCAGAAGAGGATGTTGAGGAGTCAATTTCCTTGACTTCTCCGATTAAACATTATTTTGAAAAGCAATAATTGTCAAAGGATTGCAAAATTATCTGTATATATGTATGTATATATATATTGCTTTAGCAAAGAGGAATTTTAAGGAATGCACAAGCATAACGTCCACTGTTGTTATTGTCAGAGGGTGGAAGGGTGGCTCTTCTACCACAGCACTTTTTACACTGGATGGAAAGAGAGAGGGCAAGTTGCAGCTCTACCAGAGGATAGGAAAGTGGTGAACAGAGGAAGACAGTCAAAACTCTTACAGGAATCCGCTGAGGCCCAAAACCAGACCATGCAAACACCTCTTTTTCCCTAGTCTGCCTATATTTGAATCTTTAAGCTTACTCTTTTTTTGACTTTATAACGGAGATAAGTGTTGGGTGTTTTGCTGCACACGAGACAGAGTTACATCAGGTGGGGAACGCTGAGTCAGTATTAACACAACACAATAAAAACTTCCCTAATTTCAAAAACAGAGCTTGTCAAAATTCTGTTCTACTGTGGTGGGTTGACCCTGGCTGGATGCAAAGTGCCCACGAAAGCCACTCTATCACTCCCCTCCTCAGCTGGATGGGGGAGAGAAAATATAACAAAAGGCTTGTGAGTTGAGATAAAGACAGGGAAATCACTCAGCATTTACTGTCACAGGCAAAACAGACCTGGGGAAATTAGTTTAATTTATTAGCAATCAAAATCAGAGTAGGATAATGAGAAAATAAAACCTAAATCTTAAAGCATCTTACCCCCACCCCTTCCTGCTTCCCAGGCTGAACTTTACTCTCTAATTCTCTACCTCTTCCCCCCGAGTGGTACAGGAGACAGGGAATGGGGGTTGTGGTCAGTTCATCACACGTTGTCTCTGCCGCTCCTTCCTCCTCACGGAGAGGACTACTCGCACTCTTCCCCTGATCCAGCGTGGGGTCCCTCCTATAGGAGACAGTTTTCCATGAACTTCTTCAGCATGAGTCCTTCCCACAGGCTGCAGTTTTTCACAAAATGCTCCAGTGTGGGTCCTTTCTGCAGGGTGTAGTCTCTCAGGAGCAGACTGCTCCAGTATGGGTCCCCCATGGGGTCACAAGCCCTGCCAGCAAACCTGCTCCAGCGTGGGCTCCTCTCTCTACAGGTCCACAGGTCCTGCCAGGAGCCTGCTCCAGCATAGGCTTCCCACCGGAGCACAGCATCTTTTGGGCATCCACCTGCTCTGATGTGGGATCCTCCGTGGGCTGCGAGTGAATAACTGCTCCGTCATTAACCTCCATGGGCTGCAGGGGGAAAGCGTGTCTCGCCACGGTCTTCACCATGGGCTGCAGGGACCTTTCTGCTCCAGTGCCTGGAGCACCTCCTCCTCCTCCTTCTTCACTGACCTTGGTGTCTGCAGAGTTGTTTCTCTTGCATATTCTCAATGCTCTCTCCAGCTGCATTTTCTGTTGTGCAGCAACTTTTTCCCCTTCTTAAATATGTTATCAGAGAGGGTCTACCACCATTGCTGATTGACTCGGCCTTGGCCAGTGGTGAGTCTGTCTTGGAGATGGCTGGCATTGGCTCTATCGAACACTGGGGAAGCTTCTAGCAGATTCTCACAGAAGCCACCCTTGTAGCACCCCCCTCCACTACCAAAACCTTGCCACACAAACCCAATACCTCTGCTAACCCAAGTGCATCCAGGTGTGACTGTACTTTAATTCTGATTTACTATATTTTTATATTGACTGCTTTGTAAGCATACCCTGGCTCATTTGCATGGAAATGTTCTCATCTTTATTCGTGCTTAGATGTTGCAAAAATTTTGTAAGTATTTACAATCAGTTTTTGATTCTACATTTGGCAATGGAAAGTACATTTTCACTGTAGCATGAAGTCTACATTTATACTGAAATCACTACTTCTACCATTTGTATTAGCACTCAGCTGCCACATTTCTGTTTTCCTAAAGCACATGTATGCTTAGAAACCTTCACAAGATCCTTGCAGCCATCTAGTGACAAGCTGTACATACAAAATGCACACTGCAATGTAGATTAGTAAAACTAGTAGCCTTTGCATAACCATCTGGTGCAAAGCCTTTGGGGTTGATCAACAGTGCATTGTGGGTTGCCAGCACTTTCACAGAAAAATTAAGACAGCTTGTGGTCGGTCAGGTTTACATAGTTCCCTCTGTTATACAACATAACAGCAATTGTAAAAAAATCCTCTCTGATAATTCATTGCATCCTATAATCTACTCGTTCATTTGCTGATTTCAAACTTTTATGTTTCTTGTTAGGCAGAAGCTTGAATGCCAAGTGGATCATTTAGAGTCATCTGGGTTTACGACACTAGACTTTTGTTTTCAGAGATACTTAATTTATCAAATTAACAGGACACTTATTAAACCCAGAATAATCACAGAATCACAGAATGGTTTGGGTTGGAAGGGACCTTAAAGACCATCTAGTTCCAACCCCCCTGCCATGGGCAGGGACACCTCCCACTAGACCAGGCTGCTCAAAGCCCCATCCAGCCTGGCCTTGAACACTTCTAGGGATGGGGCATCCACAACTTCTCTGGGCAACCTGTTCCAGTGCCTCACCACCCTCACAGTAAAGAATTTCTTCCTAATATCTAATCTAAATGTCCCCTCTTTCAGTTTAAAACCATTACCCTGTGTCCTATCACTACACTCCCTGATAAAGAGTCCCCTCCTATCTCTCCTGTAGGCCCCCTTTAGGTACTGGAAGGCCGCTATAAGGTCTTCCCGGAGCCTTCTCTTCTCCGGACTGAACAACCCCAACTCTCTCAGCCTGTCTTCATAGTGGTGTTCAGCCCAAAACTCTGTGACATATTCTGAACAGAACTATAGTTAAACATTTTAAAGTATGCCAGCTCTAGATTTACTTACACATCAGCTCAACAATGTGTAGCCTTTATCAGAAGAAAAGCATTTACCTTGGGAATTCTTTTTCTAGCAGAATTGAATTCAAGTATTTAAATATGCTTTTTAAGTCTAATAGGCATGTCTTAATATATAATGACTGTGGCCCGCCTGAAGAAAAAGTAATACATTTATTGCAAAATCATTCTTCTCTAGTGTACAAACACACTTTTTTTAAAAAAGTATAAAGCTGCCTATAACCTTTCTTTGCTAAATATCTCATAGGAAAAATGTAAGTTATAAAGTTTCTAATAGTAGGGGAGACTACACCTACACACCTCCCTTACCTACACACCCATTGAAGGAATTAATCTGTTCATAGATCTGTTTCAGGTATTTCTTCCTTGGCACCTTAGGAATTGCTCATATCAGTTTTGGGGTTTTTTAAATATTTTTCAACACCCTCTTCTGTTGCAATGACAGTTCTTTACTGCTTCTGGTATCAATTCTTAGGGACAATTCTGAATTTCTCCTGTACAAAAGATATACTCTTTTACCTCAGAAGTAGTCAACTTTCCTGACCATACAAGCCACACATGGAAACACATAGAAAGCATCTATGAAACACCTTGGAGAGTTGAAAAACAGGGATCCTTAATAATTTTTCTAATTGCAAGCGATAACAAAAGTTTCTCAGGGGTGCTGGAATGGTGCGGGTATGCAGCTGGTCTCCAGAGAGATCTGCTCATAATATCCTCAGCACCTTTTGATACCTCATTTCTGCTGTAGCTGAGGATTTGGACCGTGTACCAAAACAGCAGATCCCCTCTGACAGACATGCTGCACAGCCTGTCACTGGCATCACAGCTGAATTGCTTGTGGCTCATTAGCTGCAAGCCTGCTGCACTGACCTTTTTTAACAGATGAAGAACCTTCAGTCTTTGTATTTCTCATTGACTGCCCTCTTCACCCTGCATTGATCTTGATATTTGACCACAGAATTTGGATCAATGAAAGAGGTTCATATTAGGTCAGAAATTTGGTCCTAGATTTGAATATCCTTTTTGTAAAGGAGAGTACTAACTCTATGACAACAATGGCCTGAGACTTAACTGTGGCTGTTAATTCCACCTCAGAAGTGTTCCCAGGCAATGTTTAAAAGTTGGATGATGTGACATTTTGGACTGGATAGGAAATATACATCAAAAATTTTCCCCACAAAACTTACTGTTTAAACTTCCTTTAAGTAAATATTGTATATACCTAAAAACATTCAGCAAAACTCCTTAACAATAACATACTACACTGCAAGTATTTAGCTGCTTGCCAACAAATAATTATTTTTTGTCCTGGTTTCAGCTGGAATAGAGTAAATTTTCTTTCTAGTGGTTGCTGTGTTTCAGATTTGGTATGAAAGGAATGTCAATAATGCATATTGTTTTAATTCTTGCTAGGCGATGTTTATACTTTTCAAGGACTTTTTTCAGCTTCCCATAGAAGCTGAGAAGGAGCATAGACAGAACAGCGGAAAGGCCAGTGGAATATTCCATACCATAGATGACATGCTTAGTATATAAATGGTGGTTGCCGGGGGGAAAATCTGAGATCACTGCTTAGGACAGGCTGGGCAACCAATTCACCAGGTGGTGAGATGATTTGTGTTATATTACTTTGTCTTGTATATTCTTTTACCTATTATTATTATTATTATTATTATTATTATTATTATTATTATTATTATTATTATTATTATTCCCTTTTTTTGTTATTGTTCATTACACTGTCTTTATCTCAACCCATTCCCCTTGTTTTCTCTCTCTTCTCCCTACCCCTCTGGGGGAAAGGGGGAGAAATTTGTGAGCAGCCGTGTGTCTTAGCTGCTGGCTGGGGTTAAACCACAACATTATTTAAAAACATGTCTTTGTTCTATACTTACTAAGGAAGGCAGCAGACTTTTGTGAGCTATATAGGCTTTGCAAAATCATGGTAACCTGGTACACTTAGATTAAAAGAAGCAAAGTATCTCCTTTGAAAAGTCAGTGTAAAGAAAAGAAGCCTAGTTTCATGTCTTCATCATCTGAATTAAAAAAAAGTAAATCTTTTTTAATATTACAGCATATACTGTACAACAGTTTTGCCAGATCTTTTTCTATGTAGGCCAACGATCTTCATGCACTGTAGAATACTTTCACTGCAACAATAATAACCTTTTGTTTACAATAGTAATATTGATTTTGTTGATTTAGAAAAGAAAACTATGAGATCATGTAGGTCAGGGTTTTTTAAAATCAACTATTGGATATAAACTTAAAAGCTTTAGCTATTCTGCTGAAGAGCTAGACAATGATCATATGCATATTCTCTTTCTTCAAGAAACTCTAAGAGATATTAAGGGATCCGATCAAGGGGAGTCTATTGACGAAGCCTTCTTACTCCAGCTACAGGAGGCATAGCGCACACGGACTCTTGTCTTGCTGGGAGACTTCAACCACCCTGACATCTGCTTGAAATGTAGCGCAGCAAGCTGTAGGCAATCCTGTAGACCCCTGGAATGCATTGAGAATTACTTCTTAAGCCACATAATATACAGCCCTGCCAGAGGGGATACGATACTGGACCTGTTAGTCACCAATGCAAGTGAGCAAATTGGTGATGTCAAGATTTGAGACAGGCTGGGCTGCAGTGATCGTGCACTGGTGGAGTTTGCTGTCCTAAGGGATATGGGTCAGGCAATGAGTAAAGTCAGGACCCTGAATCTTAGGAACGCAAAATGCCAGCTCTTCAAGGAGTTAGTCAACAGGGCCCCCTGGGAAACGGTCCTCAGGGACAAGGGAGCAGAGCAGAGCTGGCAGATCTTTAAGGACACTTTCTATAGAGCGCAAGAGCCGTTGATCTCCAGGAGTAAGAAATGAGGAAAAGAAGGCAAGAGACTGGCATGGCGGAGTCAAGACCTCCTGGTCAAACTAAAGGGCAAGAAGGAAATGCACAGGCAGTGGAGGTAGGGACAGGTCTCCTGGGAAGAGTATAGGGACGCTGCCCTGTTGTGCAGGGATGGGGTGAGGAAGGCCAAGGCACGGTTGCAGCTGAACTTGCCAAGGGACACAAAGAATAATAAGAAGGGCTTCTACAGGTATGTATGCCAGAAAAGGAAGGTCAAAGAAAGCATACCCACCCTGATGAGCAAGACTGGCAAACTGGTAACAACAGACGAGGAGAAGGTTGAAGTACTCAACAAATTCTTGCCTCGGTCTTCACTGGCAACCTCTCTCCCCACGCCTCTTGAGCGGATCAGCTGCAAGACAGGGACTGGAGGAGTAAAGTCCCTCCCATTGTAAGAGAAGGTCAGGTTTGTGACCACCTGAATAACCGAAACATACTGAAGTCTGTGGGACCTGATGAGCTGCATCCCTGAGTCTTGAGGCAATTGGCTGATGTAGTTGCGAAGACACTCTCCATGATATTTGAAAAGTCAAGTGAAGTCCCTGGTAACTGGAAAAAGGGAAGAATTCCTCCCATTTTTCCCATTTTTAAAAAAGGTTAGAAAGGAGGACCCTGGGACCTACTGACCTGTGAGCCTCACCTCTGTGCCCTGGAAGATCATAGAACAGATCCTCCTAGAGTCTATGTTAAGGCCCATGCAGGACCGGGACATGATTCAAGACAGCCAGCATGGCTTCAGCGAGGGTAAGCCCTGCTTGACCAACCTCATGGCCTTCTATGATAGAGTGACTACATCAGTGGACAAGAGAAGACTTGTAGGGCCTTTGACGTGGTCCCCCACAACATCCTTATCTCATACCTTATACCATTGGCCTCAGCCCATCAATCCAGCCTGTCCAGGTCCCTCTGCAAAGCCTTTCTACCCTCAAGTGGATCAACACTCCCGCCCAACTTGGTGTTGTCTGCAAACCTGTTGAGGGTGCGCTCAATCTCCTCGTCCAGGTCATTGATAACGATATTAGAGAACTGGCCTCAATACCAAGCCCTGGGGAACAGCACTTGTGACCTGCCACCAACTGGATTTAACTCCATTTACCACCACTCTCTGGGCCTGGCCCTACAGCCATTTTTTTACCCAGCGAAGAGTACTCCCATCCAAGCCATGGACAGCCAGTTTCCCCAGAATAATGCTGTGGGAAGATGGTTCTACTGTGATGAGAAAGCCTAAATCCATTATGAGTAGCAACTCCTGTTTAGATGTAGATGGTCAGGAAAGATCAAAATTAAGAGGGCCTTAACACAGAAACAGGAATAGAAAGAAATCAGCCTGAAGTCACACAAATTAACAGCAAAGCTATGGACAGACATTTTGTCTGTCTTTCCATAGACCAAGTTATAGGGCATAAGGAGAGTGTAACAGGGAAGAAAAAATCCATAACAGCCAAATCATATGTATGTATCCAGTATCAGTCCAATACTGACAGTGACGTACTGTCTCTCTAGTATGTTTCCTCCATTATATTTTTGTCCCCTCCATAAATATTGAAAATTCAATAAGGGCTACCTTACTAGCTGAAGAGTCAGGCCTTTGCATAACATTGCTATGTTGTCTCCTTTCAGTGAAGCTAAAAATGTCGGTTGAAGACACACGGTGGAAGTATTACGTAGGTTTCAAATCATTACCTGATATTTCAGCTACCTAGCTTTGAAAAAGCTATATTAAATCACTTAAAACACTTTTGTAACAAAATGCTAATCACTTGTTTTGAATGGAGAAAGTTTTGTAATGAGACAGGAATGATCAGCCTAAAAAGAACTCTCACATGCGTGAGATTATGTCACCAGCATAAGACTTTATAAAGAGGGAGATGATGAGTTCAGGGATGAAAATTTAAATACTGCAAAATTATCTGTTAAAGTGCAAGAGGTAAACGTGGACAAAAAAATTGCTGTCTAAACGGTAAGCTGGTTTTCATAGTGCTCATTTTTCAAAATGTTCTTGATTACCTTTGCAGCCTTAATTGTGTGGTGTGCAGAGGTCTTCTAAGCAGGGCTCCTGAAACTGAGTAAGCAGATTTTAAGTTGAACATTTTTAGACTAATGACTGAAAAACTTGTGTAAATTTAGCAAGTAACCATTTGACATAATGCTGGTGTTTTAGAAAATGTGTTCTATAAGGACTTTGCCATGACATTTTGGCTATATATTAGCGGCATTCACTTTGAGGACCATTCTTTATTTCATTCCTTACACAGGGAGAACTGTCCCTGGAGTGAGGGCACCCTCGACGCAGGCTTCTGTTCTGTGCCTGGCTTCATCCTGGGCTCAAGCATGCAAGGCACCAAACACTGGTCGACTCCAGGAAGGCAGATGAACATATGCTTAACTTTCAGTTTATAAATGCTTCCTTGAACTCTGTTGGGGCACTCTGTGCATGACCACGACTAAAGTTTGAACCAAAATACTTGTGGTTTGTAGGCAGTGATCCCACCACATGAACCATTGTGTTCTTTGGATGAGGTTTTGGTAACCGTACTAAACTGCTCTGGGCTGAAATCCACTCTGTTACTCCTATTGTTCGTCTGTATCTGTCCCTATTGCTTACACTTTTCCAACACTGTGCTATTTTCCATGTAAGCAGCAAGAGTGGAAATGACTTAATTTTCTGTTTCCACTAAATATATGTGTTTATGTGGTGCATGTAACTACGTGGAGATGTTCAGTGCCTGTCTGCATTTCTTGACTTTGGAAAAAAACCCACCACCCTTTTAAGTGCAAGGAATCTTCCGGTCTAGCAGTGGCAAGTGGTCTTGCTGTGAGGTTACTGAAGATGGAAGCAACTACAGAAAGAGGAGGTTCAATGAATTACAGGTTTTCTGATTTAGTTTCTGTTTTCTCCCCTTTTACTCTAAAAGAAGTCACCTATAAAACACCTGTTGTCTTTTCATGTATGAAGAAATACAACTATTCAAAATTTCCTGGAACAACGCGTAGCACCTATTTTATCTAAATAAAATAGAGGAATCCATCCGTCTTTGCAATATTTCTCTTTTGTAAAAAGACCCTCATTTTGTAAAAAGTCTCTGTTTTGTAAAAAGACCCTCATTTCCACTGGGAGATGGATGTATTGAACTGGTAGTAGAACAGCAAGGGCTATTTTGCCTTGACATAGTACCTATTTTCTAGATGAATGATCAAAAAGAATTGAAATACCTTTATTTTATAACTGATTTTGTGGAATTATGTATAAATCTGTTGGAGGTCTTTTCAGGGATTTTTTTTTTAAATTTATGTATGCCCATGTCAATCTTTCAGGGCCTTTTGTCTCTTTGCTTCTGTATCCCATTGCCTGTCCTTTGATTCTGTGCAATTTCCTTACTAAACCAATATTTATATGAACTGATCATGACATCTTTTTTGACATTTATTTTGCAATGTTTAATAAAGGTTAGAGTAAATGTAATGCCAAAATTACTCTGTAAAATTTCATTGCAATGTTTTGCAAATTATTATAACACAAAACAATGGGAAAAAAGAGGGGAGAATAATTCCATTTATGTAAAACTGTAATTCTGATTTAACTCACACATGGCTAATACATGTGATTTTATTTTGGGAAATGTGCTACACCATTGTTTTCTATAATGTCTACCACATGCTGTCTGTTGCTTTTGCATTTAAGAATAGTATTTTGTACTCCAGACAAAATAAAACTAAGTTGTTCTCATATTTCTAGACAAACCAGTGCTGTGATGGTTAAAACATCAGCACGACACATATCATTTCTGGTTGAAAGGGTTAGTGAAGAGCCAAAAATGCCTTCTCTGTGGCATTCTAAGCTACCTAATGTATGTTGGTATGTACCCTGGGTTTTCTAAGCCAGTACTATTTATTTCTGCTAAAGTGCTTGTATGTAACTTTGAAAAGTTATGGGTGGAATTATCAGTTTGGTTTAAGATCAGCAGGGCTAAAGCTAAATTCCTAATCTGTCTTTCCCCTTGTCTCTGTCACCTTGGATTACACCATCAGAGACATGGAATCTGGATGTTTTTCGCTTCAACTTTCCTTCATGATCTGTACATGCAGATTATGTCTACATTTACCATTTCTAGTCACACAAACATGCAGCTTCTTCCAGAATCTAACGATCTTCAGGTCTTCTCTTATTTCATACCTCTTACAGTGCAGCTTACTTTTTCTGCTCTTAACGTCATACAAACGGTTCCCTTTCAAAATGTTTCTGTTAGAATCATCTTGATTCTTTCTTCACCCCCTTCTTACCTGTTAGCTTCCTTTCTTCTGCTGCAGTAAATGACTATCTTTACCAGCACGGCCTCTCAGTATTTTACTAAATACTACTTTAGTAAGTTCTGCTTTTCTTTCTTCTTCCTCATCCCTATAACCCATGCCTTTTTCTTTTCCCCTTCCTTCTTTTTTTTTGACATAGAAGATGGAAGTTGAAGTAAAAAAATAAAATAAAAGGTTTGCTTTGTCTGTATAATAGCACGGCAGGATATAGGTATCTTGCCTCTAGGAACTACAATAACAATAAATGAAGGTCAATCAATGCAAATTCTGATATACAGAACAGAGAGGAGGGAGGATAGCCTCACTTGTATAGCAGTGGTTTGAAATGTATTTTTTCAGTGATCTGCTGTTAGATAGATGCTTGTATGCAGCATCCACATATCCTAAGACTTTGCCCTGGAAGAGCTGATAATACTGGACCTGCCACCTTAGAAGGATCTTGATGCTAAGTAGAGTTTGTACAAAAAAAATTTCTTTCATAACATTATGCTTAGAAATTATCAACAAACTGCTTGTATGAAAAAAACCAAAAAGTACTTTCCCCAAAATCTAAGCATTTATGTATTGCAAAAGGTGCAAAAGGTAGTAGATTAACTTCACTGACTTGCTTTAAGACTACGAAAATAGAATGATAGACCTATAGAATCATAAGTTTGGGTTGGAAACATCCTTTAAAGATTATCTAGTTCCACTCCCCTGCAATGAGCAGGGATGTCTTCCGCCAGATCAGGTTGCTCAAAGCCCCATCCAACTTGACCTTGAGCACTTCCAATGATGGGGCATCCTAAATTTCTCTGGCCAACCTGTTCCAGCGTCTCACTACCCTCGTCATAAAAAATTTTCTTCATTATCTCCAATCTAAACCTTCCCTTTTTCAGTTTAAAACTGTTGCCTCTTGTCCTGTCACTACGGGCCCTGGTAAAAAGTCTCTCTCCACCTTTCTTATAAGCCCCCTTTATATATTGAAAGGCCACAATGAGGTCTCCCCAGAGCCTTCTCTTCTCCAGGCTGAACAACCCTAACTCTCTCAGCTTTTCTTCATGCAAGAGCTGTTCCATGCCTCTGACCATTTTTGTGGCCCCCTTCTGAACTCGGTCCAACAAGTCCGTGTCTTCCTTGTACTGGGGACCCCAAAGCTGGATGCAGAACTCCAGGTGGAATCTCATAAAAGCGGAGCAAAGCAAATCACCTCCCTTGACCTGCTGGCTATGCTTCTTTTTATGCAGCCAAGGTTACGATTTGCTTTCTGGGCTACAAGTGTCTATTGCTGGCTCATACGCAATTTTTCATCCACCAGTATCCCCAAGGCTTTCTCTGCAGGGCTGATTTCAATCCATTCATCCCCCACTGTGTACTGATATTGGGGATAACTCCAACCCCCATGCAAGACCTTGCACTTGGCCTTGTTGAACTTCATGAGATTCATATGGGCCCACTCCTCAAGCCTACCAAGGTCCACCTGCATGGCATCCCTTCCCTCTAGCATATCAATACTTTGGACCAAGGAAAGGTAATAAACATGTGTAATCTGGGAAAAAAAAAAATTGCATTCAGACTATATTTTTCATGGATTGTCATAGTAATTTAGAAAATATTACTCGTTAAAAATTGGTCTTTTGTTTTTTCCCTCTAATCATGCTGTTGAAACACATGTATCGCACTATCACAGTACGCTTTACATGATGATGTTCTTTTTGACATTAAATTGTCAGAGAAAGATAATTCCATAGAAGTATCCCGGTAAAGTGTATACTATACTTTCACTTGATTCTCATTTCCTTTTTAATAAATACTTTCACATGTAGGCTTACTGAAGATGAATCACTGCCTGTGAGCATTTCTCTACTGATTTGGAAATGGATATCTGTTTACCCTGATCTTTTTGGAAAAGACCTTTAGAATTTGATTAAGAGGAATGAAATGAGGAATTATTCTAAAACACTGTAAAATACAGCACAGCATTTAATACTGTGCTTTGGACCGCGCTGGAGGAGAGTAATTCTCTCATATTCTCCCAATTGTTAAAAAAATATTTTGTAACTTTTTTTTTTTTTTAATACGTGAAGTCAAGCGGGTATATGAGACCAGAAAGCAGCTGACATATGAAAATAAAACTTCCTGGGACAAAACAGCTTGTGATTTTGCATATGCTTTGGGGGAGAATATGCAAATGATGTAAAATTTTGTCACTGCTTTCATCCTGGGACATAAACATAAGAGTGGTTCTCTAGTTCATAGTGGTGAGGTCAGGGTACTGTAGTTGCAGGAAAGGTTGGTATAATGAGGATGCCCTGATCATGTCATCTGTGTATGCCTTTCTCAAAACGCCAGCTGAGCAGTCAGAATTATTTGATGATATAGCAGAAGGCATGATGCACAATACTGACTAGAAATCTTTAACTGCCCAAAATCTTGACTAGTTCTCTGATGGACTAGTACCATACACTAAATACAGCCGAACAGCAAAAAGTTAACCAAATAGGATATTATAAGTAGCAGGTGGAGCTTAATATTTTGGAGGTGGATTTTTTCCTCTTGGCTCTGCATAACAGAGTTGTGCAGAAATGTCTTTAACCAGCTGATTTTTTATCACAAAGCTGTTTGGGTTTTTCTTTTTCCTTGTTGACTCCATCTGGAATCTTCTTTCCAGTGAAACCTGTGAAATGTTTCATTGAAGAGACGGTGGGAAGCGTAAAAGAGAAATTACTGTTCAACTATAAATTACAGCTAGCCTTCTGTCATAGTTTCATATAGAATCTATACTCTCACAGTCTCTTGAACTCAAAGTTCTTTTTTTAATAAAACAATATTTACAGGTTTATTATCAGCACTAGAAAAGATATTTTTTATGACAATAGAGGACATTTACTATCATCTGTCTTGTCTTTGCAAGACAAGGTATGGTATTTTATTTGAAAATTGGTGTATTGAATTTGGAACTTTGTGTTTGAGAACATATCTCTTAAAAAATACCTAATCTTAAAGATCTAAGGTTCTAGATTATCAAGTGCCCCATTAGTGGGCTGTTTCAGTGGTAAATTTCCAAAACACCTGCTACATCCTAGCCAGGTTTCTTTTTAAAATTACCATTTTCTAACTGTTTTTAATTTGCCTAGTTCTTGCTTCATTTGCTGTTGTAGTTCATTATCCTTTTGTCTTCCAGATCGAAAAGCCTACCATCAGAAATCTCCCTCTGTATTTACAAAATGTGATCAAGTTCTACCTTGTAATTTCTCTTTGAAAAATGAAATAAATTAAGCCTATTTCATTAATGTAAAGCTGGCTCTCCGGACTGTGAAGCACTGTGTCGCTGGGTGTTGAATGATGCCCATGCTTATAACATAATATTAATTGGACGGTGTTTTTCAAAACTGGACTCAGTGCTGTATCCCGTAGAAGATGTGACACCTTATTCATTACTTTGCTGTAGTCTTCTAAAGGTCTAAAATACTGACACTATCTTTTTTGCATATCACATTATAAAATGGATATGTTAGTATGTCATCTCAGGCCCAAGACTCTTATTTCCTTTGACCATGTTATTAGCACTAGAAATTTACAGAGAGAAAGGCAAATAATTCCAGGAAAGTACCCCCGAGTCTAGCTAACACTTACACAGCTGCAATTGGTAAGATGTCCAACAGTACAGTGAAGATTTTAAAAAAGGGACAAGTTACAGCCTTGTACTTATGCAAGGAGTATATGCATGTGGTCCTTGACCACTTCAATGTGAAGTAAAAATGTATTAGTTTAAACAACCACTGATAAAATCCTGGGCCTGACTTTCATTGCCTAGACGAGTCTGGTACCTCTCTTTGGACATGAGCCCACTTTTCAAGTAGACCTGATATACTATGCATGTCTAACATTTCAAAGGAGCAAAAGCTTCCATAAATATTCTGGAGTTGCATTTTCCTCTACTTTATTCATTCAGAAGCTAGTGTTTAGAAAGTATCCAATTCACAATGGAATGACCTGGGCAGTTATTGTGAAATGACTGCCTTTTTCCCTTTAATCTGGACATAGCTGCTCACAGACTCACAGTAATCCCTTTTGGTCTGACGACCAAAAGCTAGTATCATTTTATAAAAAAAAAAAACAATCATCTTAAGCACTGTTAATGATGAATAATTATAAGAAATGTGAAAAGGTTGAATAGGTAGGGCCATATAGCTGGGACAGGCACAGTGGCCAACAGCTCAGATAAAAGAGAGAAGAGCATCTTTGATTTTAAAAATCTTTTAATAAGTTGTGTTTCATAGTATATTTTACATGATTCAATCTAATAAGCCACATTCTGAAATGATCTCTTAAAAGATCCTGAAATTTCAGGAAGGGTTTTCAATTTATGCCTATACCTACTGTGCAGTAATGAGAATAAAGGAGTGACCGGTTTGGAAAAAAAAAATGCTCTGCAGCGCCATCTGCAGTGTTTTGGTCAAGACTGAACCACTTTAATGGGAAATAGCACATGTAGTTCTATAAAGGAAGACTAAAGTGGAAAGTATGAATATATCAATATTAAACAAACATTAGAAAACTGAACTATAAATTAGGAAGAGATTTACTAGATTATTATTTTATTGCCAAAAGCTTTTCACCTATGTTTTAAATAAGATCTTTTATCAGAAAGGGTTTGAATTGTTTAGTAACACCTGAACATAGTCACCAAGTTAAACTCCTATGATCTTGAAAAGAGTGAAATGATGCCATTTTATAGAAATATGGCATCATCATGGACATTACAAATGTACTTTTTACTGCTTTTATCTTTTTTAAAATAAATTTGTTCAGATTGTCTTTCTTTGCCTCCTGCCTTCAGTCCTTACCATACCTGTGTTACATTTTCACGCTTTTCTCCATATCTGTGAGAACCAGAAATGTAAAATAATATTTAGAAATAAGTTTTGTTGCCTGAGCCCTAAAAAAGTTAATGTCTCTTAAAAGACTAAAATTAAAGTTTAAAAATTGGCAGCACTATTTCAAATGTTAAGAAAAGAAAACTTTAGGTTATAAACTAAAATTTCATTCTATTTTGATTGAAATAGTGTGGTACATGACCTCATCTGAACTCCATTTTTTCATACAGTCTGGGGGCAATATTTCATTTAGAAGCAAGCATATTTTTATGATATGGTAACTGTAAGTGTTGTAGTCAGAACATTAATTTACTTTTTTTTTAAAGTTCTAATCTTTAAATACTATGCAAACAATTCCCCATACAGTGTATATACAAATGAATTTTTTTTATTAATTAAAGTGTCTTTAATTAAGTCTCTAAAAATTTATTACTGAATAAACAGTGGTGAACATTATTAATTAGAAGCTGGTTTTCATCATTACAACTAAAGTAATGTTTTCTTGACCACTGAGTTTAGAAGTCACTTTGAAAAGATTTTTTTTTAATTCTTTAAACAGTAATGTATAGAACAAAGCCATTATATATTTATTTACCTGCTTACTACTTGTGGAAAATTTTCACAGGAACATGTATGCAAGAACTTGTTTTCCAAGTAATTATTCAAAAAGTAAAATAGTTGCCTTTGAAACATGAGGCTATGCTTTTCCTGGGTTTTGTTGTTTACTGCCCTCTTAATGTTATAAAACACCCATTTTTTGTAAGGTTTGAGTGGGAAGAATTTTTCCTGTCTCTTGCTTAAATGCTACCAAAAATACTGAGAACGCTGGGTCCCAGTGCAAGGTCAGAGCAATTATAATGTTCTTCAATTATAATAAATGAGAACTCAAAGTTGGAGCTTATCACTATTGTGCAACTTCATTATAACAGATGAAACAAAAGTTTCCTGTGTTACATACCTCAGCAACTAACTCTAACAATTGACCTTAATCATACAATTTCTGAAGATTTTGTTATGTCAGCAAGTTATCTAGATAACAAAGTAGTCAAAACTAATTTCCTTCATAAAAGGTATGATCTGCCTGTAAATCGTTAAAGGGACCTGTCAGCTTCTGGTATTCCCCGTGAGCAGACATGGTGGGTATAGGTCCACTCTCATCATGTGCGAGGGCCTGGATTTAGGACTGTCTGTGGGGAAGATTTTGAACAAAGGTCCTTTGATCATGGTTACTAGATATCACCCATTAGGAGGGATGCTGGGGCATAGATCTGCAAGGGATGGAGATGAAGGGTTAACACTGGGTTGACTGAACAAGTCTTGCTGTTTCTCATGGTAAACAAAAAATAATAATAATAAATTATAATAATACATGTAATATATGTGTATATGTATATAAAAATAAATGCCCTGTTCAATTGGAATAAAGTGTTCAGACACAAATATTGTTAATTATTTCAAACTATGTATTAGTGATTCTCTGTCACTTTCCTTTAATTGTATGTATTAGCAATCCCCTGTCATCTTCTTTTAATTGTCCTGTCTGCAGTTTATGATTCGATGAATTAAAAGTTAAAGTACTGTTCAACCTTTTAAACTTGTATTTGAGTCTTGGAAAAAAACAGTTACACTTTTTTTTTGTTTTCTTCTCGTATTTTAGCTGTTTCTTGCATTGGACCTAAAATTGCGAGAGAGGCACTTCTCTTTGAATGGTCTCTCTGAGCCAGCCAAAACCACATAATGATGGAAACCTCACAAGAAAGCCTATTCTTGCAAAAACAGAAAAAAAAAATTGCCTGGTTGTCTGCAATGTTTTTCCTTAGCCTGTTATTTCAGGGAAGGGGTGGGAACAGGGATGTTGTTCTTTGGGTAATGTGTGGGTAGTGATTAGTATTGCAAAAGCTTACAGCTGGACTGCTTAGCTGACAGAAACAGGGAGCAGACAACTGCAAGAGGACGAAAAGGCAGGGGACCAACCCAAAACCTCTCTTATTTTCTTTTTTAAAGAGTCAGGAACAATAGCCAGTTAGGCTGTCAGCGAGTATACAGCCTGGGAAGAATGCTACATGTCCACATCTTAAATGCCGGGGTGGGCATAGCCTCTAGCCACATGGGGGTGAGGAGCAGTCAGCACATCTATGACTCTGCCACATGACACAAATAATATTCAGGAGACCTTAACTGTTCTGTTTTCAAAGTGTGAGTTATATTCAAGAGCAGAATGACCTCTGTTTAAAAATTAAAAAACGGTCCATAAAAAGTGATCAAACACTTTGTTGGAATATCTCTTTTCAAAATTTCATGCGTATGAAAGTTATTATTCTTTTTCATAAGTCGCTACTCATCATCTTCTTAGTTTCTTTGTGTATCTAGCTGTCCAGTTGCAACTGGCTCAGAAAACACTGTTTTTTAGAAAAAAACGTACTGAAATGACTGTTTTATTCAAATAAGTAGATCTGTAAAAGAAACTTAGACCTTTAGTCAGGAGCACACTTTTAACCACATGAAAGCTCCTCTAAATATATCTGGACATATGTACAGTCCTGCTGTGCCTTTAGAAATGAAGACTGGAAATGGTGTTTGGACAGGGTTTGGAAGCTAGACCATGAGGATAAATGTCAAAAAAATCAGCTAGGCATGCAACAGTAAGCATAATACCATCAAAACACTTTAATAAAGACTAGACAGGAGCTCTGTAATTAGGGAATATTTAGGGAATTTGGGGTTACAAAACAGGGCCATGTGGGTAGGAAAATTTTGCTGCTTTGGTTAATGCTGTCTGCATTATCTCCTGACTAGAGGGATTGAATGCCGGCTCCTATTGCTGTGGCAGATAGCAAACAGGTAGGCCTTGAACCCTCCGATGAATCCATCTTGTCAAGTGAGAAACCTGTCAGATTCCCATCAAGGAATTCTGGCTTTTATGTTATATTCCAGCTCTACCTGTTTTGACCTTTTCAATAGTCTATCTCAATTTATCGGCTTTCAGTGTTTGGTGCTGTACAATTGGTTATTTTGTTCCATGTTGAAATTATGAATTCTGTGTTTGAAATTAACCCAAAACACCTCTTGGATTGTGATTCCTCACTGTTCAAGTCATGCTATATCCTTAAAGAACCCACTAAGGATCTAGAGCTGGCAGCACTAAGCACAGAGGAACTAAGAATGCAAGCTAGTCTCAGAAGCAATGAAATAAGTTTTACCTATACAAAAGACAAGTGTAATCCCTGGAGGTGGCTCGTTATGTGTTTTCTAGAACTGAGAAGAGGGGAAAGAGGAAATAAGAGTCAGGCGAAAGGACCAAAAAGGGTTGATTTAAATAGGCATGCAAAAATTTCTTACTAAATTTCTTAATTCCCAAAGATTTGTGTGTCCCCTATAAAAAATCTGTTTCTGCTGAGGCTGTTGGCAGGGAAATGAATAAAAACTCAAATTATTGAACAAGCCTTGAGCAAGTTGGACTGGGTTGGAGGAGAAAATTTCATCCCCTTGTTTCAGATCTGAATAAGTTTAAACTGGCAAAACTGGAACAAAGGAATCTCAAACAATAAATTACCAGTCACAAGCATAATAACATAGAATCATAGAAAAAAATATGGCTAGAAGGGACTTCAGGACATTTTCTGGTTCAATCTCCTGCCTTAAGGCAGGACCAAGAATACATATGTCATTCCTGACAGAAGTTTGGATAACATCCTGAAAAAGCTCTCCGGTGAAGCTCAGTGCCTCCTCGGGAAATCTATCCCAAAACTCCACCATCCTTCTTGTTACAAGGTTTTAGTCCTACCTATAACATATTGCTTTCTTTAGCACCTTACATTAAGACTTTGAGTTACTTAGATAGCATGATCATAGCAATACACTTGAAGCTATGTTAATACAGATGATTTGGAAAAGAATGTGATACTGGACCTTTGAACAATGGGACCAATTCTTTGCATAAATTAAATTATAATTCCTCATTAAAAAGTTTTATAATAATTCATCATTAATTTCCGTAAGTCATACATCATTACAATGGTTTGTGTTGGTTGGAAAATGTAAATAGAGGGTGTGGGAGAAATTCTGCATACCATCTGTGAGGTCAAGTCTGGATTGGTGCAGGAAGTGAATCCTGACTGTAGGATCTAGTTAGTCACTGTAGTTACTAATAGTAATTGAAAAACTAATGTACAAGGAACTTGCTTCAAAATATAAAGAAATGGTTGATTTTGCAGACAGTATTAGTGTTGAATTAACAGTTCAGGAATTTATACAAAGCCTACTGATCTGTTTAGAAGTATAAGCTTGCAGTTCACCCTTAAATACATTGTTCCTTTTTTTAATTATATTCAGTATAATGTTAGATAAAAATGTAATCAGTACCATTATAACAATAATATTTTTTTTCTGAAAATCTCAGAGATTTGCTTTTGAACTCTTTAAGTAAATACACACCTATATAATATTTCTAAAGTCCTAATCAGAAATTTAAAGTCATTTTGACAGTCAACACAGGAATTGCATTTTGCAAAAGTTGGCCCATAGCACACCATAGCAGGAAATGCTAGCTTACTCTCTTGCTCTGCTACACTGGAAGTTTAAATAAAGAGCTGATAAAGATATAATTAAAATCTGGCAATTTAAGTATATCTCATGAATTATTAAAATCTCGCTCCTTCATATCTTACTGTAATTATTCTGCTGTACTCCTCCAGCTCTTGCAATTACTCTTCACAGGGCCAGACTGACACCTAAAGGGGCCATCTGCAAACCTCAGATAAGGGCCATAGCTCACTTGAGCAGCTGCAGGGTGGGTGGGAGAGGGGAAGGCTGGAGCCTCGGGGCTCTGGGAATGTCTTGGCACTCCAGGGTGCCTCCTGGTAGTATGTTGGAAAGCAGATGGATTTCCTTATTTGGTTTTAATACATGTACTTGCATCTCGATTTAAATAAGCAGAATTAAACCTTCCAGAGACAGACTTGATGCCAATGTTGAAACGTGATCTTCTGCTTTAAATGCCTCTGTCCTGGACTGTCTAAAATTCCTGTGTAAGTGCCTTGTTTGCTTTTAGTGATAAGTCAAAGGCTTTCTTCCTTGGAAATTTCTTGATTTTAGCACAAACACCTACGGAAACCGAAGATAGCTCCATAACCAGCAGGAGAGATGTGTAGTTTTGTCTGTGTAACTACCAATTTAGTTAATACATGAAGTGGCTCCTTTGTAAATAAAATACATTATTTGATGATTGCCCCACTTTTCCAGGTGCCTGAACCATGTGCAAATGCATTGACCATAGCTGATCTGAGGAGGCAGAAGTAGAGGTTGCAAAGACTTCTTGGAAGGTTTTAATTTTGATATTATTAAACTACCAACATTTTGATTGATATGGTGGTGTCAGGGCAACATGTGGGCTTGTGACTGCCAGGGGGTCTGGAGCACTGGGGCCCAGCTGTAGGAGTGACAGGGAAAGGGCTGGTAGCCTGTCCCATCCTACCACCTGTCATGGTTTCAGCTGGGATGGAGTTAACTTTTTTTGCTAGCAGCTGGTGTAATGCTGTGTTTTGGATTTGGGATGGGAATAGTGTGATAAAGCACTGGTATTTTCAATTGCTGCTAAGCACTCAAGGCCTTTTCTGTTCTTCACACCGCCCTACCGGTGAGTAGGCTGGGGGTGCACAAGTGGCCAGCAGGTCAAGGGAGGTCATTCTCCCCCTCTACTCTGCACTGGTGAGGCCACAACTGGAATACTGTGTCCAGTTCTGGGCTCCCCAGTTCAAGAGAGACAGGGAACTACTGGAGAGAGTCCAGCGTAGGGCAACAAAGATGATTGAGGGACTGGAGCATCTCCCTTATGAGGAAAGGCTGAGAGAGCTGAGACTCTTTAGCCTGGAGAAGAGAAGGCTGAGGGGAGACCTTATTAACGTTTACAAGTATCTAAAGGGTGGGTTTAAGGAGGACGGAGCCAGGCTCTTTTCAGTGGTTCCCAGTAACAGGACGAGGGTTAATGGGCACAAGCTGGAACATAGGAAGTTCTGAACAAATATGAGAAAAATCTTCTTTACGGCGAGGGTGACAGAGCACTGGAACAGGCTGCCCAGGGAGGTTGTGGGCAGAGTCCTTGTCTGGGGTCTTCCCTGGCTCTCTCCCTGGCTCTCTCCAGAGCCCTTCTCTGGAGACTTTCAAGACCTGCCTGGATGCAGTCCTGAGTAATGTGCTCCAGGCAGTCCTGCTTTAGCAGGGGAGTTGGACTAGATGATCTCTAGAGGTCCCTTCCAACTCTGAAAAATTCCATGAAATTCTGTGAAAGAAGCTGGGAGTGGACACAGCTGCGACAGCTGACCCCAACTGACCAAAGCGATATTCCACACCACATGACAACATGCTCAGCATTTAAATCTGGGGGAAGAAGAAGAAAGTTATAGGATTTGTCTTCCCAAGTAATCACTACACATGATGGAGCCCTGCTTTCCTGGAGAGGCCTGGACACCTGCCTGCTGATGGGAAGCAGTGAGTGAATTCCTTGTTTTTGCTTTGCTTGCGTGTGTAGCTTTTGCTCTGTGCATTAAACCATCTTTGTCTCAGTCCACAAGTTTTTTTTTCACTTTTACTTTTCCAATTCTCTCCCCCATCCCAAGTGGGAGGAGCGAGCGAGTGGCTGTGTGGTTCTAGCTGCTGCCTGGGGTTAAACCCTGACACCACCGCAGCCAGGAGCAGGGCAGCCAGGGAGCAGCTGGGGCAGCCTATCCCTGAGCTTTGGGCACTTCCCTTGGGATGGGGACAGGCTGAGGCTGGGCCAGGATGTGGGCCTGTGGATGGGCCTGGCTCAGAGAAGCCCATGGCCAGGCAGGGCAGGGCTGTGGGGAGCTGGAGGCTGGCCTTGTTGCAGCATCTCTGGGGCAGGGTCTGATGGTCCTGGTGGGCTGACATGAGGTCCTGCGCCATGGGCAGGGTGGAGGAGCCTCCGGGGTGCTGGGCAGGAGCGGTCAGGGCTGGTGGTGCCCTCAGGATCCTGGCAGTAGGTTCCAGGTTTTTTATTTCAAATCTTGTCCTATTGTCAGTTTTGTAAACCCTCCTTAGTTTGGTCTTATTTTAATGTAAACCAGAAAATGTTCAAAATACATTGCAAAGTAAAAACAGTGCGTAAAATCAAGAAAGCAAGTGCTTTTCAGCTTCACGTGTCACTTGGATTTCCTCAGAGCACATGTGTCTCTCTAGGGAAGCTCTGTCTTAAACATAGTATTAGTCAGTAATCCTAGCAATGCATGTGCTGAATTTTAAATGTGTTAAGTAGCCTCAATGAGTTCAATAAGGCTAGTGGCTTGGTACACGTGCACTAAACATCAAAGTGCTCATGGAGTCGAAGTCTGATGTTGAACTTCAGAAAAGCCTGTGTAAACTGTATCTCTGCTAGGACAGTATTACTGGTTTAGTCGCGTAGCCAAAACTTTTAAACGTTGCCTAAGCTAAGACGTGAACCTTTTGCTCTGGTATATTTCATGGTTATTTTTAATTCTTGCTTGTAGCTCTTCCCAAAAGTTTTGAGACAGTCAAAATTGGAGGGAGAATTGCTCCTTAATGTTAAGACCCTGACTTGAGTTAGTTATCTACAGCAGACCATTGTGGGACTATGACTCCTTTCCTTCACAGGGTTTCAGCTCTGTTGTAGTAAGAGGAACCATTCACACCTAGCAGGTGCAGGTCCTTTCTTCCCTTCACCTTCCTCTGTCATGAATGCAAAGAGAATTTGAGTGAAGGAGTGGTATTTCAGAGTTTCTTTAAGGCTTTGAATTGCTCTCTGGTAAAGTTTTTATTCCCTTATTACTTCTTAAATTAGCACGTGAGGTTATGACCTTAACTTGTGAGAAGGAGTAACTATCCCCTACTTGCAGAGATTGGGTCTGAGAGAAGGGAGTTTCACTGGCAGGGTATTTGGAGAGAGCAGAAGGGCTGTTACATTCATCTGCAGCAAATTGCTTTCCTATCTTGGTAGCAGAGGAGGGCTGGGAGCAAAGCTGTGCTTTGAGTGGCTCCAGGCTAAATCTTGCTAGCAACGTCTTCCGTTTCCTTTGAGAAGAAATGCTGGTGAGAGATGGTTGGTGTTTTTTTCATAATTCATGAAGTTTGTGTACTGAGAATAATGACAATCTTTGTGCTATATTGCAGATTTTTATTTTTTTTTTAAAGGGCTTATTTGAGCAATTTATTTTGCCTGTGTAAACTGTATCTCTGCTAGGACATTGTTACTGGTTTAGTTGTGTAGCCAAAACTTTTAAACTTTGCCTAAACTAAGACATGAATCTTTTGCTGTGGTATATTTTGCTGGTTATTTTTAATTCTTGCTTGTAGCTCTTCCCAAAAGTTTTGAGACAGCGCTCTAGGTTAAATATTTTCTGTGGCAGAATTAGTAATGGGAGAGATACATGGAATATATTGGAGTGCACATGGATGTTTCTACATGCAAATAGCTGATGAAGCAGGAATACTTAGTGGTGTGAAGTATTGTGGGGAAGAGAAGCCAGACTGAAAAATTAAGCCCTAAATAATCCACTGTATTCAGTTATTCAGTCATGGCTGATGACTAGAGCTTTCCCATGATTACATAAGAAAAATAATAATGCTTTTACAAGTGAAGAACAATAAGCAATAAAAATATTAATAAGCAAGTGCAGCAAACAGAATTGCAAGTCTGAGCCCTGGATATTTTTTACTGTACAGAGCTGACCTTTGGGTCATGTAAATCACCCCAGCAGATACACGCATTAATTCCCTTAATTTCTTCTGACATTGTACATACAAAGTTCAGTGTCTTATTTTACAATTTCTTGCAACTGACAAAGCTACTATCTTAAGTTTTCTTTGATGTCTCTTTAGAACCATTTCTAAATTATTTACGATACCAAGTATCTGGACTTTATAAACCAAAACCATTCAGCAAACCTCAGTGTCTGCAGCTCTCGATAACCTTTGACCAAAATCTTGTCATCTGTTAGTTTGTTTTTTTCAAGCCATAGTTCAAGAAAAAAGAAGGGAAGCCCCTCTCTGGCTTATACTGAATGCCCAGAGTTAAACCAGAAGTACTCTTCATATTAAGTCTTTCTGAAACAATGCATCAGCTATGTGAAACCTTCCATGTCATCATGTATATAGTACCACTGAAATTTATATTTAACTTGTTCAAGCTGAAGTTTAAATTTAACTTGCTCGAACTTTCACCAGTTCTGGTTTCCAATTTTCTGTTCCCCTAAAGGTACTTTTCAAATTCCACATAGCCTTTTTGGGTCTGACGCAAAGCTCTGGAAGGGTAAGTAAAATGAATCACCACATCTAAGCAGACGCTTTTTGGTTAAAGCAGTCATCTTGAACACACGAGGTTCAATTTTAATTTTTCACTCTGTCTAAAAGAACTTAAATCTTCACTTATCTTCTTGGGGAGTAACCAAGATACAGGGCATTTTCAGGGTAGCTCTTTACATTTCTTCTAGCGAGCCTATTTCATGAAATGCATGAAATGCATGAAATTTTGAAATAGTTGCTGAAGTGGGGACTGGAGTATAGGTTTCACCCTCCCAGATACCATCTCTTCCTTTTTTTCGCTTCTCTCTGGCTTAATGAATATTTAATATTGTCTGTGCAGTGAGACAGTTTCAATAACAACAAGCAAGAGAACACTGTGAGACTATCCTATGATCAGAGCACTCACCTGGAAGTAAGAGCTGTGGGTGCAGGTCCTCTGCACCATCCTCAGTCCTGCCAGGCCAGTAGAGATGACTTGCCTGGGAAAGCAGGTATTAGCCATAATAACAGTCTCCTCTTACTGCAGCAGTTTATGAGGAGGGGATGACTTAAATTTATCTTAACTTCTAAATCCCAAGAGAAGCTTTTTTTGCAGACAACCACAAGCAGAGACGAATGTCCCCTTCCAGCCCACAGCAAAATATATCTCTTCTAGGGAGGAGGAGACTTGGGCCTTGTCTTTTTATTTGGCATTTCATACTAACTGGTTTAAGCATCTTGCACATTAACAATCTGGCTTTTATGGATCCCTGTCTTAAGATTTAGCTTTGTGCATGCATAAAGAACTGTGTTTAGCTTGACTTATTGGGATCTCTCCCTTGAAACAGCAGGACATAAGAAACTGCGATGCTGTATCACATTATTTTAACATCTTTTGTGGCTACAGTGCTCATACCTTTCATTCATATTTGCTCAGCCTGGGATGGACTCCAGCAGCTCAACACTCTAGCGTAATTTGGCTGACAAAAATAAATTGCAGGAGCTGTGTTCCAAGGGACGCCTCCTGCCCGGAAAACCATTGCCACAGTTACTTGACAGCTGCACTGCTGTATCCTTTACAATTTCTGAGACAGCAGTCTCCAGGGAAAGCTGTCTCACCATTACACACCTCAGGGGAATATCCTGTCAGTCTGCTATTCCCAGAGCAGACCCAAGTGTGCTTCTCTACGTATACCAACCACGTACAGCCCCGCAGCTTTCCATGCACCTGCGCTTCGCTTTCAGGGACCTGAAAGGCTGTCCATCAGCACTTTCATTTAGCAGTTTGAATTAAGCATTTCAATTTGTGATGGGGGATGTGGAAAGGATTTTTAAAACCTCCCATATGTGCACATTTAATCTCTCATAAACTCGTATTTCACTGCAAGAAAATGTGGGACCTCTCTGAGTTGTGCATGGAAGGCAAATGTGATCTTGTTCTGCCCATGCTGATTTTTCTGGGATATTTCCATGTGGCCACATTAGCATGGTACTAATCCTGAGACAACATATCTTGCCTCTGAGAAGAGTTTTTACCTGTAATCCAGCAGTATCTTGACTGCAGCTACATGGCTTTCATATGACTTACGGAACAGTTGGCGTAGGCCCACAAAACGTACTTGGACTTTTAGGTAGGTTTCCTTCCTATATGATATAAAACAACTTGTGTTCTCCTAGTCATCTGTGAGCCCCCCTGGACTCTTTGTGTCTCTCTTTTTGTGCGATCTGCCCTGTTTAAACTGGCTTTGATCCTCACCATGGGAGCTAGTTAGAACCATTAGGGCTCCTTGCCGTAGCAAGTGTTTCTTAATGATGATAAAATGTGTAAACGCTTAGGCAATTGTTAAGGTTCCCTCTTAATTTCTGTAGCTGAATGAGAGCACTGATACTGATCCCAGAAGTAAATGGCATTTGGGGATAAAGATTAAATGCACAATTAATACAGAAATTTATGGTTATAGTTTGTTACACACAAAGAAGCAGTGGTTGTGTTACGCAGTGTTCCATTTATACATGTTGATAGTAAGTTTCATGTGTATATCACATTGCTCATGATCAAAAATAAAGGACTGTTTTATGGTGACATCAATGCACATGGACCCAATTGTCTTGGACTCTCTACAGGCACAGTTGGTAAGTGTTTTTTGACCAAATAATTGTTCCAGTGAACCTCAAACCTGCTTTGAAATAATTTCTGCTATTTTATTCCTGGATAATTTTTTTTGAGCAAATGCCAAACGAGCTGAAATATGCAAAAAGATACAAAAGCTTTTAGAGAAGCCAAATCCTAAAGTCTATGTAGTTTTTATATTTAAGATTCTCCTTTAAGTGAAACCACTTTTTAGCAGTTTTTGTCAACTTTTGTCTGAAGTTAATTGACAATTCAATTTCTTCTGCATATTTTCAGGTTCTTTTTCTGTTGCTTTCATAAGTGCTCTATGCAATTTCTGTTTGTGATCTAATCAGCACTGAAAAATAATTTCTTCTTTGCACTAATTTTTCCATATTCAAAAATGTGCTGAAATCTTAATGGGCAACTACAGTTCAATCTCAACATGTTGCTCAGCTTTCCTCCTCTGTCTGCCTATATAACTGTGTGAGAGAGGATGTATGCACACATTTCCGTATTCTGATCTCCTCCTACTCTGAACTGACTGGAAGGACCTTTTATCTTATTCCTCTCAATACACTCTGTAAGTTGTCTAAAATGCCACTACCTTGTCAGATAGAGAGGCTAAAACCACAGAGTTTTGAAGGAGTTCCTGTTTTCATGTTATTTCAATAATTTCTTTTGAAATATATGCATACCTAGCAAACTACATTCTATCATATATGTGTATCTACCTACTTCTAGGTATCCAGTATTTAAATTGCATAGATCAGCATAGTATATTCCATAGTTTAACTGTTGGGCCAATATGATTTCCTTGGGGAATTCTGTGCTTAGAAGAATGATTTTTTTTTTCTTTGATAGTATAATTATCATCCTATCATGTATTCTAATGTCTTGCACTTGAGTGTAACTGAAAAGCTTATGGAAGATTTGGGATAGCCAGAACGAATACAAAACAGCAAACAAAATCAGTCAGCCAGGAGCATCCTATCTTGTATGACTGTACATTTATCAATTCTACCAGATGCTCTGAAGCTGACCAGATGTGCTGCTGCCTAACAAATTAAATGAAATTTAATGTATGCAAACATACAGTAATGCATGATTATACATTTATCTTATTGTAGACAAGCAATTCAAATTAAATGCTTGTACCGATGATTTTAAGTACTTCAGATAGAAAAGACACATAATGTAATGGATCGGATTGCTTCACTAAAAATATTACTTTTACAAAATTATGCTTTTAGATTATTCATGAAGAAATACATAAATTAAAAATTTAGATTTTGGATTTATAATCCCATGGACACATTTTGAAGGTACTCATCATTATAGCAAGACATAGTAACAATACCATGTAGAGTGTCAATGTTTTCCTTTGATGCTTTCCTGTGGTTTTGCACTTCCAAATTGAATGAGTCTGCTGTTCTGTGTTTTAGTGGTCAGACACTGAAACTGATTTTAATCAGGAAAAATCCAGGGTCAGTTACTTATCAGCATTTTTAAAAATCCAAGTATGTTGTCTTAACCAAAACATTCTTAGTCACATACTCATTAGTTCCTCCACATAACCCTTATAGCTGTGTAAGGATTAGCCCCCCCCACTCCCCCAATATATATAGCAATATTTCCTCTCTACTTTATCAGATCTGTCCATGTTTTTACTAATATTATTGTTCTTTATTACAGCATTAATCAATTGGCCCAATACTGATGATGAATATATTGATCAATATCTTCCACCATGTCCCTACTAGAATACCTATGTATACTAGTTTATTATTATGATGAATGTAGAAATAACACTTCTGACAATTTAGGTAGTGACCATATGGTATTTACCCTTTTTTTTTATTATTATTATTACTTTTCATTTTATTGTTTTGATTTAAAGCCCCTGCTCTTTACAATTCAGCTTGAAACATACCTTCTTATTTGCCTCCTTTATTTTTTTCCTTTTTTTTTTCTTTTTTAAAATTCCTGTATGATACAGCTTTTTTTTTTTGAGTTCTGTCATTACACTTCAGTCTTATGCTAGCCCTTAAATTCTTTCAGGCATCTCTGGATCTGATGGGTCCTTTTGGATCATTTTAAAAATAATTTTCTCTTATTGGGTTATGAACATAAGTACAACAAATCCATGAGGTAAAATTGTAAATTTTTTCTTGGAAGAACATCAAAAACATTGGAAGAATTCTAGTATCTCGTTTATTTTTAATATAATAATAAAAAGATTAAGCAACAATAAGGTTGTTTTTTATAGAGAGAATTGTTGTAGCTGCACACACTGGATTCAAGAAATAACAATTTGAACACAGAACATCACAAACTGCCTGCATTGTATTCTGCCCTTGGATGAACAATCATAAATGCAACATCCAGTACAAAGACTCCAGGCTCTTACTGGGCTTCTCTTTGATTTCTGTTTTATTTGTAAGTCATATGGTTTTGTTCCCTCTCTGTTTTCCTTCTTAATATATTTTAAAATATTTTTCTTAACCTCAAAGGACTGAGAATTCCATAGATTTCCTAATCCCAAAAGCTAAGAGTTCTAATACGTCTGAATTTTTTTTTAAACTACTGGAAGGAGTTTGGCTCCTAAATGTTGACATGTAAAGGGGATTGGATAGGGTATTCTATAAAATCCTAGCCTATATGCAGTGTTTTCCTATGCAGGCTGCATTAATTGTTGTGACAGGCTTTAATCCAACTTTATTTCTTTTTAATAATTATCTAGAAAAAGACATTGGTTTCCCTAAAATATTTGAAAGTACTTCCCAGTAGCAATTTTTTAGCCAGTAACAGACATAACAAAATATGATAAAACCTTGATGCACTTTGATGGGTCATTAGTATATCCTGAAAATACTGCCTTGGGATTTTTGACATGATACATTATGACATAAAGATATTATTATGGAGATTCTCTGCATGATATATTGTAATAATCCCCAAAGACATTGCAATATATTTGGCAGTCCAGAGCATTATGAAGTTTCTGTTAAACAGCATCAAGTCACAAGCCTGAATTTGGGTATATTTCTTAGTACTTGTCAAACATATGCCGCTTCTGATGTAGACTTCCAATGCATACTAAACACATAGAGTGGCACATGATATATACCCACTCACAGCATTTATTTCAGTCAGTCTAATCGTTGAGTAAGAAGCTATTAATTCCATGGCAGGAGGAAGAGTCGTACTCTGAAAGAAACCAACCTGAGAAGATATGCTGAAGATTAAATGGCCAGAAATTACCTGTCTCAGTCTCATAAAATTGTACTCTATTCTGAATGACTCAACCACTGACTCTACCATTGGATGAGAAAAAAAAGATAGAATGAGATTGGTAACAAGTTTGTGAACTGCATCTGTTGACAATTTGAAGGCTAGTTGTTTTTAAGAGACAAAAATATTTTATTGTAGACTGCACAGTTACTAGGTTGAGGGGGCAGTGCTTGTTCAATGGAGGTGCTCCAGGAAGTTGATTCAACTGGAAACTAACTGCAGAAAAAAATATATATGTTAGTTTTGAGCCACATCTGTTCACTGAACCATATGAGTGCCATTGCAGGCATGAGGGAGAGAACTGATGTAAAGCAATCAACTTAGAGGGAAGTAAGTTCCTGCAGATCCAAATCCTGAAACTATGTCTTTGCACAGTCTGAAATGCTGGGATTGTTTGTATGCACTCAGGACCCTCCAGCTATGATAATTCAGCCTTTGGATCATAACTGAGTCACACTCTTCTCCCGATGCAGGCAAATGAAACACTAATTCTTGTAGTGGACTGATTAGATCACTGGCTACACTGTTCTCTCTCACTTACTTGTCTGGTCTTGTCTTTATAGCTATAGGAAAACTTTGGGAGAACTTTTGCCTTAAGTGAAGCACATTTTATCCATAACAGAAGAGATTCACTTGAAAAAATCAATAAATAGATTAGTTTACAAAACTAAATAAAAATGAATGGCACGATTATTTTTTACAGTCTAAAGAATTTATATACTGTTCTTATGAGATAACATAAGCTCAGTCTCAGGTAAAAGGAACGTGGCTCGTGCCATCAGTTTGAAATTTAGTCATCTGGAAATTCATATTTTTTAAGTGTTCTCTAGAATGTGCAAACATAATAAGTACAATTCATTCAAGTGTTCATGCAGAAGTTATGGCCACTACAACACCTTTGCAAAGTTATAAAGTGCTTGAGGTAAATGCAAAGCTTTCTTCCATTCCACTCAGTAGCTAAAGCTGAAAAAGATATTCAACTCATCGGCCTCAGTTACAAAAAATTGTTTTAAAAAAACACCCTGAAATGCATAGGAAGTTTGCTTGGGAAGCTGGCACCTGGGTGTGATAGATGTATAAGTATGCTACCTTGCAAAAGAGCAAGTTAGACATTAAGCAGATTAGTATTCAACGTGAAGTGATTTAGCTGAGCTCTTTAATACTTGCTCCAATAGTGGATAAAAGTCGCCTAGAGTCTCCCTACTAGTTCACTTTATAATATCTGAGTCCATAATTTGTGAAAGAATTTCTCAATGCATTTAAATTTGAAATATTGATCTAAGCACTGTCTGTTTACAAATTGGATCCCTGAACTGGGAGACAGATCTTTTATATGTTAGTATTAAAAAAAAAAAAAAAAGTGTTTATATTTGTTTTTAAACTAAATGCATCAGCTCAAGCTAAATACAAATTAAACTCAAAACAAGGCTTTAGTTTTAGTGGGCTGGTCCTCATTCTGGTTTTACACTGCAGTCATTCCTTTGATTTACTCCAATGTGAGATCAGTATGGGGACTGTTTTTTGCAGTGTGGTGCTGCTCTACCCTTTTAATATTCATGACAAGTGAAAGCTGGAGTGTAATTTACCTGAGTGAATTATTGCTTTATAGCAAACAAACATGCTGAAATGACTTAAAGAGATTTTGAACCAGCATTTCTGAGGGTAGGGGGTCCTATTAATTTAGAAAACCAAAGTCCATGGGATCTATTAAAAATGAATTACCACTTCATTTTCACTACTGGAATATTAATGTATGTGCACACATTTTCTTTTTTGCTTTGGAAGTTTAAAGAAAAATATCACATTACAGAGAAATAATTCTGTTTACCATCTATGTAGAGTTAAGGCAAATAGGTTTAATTTGTGCATAAAGGGGATTCAGAAGCATGGGCTCTTAAAAAAGCAGGAAATGGATGAGACAAGGTTGAGAACATATGAAAAAAGGACTTGAAAGTAAAATGTGTTTGTTTTGGCTGGGATGGAGTTAATTTTCTTCATAGTAGATGATATAAGGCTATGTTTTGGATTTGTGCTGAAAACAGTGTTGATAATACAGAGATGTTTCGTTACTGCTGAGCAGTTGCTTACACAATGTCCAGGCCTTTTCTGCTCCTCACACCACCCCAACAGTGAGTAGGCTGGGGGTGCACAGGAAACTGGGAGGGGACACAGCTGGGACAGCTGACCCCAACTGATCAAAGGGGTATCCCACACCACATGACATCATGCTCAGCATATAAAGCCGGGGCAAGAAGAAGGAAGGAGGGGATGTTCAGAGGGATGACATTTGTCTTTCCAATAAACCATTACAGGTGATGGAGCTGTGCTTTCCTGGAGATGGCTGGAAACCTGCCCGCTGATGGGAAGCGGTGGGTGAATTCCTGTTTTGCTTTGCGTGCGTGCAGGGCTTTTGCTCTATGCATTAAACTGTCTTTGTCTCAGCCCAAGATTTTTTTCTCACTTTTACTTTTCTGATTCTCTCCCTCATCCCTGCTGAGGGGAGTGAACAAAGACTAGAAAGCTGTTTAAATTAAAAAAGAAGTTATTACTGTCCTAGGTGGGCAGAAAAAAGCAGTGCTGTGACAGGTAATTTTGATAGGATTTAAGAAGTTCCAAAATTACTTTTCTTCCTCCCAATGGGAATGTCTTAGCCATACAAATTAGACATCTGGTACAGTTCTTATGTATAACAAATTACACTAAATGGTTATGACACACGTGCCCTTGTGTGTCTAAACTGCATAAACTACTATCTGTCTATCTTTCTAGCTGTAATCTGTAGCTGGAGTCCTTTCTATTCACTAGAAGAAACAAAAAAATGTGATGATATGAGGAGAATTTGTTTCCTTTCAGTTTTACCTTGCATTGTATGGCTTAGCTGCCCCAGAGTACTGGTCTTTCCCCTGTAATTTCTTCTGGAGTCAACTGTGGCTTCTTATGCTTTGCAGAGTATAGCGCCTTGTCTGACAATTCGACTTCGGGTTTCTCATTGGTGTTGAAGAAATGTAGCTTGAACCAGTTGTATACCTGCTGTGATGTATATCTTGGACTATGCTGGAAAGCTGTGGGAGATCGGAATGCAATAAATCCTTTACTGAGTTTTTCTCCTCTTCATTCAAAAGCACACATTGAGCAATTTGTCTTACTACTTCTTATTGCTCTATACGAACATTCAGGGTATGTCACGATATACTTAATTCATTCACTTGACAAGAAGTCTTGTCACACTAATTAGTATGTTCCCTTTTCTAGTGGTGTGACTTAGCAATATTCAGCTAACACTTCAGTATTCAGTATTCCTTTTTCAGCAGTTCACAGCATATAGAAGGCATTATTACTTGGTGAACGCGTATGTAGACATTGACTGAAATTTTTGGCAAATGAAATGGACAGTCTTTTTTTTTTTTTTCTCTTTAAAAGAGGTTCTGAAGCTAATCAGGCTGAACTGAAGCTAAAAGGAAAGAATTTGTTAAGAGGAAAATTGTCAGGACGAAAAGGATGATTTAAATAGGACGTCTGCACAATAATTAGTTGCACGGATAGTTGCTTGCCTACAGACTTGTTAATCACAAGATGTGTGGTTTCATGAGGAAAAAATATCTTCCCTTTATTTCTCATATTGTCCTAACCTCCAAATGTCACCCAAAAAACATCTTTACAGTTGTTGTATGAGTAATGTCATATGACTGTGACAGAAACCTAATAAACCTTTGTGGACTCTAATGCTTCTTCTTCAGTAAAATATACTATCGGCTTTTATGAGCCTTGTTTATAGGCTAACAAGTAGAACTTTTTTTCTTACAATCAGAAGGTCAGCAGTATAAATCAAACAGATGTTATTATGTGCTTTGCACTATGAGACATGAACATTTTAATATATGAATTGGACATAAGAAATTAAAGAGTAAACACTGATTTTAAGAATTGTTTTAGGGACATCATAGGCAGTATACCAAGCACAGTTTTGGGTTTTTTTAGATAGTTACTGAGTACAAGAAGTAGTCCCAGTTGTTGCATCTAAACAACAGTGAAAAGAAAATAGTGACATAAATGAAAAGCAAATAATACAAACACTTTTCCTAAAAGTTATTCAAGGCAATATGAAGAGTTCAAAACTGTCACTCAGAACCCTTAACTAACAACTCTAACATAATAACAGCTTTTCCAAGCCTCCAGTATCCTATGCTCCATTTGCCAGTTTTTGTGCTAAAGCAATAGATATGCTGGTAACCAAGACAGTATTGACAGAGATACCTAACAACTCATCCATTTTAGCATTTTGCATTCGTGGAAGATGACAATCTGATAGTAAAAGTGGCAAGCTGGTAGGACAAATTTAAAAAAAAAACCAAAACAAAACAAAAAAACAACGAAAAAAATACCCAGTCAAATTCAAAGCTACAGTTCAAAAATATTAATTACTTCCTACAGAGGGATGCAGCCAGTATTTCCATTCTTTGTACTGTCACTTCCATTATGTGGCCAATTTTGTCAGGTTTTGTAGGATGCTTCTTCAATAAAACACAAAAATGCACTCAGAATAACCACAAAGGATGTTATCTAGGAAAGTTTGTCTTAGTCTTCAATTCAAAGACTATACTTAAAATATGTTGCTTCCCCTCTTTGTCACTCTTTGAATAATCCTAGCAATACTGTGCACTGATTGCTTGAAAGCCACTGAATTTGGCCAATTAAACTGCAAACATCTCATATTTGTATTGGAAATTGCAAGTCTATAGTGATTTACGACTACCGAGGTATAACCGAGAAGTATTTAATCTATATGAAACTGTATTGTAATCAGGTCCTAGGCAATGGTAATACAATGAGGGTGAATATCTAATCAGAGCCCACAGTCATAAAGTACAGCTGTACTAATCCAGTCTGTGTTGGTTGTCATAAATTCTGCTGAAGCCTTCTGGAAACGTACACTTACATCTATGGGATTTCTGTTGAAGTAAATATGGCTGCTCAGCAGCTATAAACCAGTGTCATTAGTATGTATGATGACTTTTAGTAAAATTAGGCTACGAGTTTAATGTTTCATGTCTTATATAGGAGTATCCCTCAGCCTTATAATTGTCTCCCTATGAAAACACGTCTGTTTTGTTGACAAAAACATCAAAGCTAGGAAGAAGGAAATGCAAATAGAGGACAGAGAGAAAGAAATGATGGTGTAATTCAGCACAATAGCATCTGTAATTTGGAAAAACTTTGAAGCCATTATTTTTTAATGAAATCATTAGCTGTAGTAATCAATTAAAGATTCAGTAAAAATGAAAAAGAGTTCTTGCCTTGTTAACTTTTTTCAGATCTGTAGGGGTTCTGCAGCCTGCAGTTAAGAATTTAGATCTGAGTGTATGTTGCATCAACAATTTATTAGTAACTAGTTTACATGTAGTATGTATCAAAAGCACAGTATATGCTACCTTGCACAACTCTGAAAAGATGTTCTTTTATTTGTCCATCTACATTTCTTTTATTGGGCTTTATGAAACAAAAATTTTCCAACCTCACTTCTCCCATTAGCAAGTTAATCCACTGTTGCATATTAGAAATCTTATTAATATTCCATTATCTTATTATTAGGTTTTCAACTGCTAAAATATCTCTGATGATAAAGTTGCTTTCTGGTAGCTCAAAGCATCTCATTAATCTGTTCCCTAAGCCAACCAGAGAGCAGAAAGGCAATAATGCTGCAAGACTCTCGTTTTCTTGTAGCACCATGCGTTCAATCTGAAAATCCCACCAATGTCAATCACAAAGTCCAACATAAAATAATTGTTGTAATAAAGTCACCTAGGCTTCTCCCCAATATTTATGTTTTATATCTTGTTGTTTATCTAGCAGTAAGATACCATATGCTGTGACAATAAAAGTGATTTCATTGATGTCATGTCTGAATATGCATCATTTCCAGAGTTTCACATCCACATGTATTAATCTCACGGAAAATAACATACAAGAAGAAAATAAATTTATCAGAAGAATTCAAAAAGCAAATCAAGATGGGGCACAAGAACTACTGTCTCTGATATGTTGTATAGAGTAAACAGTAGTTGTAATATCCCATGAAACTAAGAACATCAACAAGATTCACACAAATGTTCTTGATATTCGTTTTACTCCGATAACACTGTAAGTCTTATCCAACAGTAAAAACAAAAAAAACTTAAACGGGCTTGTTACACTTGTTATAGGGGAAAAGTCACTATCCATGTCAAACATACAGGCTTTAAGGGCAGTATTTAAAAATGCTCCAAAATCTTTCTTGATTTGCTTTTGGAAATAGATGCTGGTAGACTGCTATAGGTTCTTTCATGCAGAACCTAAGTAATGAAACTCTTCTGGCCTTTCAAATCTATGTACCTGGGAAAGATTCTGAGGCAAAAGCACTCCAAAACTTTTGCAACTCAAGGAGACTTTGAAAAATTAAAAAAGAATTAAACTCCAAATAAATGGAGTGGAAGGATTGTTATGGGCTTTGGTTTATTTGTGCAACATATGAACTTCCATTTTGTTTAGTCTTTTGAGGGTTTTTGCTTTTATTTTCTGCACCATCATGGATATAATGGATAACGGTTTTGTTTTACCAATTACATAATCAGTTCTACTTGTCTTTCTATTGCCTTTTATACACTCTCTAATAAGTGTTCACTTGAAGAAATTGCCATGAATAAACCATTGTTTTTATTAACATTGTTAATGTAACAATAGAAAATTTTGATTGCAGTCTACTTCACATTTCTATCATGTAATAAATTGATTGAAAGAAAGCAGTTAAGCATTAGCAAATTGTTCTGCATCTATGGGAATAAAACAGTGATTTTACGTCATATATGTTTTTTTCTTGTCAATCATGGAAATGTACCTTAATATATCACGTCTGGATGTATTAGGCTTTCTCTTACTAATCTACAGTCACAAGAAGCTACTCTGCTATATGTTGGAGTACTTGGTATCTTTAGTCATGTTTTTCTGCCTTTCTCTGGAGCTTATGAAACGGGAAATCTGTCAATTGCTTAGATCTAGAGATCCAGGCACAGATATTTTAATATTTGCTTTTATTTAGAAAAAAGATTCAAGTCTACATAAGCATGCTTAATTTAAAAACACAGCATTAATTTTCAGGCACCAGCACAATATTGTTATTTATCAATGTAAGTTAGGATCAGCAAACCAGGCCACTCAGAACTAGAATTATACTTCTAACTCAGAAAAAAATCTTTTTGTTTTGTTCTCGTCTTGCAAGGAAACTGATGTTTCCCAGGAGGATGTAAACAAATATTTCATGAGTATATATGTATATGTACATGTGTGTATCTATATACAAAAATATATGTACATCTATACACATGAAAATTATGTGCATATGTTATATATATGTATGGTTATGTATATAGGATATTTATAAGTATGCATGCTTTTTGCTTTCGTAATAGAGTAAAACCCTTGTTTTCTCTGGATCTTCTTTGCTTGCTTTCTGTTTTCCGAGATGAAAATTTTTGTCTCCAAGAGCAGGACTTTGCATTACTAATTGTTTTTTTGAAAGAGTTAGCTATTGATCTCAGAACAGGGGAGAGGTAAGAGGGAAAGGAGGTAGGGAGTGTGGGAAGGAGTTTGTCTTCCTTTAAATCAGAGAATCAACATCTGGTAGCCATGTTTCCTTGTTTCTACCTACCCAAAGGTAATAAGAATCAGAAGTGATCCTTGCTGTTTTAGGCTGAATTCTGGTTGAGGAAGGCATGTATTAAAGAGGTTAGAGGGCTTCACAGGAGAAGTCCTCCTAACAACATCTCCTAGAGTACCTCTGTTGATCTGAGTTGCGATATGCTTGGCTTAGGAAATGAGAAAATCAGATGGATTACTCTAAACAGTGTAGAGTTTTAAAAGCAACACCAACCTTTTCAACCCGATTTAGACGCCTACTTGCTAGTTCAAATGTTGAAGCTCAGGCATGAATATGTTGCTACTTATTTTGCCAAGCAACTTTTCCCTTCTGTACTGCATTCACATTATGAACTGTTTGAAGTTGTAGACAAAATACTCTGAGAGGTAGCCTTTCACTGCAAATTTTCTGGAGAAGAAAGGTTTGGAGGGACAGGCTGTTCAGCCCTGGAGCTTCACTTGACTGAAAGAAAATTTTCATTTTGATAAAAGCATATTTAGATAAAATTATAAAGGCTACTTGATTGTGAAAAGTGTTTCAAAGCCTCAGACATTGAATTTTAAATGGAACAATGATCTATTTACAAACAAGGCTGTGCTATTTTTATGTTCTCCTCATGTGGAATAGGATTTGAGTAGTATAATTCACATTTGAATACATGACAAAAGAACCATTCAAAGCTGTTTTAGGTTTTGCTACATTAGCATAATTATATTTTTCCAATCATATTAAAAATGTTAACATCTTCAAAACAATGCATCAAGCATTCTACCAATTTTCCATTTATATCCAATTAGCCACAAGCAATGCTTTTCACTGCAATACTTATTTAAATGGTTCATGAAAATACATTCATTTTACTGGATAACACAGAATTTCAGTATCTTGTTTTTTTGCAGTGGGGCAGCTTTTATTCTAACATTTCCAAATCCCATGTCTACTCATTAAGTATTGTCATACTGATGTACAAAAAAAATTGCGTTTGTATTATTTTCAGTACATTTCCTCTCCAAATGTCGATTATTCTAAGATGATATTCCCACTATGTCCTAGAGAAATCATCAGACTTGAAAGGAAAGATGAAGTATATAAAATAAGGTAGTTTGTTTGGCTTTGCTTTAAAAAGATTGAAGTTGTGCATAACGGCTAGGAACAAGTAAGAAAACCTCTTGTTCACTCAATATTTTATACTGAGTGTAGTGCTATTCAATCTTTTGTTTTCAAGGCATGACAGATTTTCCCACAGGTTTCTTTAAAATTACATTTCCTCGATTTACCAATGTCCCTTTGAGACCTTTTAGTAATAACTGAATTGGTAATATTTGGACTGGTTTGAAATAGGCATCTAATTCAGAGACAGTTTAATCTCTGGAGTCAGATCAGTACCACATCCCAAGAGATCTTTGTGTAACTGAAGCACAAAAGTATGCGTGGCACTTTAATTCAGATATGTATTGCTGTGTACAAAGCCAACATTCACAGTAAATACTTTTTTAAAATTTTCATTAAAATGCTGCATATTTGTAATTCAAGTATGATATCATATTTATAAATCAATTGTGCTATGGTGATAACAGCGGCAGTTTTCTGGAGAGATGTTACAGAAAGTACCACTGAAAGCACCATATTTTAAGAGAGTGAAATGAGGTATTCTTAGTAGTATGTTCATTTTAATTCAGCATTTGCCGTCCAAACTCATGTCACACCAAAAAGAATGTGTTACACTAAGAAGGCTTCAAGAATTCTTGACCTTATAAAAATTATTTTAGAGAAATAAATATAATTGAAATTGATTCACTAACAATAACTACTTTGGAGAAGATATTATTCCTTAACATTATTGCAGAGTTTCAAAAGAGCATTTTATGAGAGGGCAATAAAACCATTTTGTGCATTATTCAAATAAGAACTCATCATGAAATCTTCCTGGAAAGAGTTAAACATGGAAATCCTTGCCCAGAGGACACTGAAGGGTTGGTTACAGATGGATTTTAACAGATGGTTATTAAAAATATTGTTTCAATTAATTACTCTATATTTTCTGCATGGAGAATGCCAAAGAAGACTACAATGTAGTCCATGGTTATAGCAATACCTGTTTGAAGAATTGTTTTATGTTGCAGAACAGCTGAACAAAAGCGCCTTATCCTATTTGAAATGACTAGTAAATTTTGGGAGTTGGGATGTCTTTATAATTCTAGAATGTGGGGTTTCTCAAAAGAGAAGCCGGAGGAACACACAGTTGTTGAGGGAAAGACAGAGCTCAAGGGTGACTGATAAGCTCTCTTTGTGCCTGGGCTCTCTGGGGAATAGTAATCACTGTAGAACTTTCTGTTGGGTTGGGTTTTGTTCCACCTTTTGCCAAAGTAAAAAGAGAAATAAGCCTGTTTACACTGATTAAAAATTTAAGAAAGCTACAGAGAAAAAACATCAAACACCACTAATTTCTCTTTCAACAGGGAGCCTTCTCATTGCCCAGTACCAGAAAGGCAGAAAAATCCCACTTTGAGATATTACTATGTCATACTGTCTTCTTTTTACTGTTTCTAATTTCATATTCCCACAGACTGGTGCAGAACTGCAAGATTTTTATTTTATTTATTTCTTGAGTCTTGAGAAGAGCTGGGTTTGGTACCATATTTTCAAAACCTACAGGCAGTTGGTCAGTTGGTCCATCCTGGCTGTCCTGCAGACAAGCCACGTTCTGCCCATTGCAGTTTATGGTATTCTGAACAGTTGTTTTCAATATCCTCTTTATCCCATTTTGTGTGTAGCCACGTAACTGACAGTTAAAACTAAAACCCACAACATTTTAATACTAAAGAGCTGTTTTGTTTTAAAACATCCAATAGTATTATTTTTAATACATATATCTCAAAAAGACAGTGTGAATTCTGTTGAAAAATCCTTCCAAAATAATGACCTTTAAATAGTCTACCAGGCCACAGTTGATCTCCTCTGTTGACAAGGCCTCGGGGGCTTTTCTTGATAGGATTCCACTTCAAAGCAGGCAGTCTGAGTTGCACACAAAGAGAGCTTACACTCTTTTAGCTTACGGTGCAATCTGGCTTTAAATTGCTCAGCTCTGTATTGAACTTTTACTAAATTTCTGCTCTAGTTACTTCAAGCATAGCAGTCATTGCATCAGAGGTCTGAAGAGCACTAACCAATGTGCCATATAAGGAACATTGTAGGCAGTTATCGCAGAACGGCGGTTAATTAGATACTGTGCCAATCAAACAGGTGTCAATATTGCATCAAATGGCAACATAAATTAGTCAAGACAAGTAGTCTAAAAATTTGTATGGAAAAGAATTGATGTCTTATCAATGTCCGTCAGTAACTGAGTAGGTTCAGTGTTTACAATATCTTACCATAATGTTTTCTTTTCAGGAAAGATGTTAAAATGGAGAAAGATGATACAGTATTATTTAAAAGGAACATTATGCAACATAGTATAAATTCAGAGAAGTACAAGATAGTCTCACCTTGTCTGGTTAAGTTTACCCAAATCATGGTGCATTTCTAGTCATGCTGAAATCAGTAAGAGGTCCTAATTTGACGTACCTCAAACCAACTGAAAAATTAAACATTTGGAAGAGGACTTTCATGGTTCCTAATTATTATAATTTTACTCATGTTTGCCATAAAATTGTAGTCTGAAAGAACACTTCCTTAACAATCAATAAGCCTCTATAACAGCTGTGGGAGAAAAAAAATAAAAGCAGATAAACATGGAAATCCAAAGGAGAGGTGAAGTGAACGTATAACTGTCATGAACACAGTATTTGAAAGTTGTCATTTTGGCCAATCTCAAACTTTTGTGAAAAAACAGTAGGAGTCAAAATAGTATTTCCAGCATCGAACCTCCTAATGTTAAAAAAACATTTGTCATGCAAGCATTTGCTAGGATTACAATGTATGTTCATGGTATCTCATTACTGAAAATAACCATAGTAGTACACTAAAAGAAGATTTAGAAATGAATTTAAATCATTTTGAAAGACAGAAAAAAGCACACTATTTATAAAAATGTGCAATATATAAACAGCATTTGTTTCGCTGCTCAAATGTAGAAAACTTAAGTACGTTATTGCAAATGGAACTGTTTGAAGTTCTGCAAATATTTTGGAAACTTACTCTATTATTCATGGAGATGAAATTGTTTTATATCAGAAACTCCAATAAGCTTTTGTGGCTCTAGTAAACATCAGTCCTGCTTCAATGAGCTCCATTTCCTTTCAGAAAATGTTCATTCATTGTACAGCACTGTAGGGAAGGTCCAGAATTTTTCTAGAAATTCACCACCAGATATTTTAAATTCAATCTTCACTTCAATACTTGAATGAAGCAAGGTATTAAAAGTGAAACATTGGTTTCTATTTGAATTCTCCAAATAGCTGAGTCCCTCTTTGTACAAAAGTCTCGTGAAATTCATGTGTTAAAGCCTGCCAGCAAACTGTTGAGTGTAACGATGAAAGTTATTAAACTGTGCTGTTTTTCTGGGGTTTACAAAGCCTTAATCTGAAACTCTTTCAGTTTAAATAACTCTGTGAATCCATTGACAAGGATTGACCTCATACGTTGTTTATTTCACCATGTTTTATTCTTATGCATTTATATATTAGCATTACAATTTTTTAGAAGAGAAAATTTAGAGCTGTTCCACTGAGTTTGAGTCTGTGCTGGTGAACTCATAACAGAATATTCTGTATAGCAATCTTCAAAAAATGTAATTAATTTTTATTTCTGTATTTGCTTATCTTAGCAGCTGGTTTAACCATTAAAACACTACATCTGTATATGTCCATTAGGGGTTGCCAATCTCTGTTTTATTTATCTGCTTGTTACTATGAGATTTAAGTACAGATTTTAAACATTCATTTTGAATTAAGAAACATTTTTTTTCCCCAAAAAAAGCTTTTCATCACTTGTGTAAATTTAAGCAAGCTAATTATGAATATTTGTGTAAACATGAACTCTTGGCTGCAGTTGTTCTCATGAAGTCCACCCACTTCAAATACGTCATCCCAAATCTGCTGAACGCCCATGGCAACAAGAACCGGAGCTGCCTTGTGCTCCACCAGTGCTCGTTTCCTCTCAATTTTTCCCACACAACAATAAATGTTTACGATGAAGAAGAAAGGTTAAAACATCAGAAACAAACACTGTGCAGTACATATTTCTTTCCATGGCAGACCCAGTGATACTCACGGCACTCACTGCGCTCTCAGTAGTTGTCTCACACACTTCCATAAGAGTGCAGGGTGAGCAGTACATTCTAAAAGGCAAACTGTGAGTCTTCCTTCAGCAGGTGAGCATCTGTGACTGTTATATTCCCCACTGCCTTTTTTAATCCACCTGTTGCACCTTTGAAGTCGAAGAAAGCATTTTGAAATGTGGGTCCATATACTATCCAGTCCAAGACAGCAGCCATTGGAAATAGAAGTAGTGGTGCAAAATTTCTCATTACTAGAAAACTAAGCCAAACACACCATTTCAGGAGTAATACCAAAGTATATGATTATCTCTATCAAGCTTGCTAAATCAGGTTTTGTATTGTTGTTTAAATATGCAAAAACAGATAAGTGAATGCTCTGGTATCACCCTAAATAACTTCTAACTACTTTGGATATTCACTGATTTTTTTCAACTGACTCTCCACAGAGTTAAGAACTTGACGATGTAATCAAAAGTCTGAGCAGAGTGGGTCATAAGGAGAAAAAGAAGATAAGGATATTTATTCAGGTCACTAACCTGGTAGCTGAGATTATTTGAAGAAACAATCTTTTGATATTATGATAGAAAAGATGACAGCACTGATGAAATACAGATAATTTGGATGGAAAAAAGAATTGCTGCATGAGAAAAAAAAAAGGGGGGATGAAGAACAAAGCTTCCCAGCACATTTTAGAGAAACTGCCTTTGCTTATTTTCTTTTTATTTTTAATAAAATATGGGGGGGTTTAATACTCTAAGCCATTTAGTGTATTATTTAAATGATGCTCATTGTTGGCCTTAATAAATTCCAATATGTCTTTGTTTTATGGAAATAAACTCACAAAAACTTTTTTAAGGAAGTAATTAAATTTTAATTTGAAAGTTACCTTTAACATAGTCATCTTCTTTCCAAGTCTCCATAGTATGCATCAATCTACTTATATAAGGAAAATATTATCACCACCTTTGCACTTACAGTATATATAGACATAATAAATCCCACATATTTTGAGAAATTGAAAAAGTTTCCATTTGAAGGTAGAACATTAGACCATTTCCTAATATAAAACTTCTGGAGCATGCATACTGAGTCTATTGAATCTCTCAATGTCTAATATTCTTCATAAAACAATCTACATTCATCTTTTCATTTGGTTTCAACCATTCAGTATTCAACACTTTGATAATGGTTTCCAAATGATTTCCCAAAAACTCAATATACTTTTTCAGAGAAAGTCTTATATTGAGTTAAGACAATTTTAACGACTGAAATAAATATGTTAATAAAAGTATGTAAGAGTCATTAAGTACATGCTTAATAATAATATAAATTGTTTACTTCCCATTTTTTTGTTTTGTCATGATGTGTTTTTAACTATATTACATTACATACACATAGGCATTATAAACAAGCAAGACTTAAGCATTAAACAGTTCTGTAGCAGATTCCGAAAGAAATAGATATTTCTTCTTCTATATTGTCACAAGGTGCACACCCCTTCGTCTTTCCTGCCTTTATCAACTTAAACTTGTTTTTTTTTTAAATGTGACCGGAGAGTGATGACCTAAACTATGAAATTAACCTGCTATTTGCAGTGCAAGGAATTAATAAAACTTTTCCAGTGTAAATCTCAGTGATGTGGGGAGAAGAACCTTACCATTTCCATGAATCCAAGACTAGCAAATAGCTCCTGTAATTTTAAAATTATTTAGGTGCTGTTGCATAACCTTAATGAACAAATGGCAACTTGCTGTCCAGTAACTTTACTGTAATATGCACTGTATAAATGGGAAATAGTTATAATCACGTATCTTTCTCTGTAGGGATGGAAAAGGACAGAGAATATTGCCTTCCACTGTTAATATATGGATTATCTACCCTAGAGAGCAATGTGAATGAAGGTGTAGTAGATGTGGCCAATTGCGTGATTGCCTTCAAAAAAGTTAATGTGAAGGCATCTTGTAGATAGTCACAGTTCTTTTTCTCACCATGGCCAGATTCTTCAATTTTTCACGTGATACTTTTGGTTCAGGATCTCAGAGACCCTCCATTGCCATTTTCTCTTCCACAGCATTTCTTTTCTGGAAAAAAAAAAAGCTCCAAGGGTTCCCATTTGTCATTCCAATATCATCATACAGCTTTGAAGCCTTTATTCTGCCATCTTCCCTGCAGTTTAGAGTTTGCCAGCAGCACTGTACCACACACTAATTCCCTTTGCCATGTGACAAATGAATGCAATAAACAAATTTCTTAAGGGACGGTTTCTGCTCCCAAGCTGAGTGTCTGCGGTAGTCTGTGCTGGGTCCACGCCAAGTTAACTTGTTTCTGACTTAAACAACCTCCAAATAATACAGTTCAATTGCTTTTTTCCCGTGATAGAAAAACTTTGTAAATTACTGTTCAGCCAACCTTATGTTGGCTGGAGAAAAAACTGTCGCTTGCCTTTCTGGCAAAAATTCAACTATGGTTATAAAGGTCAAATCTAATCTGTTGCTCAGTCAGTCGCTCCAGACTTGTCTTTAGTCAACGCATGTGGAAACATCACATTAAAACTGAGAGTGCAGCCTAAACATGCCTACAGTTGCTCCTCTTTTTCACTTAGGAGTTTCTTATGTATCTCCAACTTGACTTACTTCCTTAAATCTGATCATTTTCTCATTTCTTTCACTGGCATCTTACCGATCATCTCAGTCCCTTCTTCCTTCTTCGGGACTGGGAGCAGATTGTTGTCCTAACTGTGGATCTCAAGCCAGTCCAGGTCCCTAATGCTACACCTGACTGTTGGTCCAAAAACCGGAAACCTAATTGCTGAAAATTGCTGAAGCAATCCGAACTTCTGGGTAATATGATGATATGACAATATAATAGGATACCTCTTTGATAATAAAACATCAAAACCTGCATTGATTTTGAAGTATGAACCCGTTAATCTAGGTTGAAAACACTTTTTCAACTTCTATTTCAATCAGGGATATCTCAAAGCCATAACAGATTTTCTTTTTTTGTCCCCCACGCCTCCAACAGCGCCGTCCCCCCCCTCCCCCGGTTAAATATACTAGAACTCCTTTCTATTCAGTAAGGAATTAGTCTCAAAAATTAAAAAAAATATATCCCTGAATAATGTCTTGAACAAAAAGCATTTATTGCTCAGTATGACATGCTCAGTGAATGGCATTTCTCCTCTCACAATATGAAGAGTATGGAAGAAAAAGGAAAAATGAAGTTAAAGCAGTGATTGAAAATAAGGCCCCCATCTATGTGGAACATTTTCAATAATTTTCATATAATAATCTCTTAAGTGGCTGGTTATTTACCTAAGTCATTTATTCATTAGCTTCTCCATTTCCTCTATTCCCTTGTTTTCTTGGGGAAAAGAAGTGACATCCCTCTTGGCTTTCTTATATTCTCTGATACTTTGTTTCCTTGGAAACAATATCCATTAATGTTCTCCATTTCCTCCTTAGTTGGCATTTTCTGGATACAGTGACTATCCCAAACATTTCTGCAGTGGAATGTACCAGAGAACTAAGAAAAGGCTACAAAACAGAAAATCAGAACCTTTGTTAATGATACAAGGCATAGTTAAAAATGAGACACAACAGAAAACACTGCTGTATTTAATGTTTTCACATAAGCTACACAGTCAGGAAAGTGTTCTGGGGAGAAAAAGGGGGGGGGGGGGGGGGAGGGGGATTGGACAACCTCTGTGCAAATACCTGTATTTAATAGGTCACTATATTTCAGATGACATTGCTGTTCCACCCTGACACAGCTGAAATAGCTTTTCTGTTACTGTTGGCAGTAAAACAAAATTGCATCCCACAAAGAACAATATGCATGTAATTGAAACTACAGATGTGTGAACTATTTGAAACTAAGTTCTGCTGGCTAAGAATAAGTATTTTCTGAACTGGTTTGAGACCATCTTGAAGATTTTTTTAGCAATTAGTAAATGTCTTTTTTGGGGGGGGATTTTGCTCCTTTCCTTTCATCAGGTTGACATATAGGGTTGGATTATTCTGTCCAAATTGAGATGTTTAGCTTTGAATTGCTTAAGACTGAACTGGTAACACACTTAAAAACACAGGCAAGGGAAAGACACCTGCAGAGGGTGATTCATTTTATCCTAAAATACATATCTAAGATGAGCCAAGATGGGCTTTCCGGATGCCTTCATTGTTCTCCATTGACTACAAAGGAAACCAAGATAAATTCAAATTTATTCATATAATTTTAGATATGTAAAGGTAAGCGAGATGGAACATATTTGTTCCCTCTAGCATACAGATATACCTTATTTTATCGTATTTATACCTTCTACTTCTATCTCATATACCCTTTTCCATGTTTTTTCAATAAATGGAATGTATTGAAAATTGCCACATAATGTCTCAATCTGGCACACGGCACTGCAAGATATACAGTGCTACTTTTTCCTTGGTATTCCAGAAAAAGTGCCTGCTGAAAGACTACACTTAGGGCTAGGACCAATAAAGGGTCACAGGCAACACTGGGAGGCCTAAAACAAAAATGACAATTATGAAATTTTCTGCTCAGCTGCTGTCAGAAACAGAGGAGCCTACATTTAGTTTTCTTAATTTAAAATTTTCTGTCTGCCTAGTTTTTTGCTTTTATCAATGCATACACTCACTGCTTGTGTCCCATCAGAATCTAATTTGGATTCCATAATTAGGTGGAGACTACAGGCAATGGATGTAATAGATACTCTCTGAACACAAACACCGAAGAGCTATGGGTGCTACATATCTTGTACTTCCATTGTTATTTTTATTTAAGATCATGGAAGCAAGCTGTGGTATCAATGGTACTTTTTGTATAAAAGCACTCACTTACAAGGTGAGAAATGCCTGTTCAAAATTTTCTAAGCCTGAAAGGGTTCCAGTCCATAATTTTTCACCACTCAGATTACCAGTTCAGGACAGATATTTATTTTTCTTCTCACTGCAGCTGTCACTACACAGACAATACAAGGCTCATGGCTCCAGAAAAAGGGAGAATGATCAAGGGGTTATTTCCAAGGCATCTTTCTATATTTCATTTACTGACTGCTTTAATGTGGAACAAATAAGCATTCCTTGTTCTCCCTCATGTAGGGTGTGCCACAGGTGGGAAGTGCACTTAATCTGTACATTCCCATAGTGAGGCTGGTCAGATGGTCACCATCAATCTGTATGAAGGACCCTGCAGTGCCTGCTTCAGTGTCATTCAAGTCCATGAGACATCCACTTCCTCTACCTGTGCACTTCTGTGCATCACTGACTCAGATGGCAGATTGGTCTGTTCATTTTTTTTCTACTCCACACACAGCTGATACCAATTTTGTTTTCCTAGATGGCCTATCCATAGTTTTGGAAGGTTTTAAAATGTCCACAGAGTTACACACTTTAGCCCCGTCTCAAGGTGCCCCCTCTCTAACCCCCTGCTCCAGAATGCCGTTCTCAGCTTCTGAGTTTCACATGTTCCGCATCCGCCGCAGCTGGGATTTTGTAGTATCCTTTATATCAGTCTTCCCTTTTCCCTATATGCAAAGGGAAAAGCCGAAGTCACAGTCCTACCAAAGACTTACATAGCCGGCACAATTCCACCTTGTTCCCAGTTGCCTTGGTCTTTCAGACAGTGTCTATGCCCTGCGCCTGTAAAATAATAACTGCGGTGGAGGCCTTTACTGATAGAAAGGGAAAAACAGAAATTATTTCTGGTTCTCTTCTAATAGATATAGCAGAGTTTTACAGAGTTTTCACTCCAACTACTGTACTACAAAGGAAAAAAGTCTCCACTATCTGGGAGGCATAAAATCACAGGGGTTAGAAATGGAAAATTAAGATGGAAATATGTATTAGATCATCCATTTCTCTTTTATGTCAGCAAAATAATTTTCCTCTATATTATAGTGTCTAGGACTTTGTCCAGTTCCAAATAATTTTGTTTTCATCATATTCATAGGCTGACTATTCTAAAGATAAATTAAGCCGAATATTGGTGACCGTATTTCTAGATTTCTGTTGTTCTTCTATTTGTTCTTCCCCCACCTTCCTGGGTTTATACCTGATCATTATGGTAGATGGCTTTTAACAGGAACATTGGATTTCTATCTGAAGATAGAAATTCTATCTCTTTTTATCTACAGAGTTGACACTGTGCACAGTTTGCATAGGTGGCTCCTCTGCTGCCATAATTACAGCTTCAATTTAAATTCCTGTGTATGCACTTTATTTGCTTTGCATAATTTTGCATCATGCCCGTCTGTGTTGCAGATCTGCAGACATTGCCACATGTAGCACACTTATTTTTGTGATGCCAAGTGCCGTAACTCCCACAATTCTTTGCCTTAGTTTACTGTGTACTGATTCTGGTAGGACTGTTGATTTTTGTTTTTAAATTAGATGCTTTTACTAGAAGCAGGATTTTTTTTTTTTTTAAGTGATAACCACACCATCTGTTTTTCCATTTTCTTCCCACTTTTTATTTGTAACTTAGCAGCTTCTACAAAGTTGCTGATATTTTGCTCTGTAGTTTGTGTGGAAGCTGATCACACTGCAACCATTACTTCAGAGCAGTTCTTTATTAATACAACTAATCTTATCTTTTATCAGATGATACTAGTATAATTCTTGAAAATGAGAAACAGTATATTCAGCTTTTGTGACTTAAGCTGTTTCTTGTGATTTTTCTATTCTAAGAAACACCAGTCCCTTTTGTGCTTGCTCTTCAGTTCAAAGCTTCCTTCTTTCTGCTGTCATTATCCCATATGGATCCCATCATTATATACATGATATTAGATGTACAAAGACTTGTATTGGTATATAGAAATTCTCTCCTGCTGAAATTGCACACAGGTTCTGAACCACTTTTGGAAAGAGTGATTCTCTCTTGAATTCATGGTGATCTACGAGACCACATATTACATTCAGGATCATGGGAACAAGGTAGAATACCTTTTCCCCTTTGAATGCAATTGAAAATAATTAATCTGATAGTTTAATGAACAAACAAGAAAAGGAAGGTTATATAATTTATTCTTAAACAACATGGTGTCATGTGAAAAATTCACCCAGAGATAATCATCCACCGTAAAAGATTGTGAGCATGCTTACATACTGTAACTAAATATCGGGGGGAAAAAAAAAGGAATGACAACCATACAAATAACTAACTGAGAACCATTCCTCTAGAAGTCAACACAGAGACTTTTATATTGCTTAAATTATAACGTAATTGCAGTTGAATCATATACAAAGTGTTTAAATGGCAATGGAAAAACAAAAAATAAAAAATAGGTAAAAATATCTGACAGAAAAAAGTCAGGAATGATGAGGTAGTCAAGAAAGATGGGTTTCTTTGCTCTTGAGAAAAAGGTAAGCAACAAAAACAATCATGAGCTTCTGACTCACCACAAAGAAAATACAGAACATTTTGTTTCTTGAAGTAAAGATAAATCGCATGGCTATATCTGGCATATAATATTGGAATTTACCAGTATCATGAAGTCAAACATATCCAAACAAGGGCACTGTGACTATCCTGTGAAATAAATGAGAACATATTCTAGATGGAGTTAGTTGGAAGGAGTTACACAGGCATAGTGTGGAAGGTGACCTGCTACAATGATTGGGAACAAAGTGCTGAAGAGAAGATTTGAAGTAGATTCTAAAATGTTGTATTGCCTTTGCATAATCTCTTACGCATTCATGGAGCCAAAATCCTCTTCAGAAGTATTGCCAAGGCTGTCTCACACATGGCCTGCTTTGATAGGTATCTGTTCCTGAATGTCTGACCTTCTGCAAGGATTCCATTTCTAAAAACAGCAGGAACAAAGCAAGAACAGAAACTTTCTGGTAGCAAAAGGAACAGCTGAAAACTAACATGTGCATTCAGCTACTGTAGGAACTGTGCAACAAGTTTTCTGTGAATGGGAATTTCCTAGATACAAAAGTGCAAATAAATTTTTGTGACAGATCTGTTCTCATTTGGAGCTTGAGTTTACATGTTTCATTCATTTTGCATGTCTTAAGTATTCTGCAAACAGAAATACTGTATATGATGATGGAAGTCCTGATTTATGATTTGTCATTTTTACCACATTCCCCTGTCCTTGTGAAATATTTAGAGTCGGTCTTTTTTTTTCATTATTATTTTTTATAATATTCTCTAAAAGATTCTTCTAGTCTCATATGACGGTAGAAACTGCTTGCTTTATGAATGAATGGTCAACAAATGGGAGTCTTCTGTTGCTATTTTGGCATACAAAATATTTATGAGTTAATTTTTCATATCAGTCCACACACCCCTGAAAATCTGTGTTGCTGCATGCTTATATGACACATAAAGAAATTTAGGGGGTATTCTGAAAAATTCATTTAAACAGTCCTTTGTTAGTATATGAGGTAGAAAGACAAATACTGGGGATACTTAACAGATGAAAAGTTGTTGAGAACATGGATTTTAAATTTACTAGAATTAAGCATAATCACATTCAACACAAGTTTTAGTGTGTCTTTGGGTCTCCCACATGGCACAAAATGAAGTTCCGAAAATGGTCTAGATTCCCACAGTAAAATTTTCAGATTAACTTTTTCAGCCATTATACCCTGCTTCAAGGCTGCCAAAGCAATTCCTTGGCTTTTGAGCAATAACTGTTCCTTGTTTAAAAGACAGAATTATTAAATTACCTTCAATAATTGAAAAGGAAGAATACATGAGTTATAGGAAGTCTAAGCAAAAGTAAAATCATATGATCACATGCAGTAAAATAAACTTACTTTATAAATACCATATGTGTGAGTTCTGTTGACCCTAACTTTTGTTGAGTTAGCATGAAAGCTACAGGACTACAATTCTGTCTATTTATAGCTAGACTGATTCACAACTATTTGCACTGTCTAGGACTGCAAAAATCTACAGTAATATGCTAACTTTTAGAACACAGTATTTTTGTCCTATCATCCAATAAATATCTTTCTGTCATTTTTTCAAATTGAATTATTGCTTGCATCCTATGATTGTCAATCAAATAATTTCAGTGTTACTACATTCCAAGTAATTTGCTTGATTTATTATACATAGCTGACAGAGTACTTCAGAATATTAGCTGCATAAAAATGATAATATATACATGTTAATGCCTCTGAAAAATTGAATAAAGGGAAAATAAAATACTTCTATGCTCCAAGATGTGGTTTCTATTTTGTCAGGTACTTGGGAAATCTGATTCAGTACAAAGACCTGAATACCCTGTATTTTTAAATAGCTTTACAAATTAGTTCAGACTTGCTGAAAACAGCAACCCACCCCCAGAACTGTAGGACTGAAAGAGACCTTCTGTATCATTGACTGTACTGTCCGCTGTCATTGACAGAGGTGCCTGTTGTTACAGGCATCTACTGCATTGTACTTAGCCATTTATGTTTCAAAAATAGTTACACTTAATATTACAAGACACTATTGCCCTGATGGTTATTTATCACTTTCTAATTTCTTTCCTCAATGTATTTATTACCAGTATATACTAATTTCTTTTTATGCCGGTATTTGGCCTTGATTTAAAGAGCTAACTACTTTTGGGTTTATGCCTCTGACGTACATAATAGACAACAATTTCTTTCCTTTTCAGCTTTTGTCTTGCAAAACTAAGGAATCCAATTGATTTTATTCGCATAAGTTCGAATATCAAATCCTCAGACCTTGTTACAGTCTAAAATCTCACGGGCAAGTTATGGTCATTCTGTGATCTGTTAATACAGTATGGTTCATCCCCTCTCACTTAATTCCAACAGAGAAGTTCCCACATACAGCAAAATAAATTTACCTTCTTCTGGTCAATTCTTCGTTTTCTTTTCACTCGAGAAGTTGTGCTCTTGAGATATTTTACTGTCAGTGTGCAGTATTCTCATCATTCACCTGTGTGAGGCCTTCAACTTAATGATGCTAGCAAATTACAGCAATACAATCTATTCTTTATGCTAAAACTATTAATAAAAAACCCTGCTATATATCCCAGCAACATCACTAGTTAATTATCGTGCATTGATATGTCCATTTTCAGTACTTTCCATGACAATTTTCTCTTTAGTTAGCTCCTAACATTTCTCTTTCCCATCTGTCTTCCTTAAGTAACAGCACTTCTCTAGAAGGAGGAGCAGAAATGCTTTGTGATATTTAGAAAAATGAATTATATAATTTCTTTTCTCTAAAAATCATTTACAAGAGAAGCTATTAAATTGGTTTGACTTTTGGTTTGACGTTGGTTTGTATCTCATTTAGTATTCATGTAATGTTTTTACTTATTTTTTTCTTTTAGCAATTTATTCTAAAACTTTATATATTGCCGAAATAACTTTTATTGGCCTGTAGAAGCCTAAATTTCCACATATACATATACTCATTTGGAATTCATTGCTAAAGAGGATACTCCATACTTGTTAGATTTGCTGAAGAAGTTTTGCTACTGGAAAGGGGATTTCCTTTGTCCATTCAGAGGTCTAGGATGGAGGGTTCTTCCCCCACCACATTCTCTGAATTTTTGAACTGTACTGGATAGGATCATTTCCCTATTCTCATTCTCCTGAGCCATCTTGCTTTTTCCTCATTGGTCACCATCCTTGATTTATTTATTATTTATTTATAATAAATAAACTGAGTATGAATTTCATTTTGTATGTGATATCTGGAAATTGCTTATTGATTCTCTTTGAAGTTTCTTTTCTTCCTCTTTATTTCTGCTTTTGTGGTTGCTTTGACTGAGGAAGTGAAGCACTTTTGTAATTGCCAGTCCAAAACCTTTTTCTCCCAAAGCTAGGTTCCAGTTAGCAATCAGGATGATGAAGGACTATTAGATTTTCGGAAAGCAGCTAAAAAAGTTTTTCCTTATTAGCTACTTGCATGTTTACTTTGACTAAATTGCAAAACCAAAATGACATCACAGAATTCATTTGGAAATTATGCCACAGTTTAAAGATAAAAAAGTAAATAAATCATGAAACTTCTTTACTCATTTCTTGAATTTCTTATGTCTCATTTGATCTTTCATTAATCCTTATATCACCTCTGTGAAGGTTATTGCTCTTTTGAATAAGAACCTTGCTCGACAGATGATGTGCTCATTTAAAAACCAGGTTCATTTTATTGCTCATCTTTCTTTTAATCTTTCAATGTATGCACACTTCTCTTGAGTTTCTGAGGACAGCTATTACCTTTTTCTTCTCTTTCAGTAGGTCTTCATATTGCATCACTTTTCAAATAGCACCGATGCTACAGTGCCAGAGGTGGTGCCAACATGGAAAACAAATCTCCTGAAATGGATAAAATATAATCAAGCAAAAGTTTGAACAAAATGTTTCCATGAAAATAAAAAGCAATTAATAACAAAACAACTGTATGTAGCTCCTGTTTTTGCCACAGGCCTAAGTGGCACAACAAGCAATTATAATAAACAGTGCGATGCTCTGTCATAATTCTTTCCATTTAAGAGTTTCCAAATTCAGCATAATCAGTCCTTAAAGTTCATATGGCTTCTGTGGGGTTGTTTTCTGTATTAACTGAAAGAAACTTAATCCTTAATAAAAGGGCCAAATCAAAGACCAAAGAACGTGCTCACTGTCACATCTTTTTGCTCTTCACTTTGGCATCAATTGACAGTAGAAGGATATCTGCATCACTGTTATGTAAAGTTACATCTTATCAGGACTGCGTCATAAGTAATGTACCTGTACAGATGCAAGAAGTATGGCCAAAGTTTGACTGCGGCTTTCCTGCAAGGAGGACTGCAGTCTTTCAAAACACAGAGGAAATCCAACACAGAAGTTATATGGTAGAAGGAAGAAACAGAAAAAAAGTATTCTTCAGATATTTTAAATTTAATGAATTGAGGAGATAATTGGGTTTATCAAGAGAATTTTTCTCTAGTCTTGCATCTCAAATTTGTGACTGAGAGAGTAGGATCAATGTCTTAAAATAAACAATAGTCTACTATGTCAGATAGGTACCTGCGTCTGATGTACGCTGCTCATGCTAAAAGATTACTGAATATTGCATAGAGCTAAAAAAATTTTGTTCAGCATGTATTTGCCTCTTGAGTTTGAGCATTCATTAACTACTTGGTTGACAACTTCGATAAGAAATTTTTCATGTCAGCTACAATTGATGTTCTGGATTTAAATCAATGTGTTTTCATCAGTTCATTGATAATCTAGGTATAAGTGTGATCAATATAGAAGGACTTGGAGAAAACCGCCTGAGGTCATTCAAGTCAATATGTGTAGCTTACTAGAGATATCATTTATAGTATAACTTGAAAGGCTTATAATAGTTGTTTTTAACAAAGTTTTGTCTTGTTGACAAGTATGGGGGAAAAAACATCTCTTCCTTCTATCATTGCTTAAAATTGCACTCCATTTACTAACATATTTCTGTACTCATTCATGAAGGAGTTTTTGTAGATGAACATTTGTATTGTTTATGAGACATATATAGCATATACTGCTTTAATTTTAATCTCTCATGCCCCAAAAAGCAAGTGGGCACAAATATTCCAAACTGCCTTAATATTTGCAGGAAAAAAAAAGTACAAAAAATAAGGATGCTTTTAATATAATATGAGGATGAAGTGTTTGGCTGGAAGCTCTGAATCTGTAAGATTCTGTATAGCTTTTAGAAAAATATCTAGCCTCATCTTAAAGTCTTTCAATAAAATGAATCACTGTATCAATGAATCTATTGACCAAGATGACATCTTATTTCAAGGTCCCTCTGAGACACCCTTTATCATAAGAAATAATCATAGAGATAATCATAAGAAATAATAAATATTGGTACCACGTATCACAAAGTAATTTAGAAGACTAGCTTACACCTTTCAAGTGTTTTTGACCCAATGTGAACCTCAGGGAAAAAATTACTTCAGGAGGGTGACAGTTCTTTGCCACCCAGTAATCGCCTTTATTGATTTCTCTTCTGTCTTCCAAGGGTTTTATAGAAATGGCATTAGAAAAAAGGTCTTATCTGTATTACACCATTTTCCTAGTGTTTCTGTTCTTTTTCCTCCCCCAGAGTTTGAATTGTTTTGGGAGTAAGAGATTTCACCTAACTCTTCATTTCACTAGCTGACTTTCAACAATTTTTTTTCTGAAGACTGAAGCTGTTTCTGCAATCCACATCTTCAATAAAAAGAACCAGTAAACTTCAAGCTGTGCACATGGTACGTTGATTGGGCTTTCACACCAGATGTTCACCTGCCAATCACATGTGAAGGGAGCACACTGTATCTTTCCTGTGCTGGGACTGTAGACTATGGTCTTTAAGATATTTTGTTGATTGATTCTTAACTCTCTTACAGGAAAATTCTGAAAATCTTGCTTTAGAGCATTAGCAAACCAATTTAAAATAAAAATCTAATTATATTTACTTATACATTTCAATATCTTTAACCACATTAAAAAAAAATCCAGTAAAGTCATGGGTGGTTTTTGTTTTCTGTTTCTTATTTAAAAAACCTTAACCATCTCTTGTACCTTCCCCTGCTAGCTGTTACAAAGAGCTAATGAAATGTGAGGGCTTTTGTCAGACTTCAGTCAAAGTGCTTTAAATCCACTAGACTGAACACTCATCAAATTTACATTTGTCCCTTCCCCTCTTTTTCCTTCAAACAACATTTTTTGTTGTTTGAAAAAACAGAAAAAACCCTGCTATTATGATTAGTGCACCCCTGAGTAGCAAGGATGTGGGTTTCTCTGTGGGTCAATCAAAGGATGGATCCAGTTGAATCCCGTGGGGGTGCAGGCACCACACAAGCACAACCTCCCAGCAATGGCTGGGCTTGAGCAGTTTCATGCATTCCTAACTGCAGTGTCCAGCAGGGAAACTGCTCAGTTGTTCACCCCTTGCAAGAGAGATTTTCTGAATGCCTTTTTTGTCTAAATGTTTACTTCAGATGCCTCAAGAGGTATTATTTAATTGCCTTGCATGAATGTAGCCCATGTATATTTATGGGACTGGACTTCAGCAGCTGAGGCCCTTCAAGGTAAGTGGGCATGGTAACAAGTCTTCGATGTCTGCCTGTTCTTACCTGTACACTGATATAGTCACAGTACATAGTGCCTAGTCACGATTTCCTGTCTTTTTATTCTACCTGATTTAAAGGACCTAGCTGAATATCATATTGCGAGAGATTACTACAGGAAGATTTCCGTTTATTTTTAGTAGGATTTATAGTGATTTAATGCATCTCAAATAGAGATGCCTTAGGAAAATAATTGGGTGATCTCTAAAGTGGCAGTCTATTTAGGAAACATAAAAAGCCCTCTTCATAGGGTATACTTAAACTGTTTTTCCAGGTCATTAGGCTTATCAAAAACATATAAGAAAATGAGTTGGTTTTACTTCACATCTAAGTGAAATGTTCTTATCTGTTAAAACCACTTTTCTCTTCTGCTCATTTCCACTGTTTACTGCACCACTAAGTTTATAAATTCAGCGGTCCTGGTTATTATTTTTTCTTTCTCCTACGTAAATTCTTTCTGGGGTTCAAAAATAAGGGAGACTGCTACACACTGAGCTGGCGTATGGCTCGGGGCAATTCATCTACATTTTTCTGATACTATAAATCCCTATTTACATCAATTGAAGAAAGGTCAGCAGAGCTGCTAATGAAGTCTGCCTCGCTGCAGTCAGTATTCATTCAAGACACAGCTAGAACTGCTATCTGTCTTCTGCATAACTCACTTCATCAACTTGGCTGGCAGCTAATATTTTCAATGATAAAGAGGCCGAAGAGAAAACTTTTCTTGACAACCAGTTTGACTCTTCTAAATTAATCTTTTTGCTTCCATTTATACATTGCCTTTATTTGCTTGCTATTTTTCATTTTCCTATCACGCACCTTGTTTTCTGACTTTCCTCTCAGAACAGGTGTATTTTTTCATAATCCTGACATCTGAAGAAGGCGATTCTTTCCACAGTGATCATAGGCCAAATATAAAGCATATCTTATAAGAATTAGCCCAGCAGTGGGCCTTCAGAAATTATGTGTATTACATGTCCTTAATGGTGCAACAGTACCTGGCTTGCTCCAGATAGACTTTTCCACACATTATTTGTACAGGATACAGAAAACATGGAATAAGTTTTTTTTGAGTAGATTGCTCTTTGAATTACATTAACTTGCTTTATTTTCTCATAAGTGGATACATCTCAGACAATATAAGGGAAGACACTTTCTAAGTAAAAAGGCGGCAATTGGGACACTGGATTTACTCAAAAGCATTAACTTGCAGTAATACCTCATTTCTATCCTGCTTTGTTGACCACAGCTGAAGATGACTGAAAACTCTGTCTACTGCAATAAAGGGATCTCATTATGCAAATAGCATTGGACTAAACTAATCTTTTCTTAATAGAAGCATTGCTGACTGAGATAATGAAAATATTGTTCTCCATCATGTCAAAAAGCTTGTTTCTCCACCCGTATGAAGACAAATAATAGAAAAGGGCTGCATTTCTTCATATGTTTTGGTACCCGTGAATGCAGATAGAAACAGAGTTTTTACATCCTCCATGTAAATGGGTAGTGTTGTTGTAGCAGGATGGTCAAAGGATACCAAATATTTTGGAAAAAGTGATCTCATAAACTGCACATGTAACTTCTAATTACATGGGCTTTATATCACAATACATTAATTTCCACAACAATAACATGTATTGGATATAATAACAATAAAAACCTACATCACACTAAACTGAAGAAATAGCATGTCTCAAGTTTTAAAAAATAATTTTAAAATCTTTTAATATTGAGATGAGTTCATTTTTTATTCCCAACACTTCTGAAAATATTTGGAACTGTTTTCTTCCTGAAGTAGTCCCAAAGTGAAAATTTTTGGTTTTGCTAAAAGCTTCTAAACCAATGTGTAGTTTATACTCTGATATAGAGGTATATTTTGTTTGAACATTCACTCTGATTTTTTGCATGATTTATTGACTGGGAAAATCTTGTAAACTGATTTATTTTATAAGTGCAAGGACAGAACAAGGAAACTAAGCTCAAATTGCCTTTAATGCAGTTTCACATATTACCACTAGTCTATGAGCTCAATCCAGTCTAACTCGAATGTCTTCTCACATTTTGTAAATATCATAGATTAAAACTTAATTTGATATGACAAGATCCAGAGAGAATTAGCAACTTTTCAATAGCCCCTTCCATTGTGAATTACACTTCAAAGTAAAGTTTTAAGACAGTAAAGAGGAAAATTTATAATTATAGGCTACAACTTAGTATCTAACTGCACAGGACAGAATTAAAAAATGGTATTTTTTTTCCATTTTCAAAGTATAAAATCCTTCTAAATCAAGAACAATACCACATTTGAAAGGATGCATTTTTCAACACTAAAAATACAGTAAGCGTTTATATATGATAGCTTGTGGTCTATCTATAAAGGATTTTTGTCCATTAAAACATACTGAAACATGTTTTGAATTACCTTATATTTCTCTAAAAATACTTACGATAGCTCCACTAGGATTTCGCTTTCGGTTTTACAGCTGCTCTGAATCTTAACACTGACATGTATTATAAGAGAACTGAATTCCTAAAAAGTCACTTTATGCATAGCAATGTCACTGGCAAGATTTCACAACAGAACTAGAGACAGTAATGGCTTTTCTGCAGAAGCAGAAAAACTGAAAAAAAATCAAATACAGCTTTAGGTTTCCAGCTCTTTTAACAGTACCTGCTTGTGTTGATAGACTTTTGATCATCAGACGACAAAAACAATCAAGTGAGAGGCCTTTCTTATGTAATTTCTGTACTTGAGAGTAAATGGATTCGGGATGGAACCCTTGTCTTTTTGCATAATTAGTGCTTCACAGCCTTCTCTCTTTCTAGTGCCCACTCAAAATATTTTCATATTATGTTGAAGAATATGCCTAAAAGCCAGATGATAGCTCCTACTACACAAGCTTGAGAAGGCAATAATAATTACAAAGGAAAGAAAACCAGGAATGATGTCCTATTACGGTTTAATAAAGAGTAGGAATCAACAAAGAGTAAATAAATTCAGTATTTTTTATCCATCAGACAGTACTGAGATTAAGCTTTGTGCTCTTTAATTGCTAAATGGAATTCCTGTCCCACTGAAATCAGAGTCCAGCAAAAATTTAAATAGTCAGTACAGCAAATAATAAACATCTGCATGACCACATACAACTGACTTATCAATGAATTACTCTTTTCCAGTTCTGGGTTTCTCTGCTTGACAAAAACATTATTCACAAATTGACTATGACAGGGAAGAATAGAAGTATATTATCATTTTTTCTTATAAGGAAGCAGAATTCTACTTCAGTAAATATCTTCTAAATTTTTTTTCAGCATCTGAACTACTTCACCTTAAAATATTTTACTTCACTTTTCCCTGAAACATGTCTTCTGTTTTCTTAGTTTCAAGGCCTCAAAAAATCATTTAACTTGTTGAGTCACAGGTAGAAATTTTGTAGATATAACTTGACATTTATTCACCAGTGAGTTTTGAAATTAGGGCCATGGTCTTTAGTATGTTTTGGCAGTGAAAGATAATAAATGAAGACTGGGAAGCACAACAGCAAAGTAGTGTCAGAAGCCTTGAGTCACTGAGGAGGCTGCTGGTACGCTGTTCATAGTGGTATGTCCCTTGGGAAGGGAAATCTCCTCTCTTCTGGGTCAGCAACACAGAGTGAATTAGTCTAAAGATGATGGATGCATAGGCAACTGTCAGCAGATATTTGTCTGAGATGAAAGGGCAAAGTATCTCAACAAGTTGAGATAGCTTTGTGGATACAAAGAAGATGGAGATTCTCTTTTTACAAGGAGTCCCATGGAAAAGACAAGGGGTAATGGGTAGAAGTTTCTCCTGGGGAGATTTTGATTATACACAAAAGGACAATTTTTCTCAATGAGAACAATCACCCATAGAAATAACCTTCCCAGGGAGTGGGGGATTCCCCAACATTGGACGCTTTGGCTGGACAGGGTGCTGGGCCATCTTATCTAGACCATGCTTTTGCCAAGAAAGGTCGGACCAGGTAATCTTTGAGGTCCCTTCCAATCTAGTATTCGATGATTCTATGATTCTATACAAAGACATTTATCATGTTTTCTAGTAGAATATGAGGATTGATTGTCCTTATTACTAACATGATCAAATAGGAGGCCTCTCAACTTAAGGATATCTATGGAAAAGGCAGTGGGAAAACATCTAGCATATCCATGCAGCTAAAACTTATTTTTGCTACACCAGTCAAGTCCAAACCACCATCCAAGCTAGGATCAGCACCCAGCAGTGACAGTGTGCATAGGTTCATTAACACATTACCAGCTACTCTAAATCTGTCAGATCCTTTCAAACCATGAATAATAGCCAGGACTCCTCCATGTGGTAGCAAGGAATCAGCATCCTAAAGGGACAAATTACTTTTGCTTCTGTTTCCTAGTGATCTGCTGAAGGAGCTGATCCTGGAGTCCTGAGAGCTTTTCTCACAGCATCAAAACCAGAAAGCTGAAGAACTGTTTTTAGTTGCCTGACCTTTGAGGGAAAGAGCCAGACCAGAACAAGTCTGTGTTTACATTTCCAGTCAGGGTAGGAGTGACAAGATTGGTTACAGTGTTAGGAGCATCATTTCTGCAAATGTGAGGAAGCCGTCTGTTTTGCATTATGTTGACCACTATATACAACTGCAAATTTTGTTCCCATTTTTACCCTGGGAAAATTGTTGCTTGCTGCTGAGCAATGATGGAGGAATAAATGAAAGCTGAGTAGGATGAAGTGTGTATGCGAGAAAGACTGACATAGTGAGCAAATTCACAGTACAGGCCTAATGAAAGGGAGCTTTGGTGTTCAGCTGATCCGCAATCAGTGCCAGATTCTGATGCAAGACTTTGAAGGTTACATTTTGCATTCAGAAATTAGTGATTTCTTTGTTAAAACATGGTGGCAACATAATTTGATCCTACCCATGGATGCTGCTGCTATGTGCTCTAAGCCTTTGGTACATTTATATTGAGGAGAGCTTTGCTTGAGGCTGTCACTGGAAAGAGTCAGGCATTTGAGGTGGACCTCATCAACCTGTATAGAGTCTTTTTATTCCCCTTTTTCCTAACAATTCCAGATGAAGCAAGATCAAGGAGAATGTTAAAAGGTCGCAGTACGCTGGACCTCATAGTAGTGGCCACTATGATACCTGCAGCGAACGAGTGGAAAAGCATAAATACAATAAATACTTTACCATGGTCCTGAAAGAACTTGTGGTATTGGGATAGCTTCAGAGCTTCCATTTATAGTGTAAAATTGTGGCATATAGAAAAAATTTAATATGCAGTTTAGATATACTCTATAGCAGAACTGCTTCTCAGACCTCCCTGCAGCAACGTTTGTTAGCGATTTTTTTCAGATTTCTCCTTCCAAACAGATGATTTTTTTCTTGACCAAGGTTACTTAGAGCCAGCTGTTGTTCTGCCTTGTGTTTGCTGTGATGACACTGATTTCATCTTTGTTCTTTTAGTTGCTCACATCTCAGTAAGCTACTGCAGTTTCCAAGTCAAAAACATCAGTATCATTGTGAAATAATCACTCATTCTGAAATAATATATTTAATTCTGAAATACATTTTTCTCTTTTCCTTTTATATCTCCCTTTCTTTGATGCTGGTGGCCAAAACCTGCCTTGTGTCTGTAATTGTGGCTCATTGAAATTTCTCTTCCTCTTCTTGCTTCCTTGGAAGCCACATTTGGACAGACTTTAACCAGATCTCTTTTTCTAAAGATCCCCTTTAGCTTTTAATATTTTCTTTGAAATGCTGTAAAAGAGAAGTTAAGTCAAAGAGCCTGATGGACTGGAACTATATTTAATAGTGACCTGCTTCTATGTATTTTCTTGTAATGAGAATCATTAAACAGATGGGGGAAGTATTAAAGTTGTCATTAAACTAATACATCATTTCTCTATGGAAAATCTGAAGACCTTTTTCAAGCTTAAAAGTTTTATAGTTCCATGTACCACTACATGAGGCATCCGAACAGGAGAGATCTGTTATTTGAAGCTCACGTGACTGAATATATGGCATTCCATGAGCAGCTCAACTTTTCTGCTGTAAGGATTTATTATTCATTATTTACACTTGTTAACAGTAAGCTGATTCAGGTCATACTAAGCTCAAGGACACCTTGAAAAGTCCTGTAAAAATGCAATACTGTGAAAAAATTGCTATGAGCCTTTAGATAGCAGAAATGTATTGAAAGTGAAATTTAAACAGTAGCATAATACATGAAACCTGGCAAATTAAACTCAACAGTTGCACAGAAATGTTTAGTTCATCTGTTTCCACACAATGAAATTCTTTGCAGTGATTTATCTGCAAGTGTCTCCACATAACTGTAGCTCCAGTTGTATGTCCTACTTTTGGTTTTAGCTAAAATGTCATTTTAGGTGGAGAACAGAAGGAAATATTTGTTTTGGATCACGTGAGCAGCTGCCTTGGTAGCAAGGGGACTTATGCCTGCAAAAAGCAACCTCTGTAAATGGTTTATAACAACATCTTCTCCTTCGACTGAAGCATCAGCCTGACCTTTCAAGGGCCAGGTTCTAGCATGTTTATTTCCCCTGAGTACTATCTATCCAGGTTCCAACACTGAGCTCAGCGTGGATGCCGACAGCTACAACAGAGATGAAGCCGTGTTTATTCAGACCAGGTACACTAAGCTGGAGTTACTAAATTCTATATCCTAGTTGTTATTCTCAAGGGCAGTCATCACTTACAGCTTCCCCTAAATTCACTAGAGTTTATGAATGCTCCACAACTCCTGGAAATCGTCCCATGTAAATTTAATTGCCAAAACAGGCCTTTAGAAACCTGATGTTAGGTACTCAGAGTTGAAAAATTTGACAGTGAAATCTATTTTAATTCAGGATATTTTTTTAAGTTTTGAATTCCAGTAAGTCTAAAGGTTTTCTCACACACAAGTTGCCTTTTTTGTTGTTGTTTAGTGCACACTGAAAAGAAAAAAACAGCTGCTTGTATTTCTAGACATTAAATAATGTCTTGTCTGCTTGGACTCTTAATAAAAAAAAAATATCTTTTTGATGGCTTTGTAGATAAGCCCTGTGTGCTTTAACTCTAGAAACTGAATAACCAATTGTTTCAATGGGTCTGCTGCTCATATTTATTTTTTTTCCAGGGGAAAAAGTGAATAGTTTAATTTTTCATGCACAAGAAACAAAAGGGGTTTCAGTATACTGAGCTCTACAGCTGCCTTACCTTCCTTTGTAGTAAAAACTTTAAGACAACAGCAGGAAGAAGAAAAGTAAAATTTAATTTTAATCCTAATAAAAATTCAAGTTCATGCTTCTTACTCAGGTATACAAATGTTCTGAAAGGTCTAAACCTCAGGGGAAATATTCTAGCTTAGGGACATATTGTCATGCTCTTGGCTGGTTTGTGTATGAAGGGAAAGAAAGAGGAAGAGTTTGATTATCAGAGAAGAAAGAGCATTTTGATGTTGCTTCCAAAAGTTTTGAGTCCATACACATTCCTTACAAAGAGGTTGTATTATCAACTGCCTTATGGCTCACCAATGCTATGACAAAATTCCAGCTGCAAAAATTGTCCTGCTTTTCCCATGGCATACTTCTGTCAAGGGGGCGATGGCAAGATGTTTTCAAAATTAGCATTGCTGATGGCAGTGTCTGCTTTAGATGTTGCTCTACCTGTGCCTGTCCTGCCCAAGCCTTGCAGAGTTGGTGAGTTTGAGCCATGTAGAAACCGAAACCAAATACACCACTAACAGGCCTTCTCTACAAGCACAGCTCTACCCACAATCGGCATTTGTTGTACTTTGTAGCAGAAGAGATAAGAGCCTGGTTTCTCATCTTCTCCATTGATTAGCTAAGTCACCAAAAAGTATGAATACAATTCAGTTACAGATTCTTCCCCACTTGCCTGTATTAAGAGAAAAGTATTCTGACTAGTGAGCAATAATTTTTCAATGTTGCTGATTCGATTTTTTTGCTGTCCTCTAACTTTGTGCTGGAGGTTGGCATCTGCCTGTTTTACCACACTTGAAGCCGAGATCAAATAAAGTTCCCAGGCTGATTTCCCAAAGATCTCTCTGTCTGTGAAATACTGGGATGCCCGGGAATCCTGATTACTGTGAAACGAGGCTGAGGCAGTTTTCTAAAGGGCAGGTCAAGTTTGATCATTGCAATTCACAGCTCTAACTGATCTCCAGTCATAAAGCACAAAAGAAACATGAGTCACTAACCCAAAAAGTCTATAAAACAACCAGCAAGTTTAAAAGAGTTTGTGGAGAGCTCTTTTGTGGTTGACCCCCCATTCCCAGCTGAGTTGGGAACTGGCTAGGTAGGATCTCGAGGAGGAGTAGAAAGAGCCCCTGCCTGATATTAAGGTGAGAATACTTAAATGGGCACATAGAGGCATAGTATTTATCTTGTCCTAATGAATTTTTTAAAGTGTCACATTTAAACTTTTTCAAACCCTCCCTCGCAATGAAGCAGATTAAACCTTCTGAACTGCTTGTCTTCCACTGGAAGTACAGAACTGTTCACTTCTGTACCTTTGTTAAATGAAGTTATTTTGAAAATCACCATACTCTTGAGATCTAAAATGTACAGATGCCACTTATGTGACCAAGTAGATATGTGAGGTTTTTAATGCACACCTCCATACACTCAAGTTTCCCAATTTTAAAAGAGAATTATGATTTTTTTTTTTGTTTGTTAATTTTGCATTCACTAGGTGTTTGGGGAAGTGGTTTTTTTTCTGGTTTTGCTGAGACACAATCCTTGCAAAAGCTGTGTTGTCCAAAGGATGAATTGATCAAGAACAGTTTGACAAGCCCTCATCCAGAAAAGCAAAGGATTCATTTCATCAGTAATCATGATATTTTTTTTCTTACATTCAAATGAAAACCTGCACTTTTTTGATGATTATTTTTTTTTGCAAGTACTTCTATCAGTTTTCTTTTTCAGCTACTCTCAAATACTACCAAAATCGCAAAAATTACAATTCCAAAATTGCAAAAATTAATACAATCTAAGATTATTACCAGTGAAAGATGAAAGCAAAAATTACATGTTTTGGTCTTTCTTCTCATTTTTTTTTCAGTGAAAAGCCTACTTAAAGACTAAGTGCCATTTACACCGTCTTGGTTTTGTCTAAACTGCTGAGCTGGTGAGCTTTGCAAGCTCTGCCTACAGCCCTGGTCCCTTGGGTGCTGGGTTATTAAAGGCATTATTGCTCCTTCTTTTTTGTATTGGGGTTGAGTTTGCTCCAGTGAAACTCAAGGCCTACTGAGTTTGTACTCAAATATTACCCTGATACGTAGTCAAGACACAGCTAAAATACGTACCAGCAGCAACAAGATGGGAAACTCAGCTGAATCACTCCTGATTTAGACATAGGTAATGAAGACAGTAAATACGCCTTGTGAAACACATGACTTCCCTGGTACCTGAAAAAACTTGGAGCAGTTATTTATGAATGTCTATGACTAATACATCCTCCTAAGTACAGTGGTACTCTCTAGCAATGTCCTGAGGCTGAGTGATATGGCAGAGTTATTCCTGATTGGTTGAAAGTTTCTTAGGTACTTCCTCCAGAGAACAAAATTAGAATACTGCAACCCCACAGCTTTAATTAAAGTCGATGCTGAGAAACAGGGAAACATTGGCTTCCTGTCAGTCTACCAACATTCCTTCACTGCCTCTGCTCTACCTCTCTCTATGTAAAGATTACAATGTTAAAAAAATCAAAAGTTTTTCAGACTGTGTATTTCTGTCTTACTTTTTGCAAGCAATTAAATGCCCTTTCTCAGGGCAAGGGGAATCAAGCCACGGAAGTTGTTAGTTAAATACAGGATCTGCAGAAAAAATGCTGGTCTCTAACTTTGTATATTTTTATATCTCTTGTAAACGTGACATTTGGAAGTGGTACTCAGAGAAACCACATACTAAGTTCATGATCTTGCAACATAATTCGCTTTACTGTAAACAGCTCCATGTGCTGACACTGGGAGATGAGGTGAACCCTCAACAGATCTCTTGATTTCTGCTTCAGAGCATGTATATAAAGCCTAAAACCAGTACATGACAATGAAGAAATCATGCAATATGATAAGATATTATGATCATAGTATCTGTATTGTTTGCATGATGTAGATTAGACATTACTTTCTAAATAGGGTACTGAGGGGCTTAGACATCTGAACAAGGCTTTTCATTCCTTTCTGATTCACTATTGTGTGATCTGGTACAACCTTGTGGTCTCCTTCACTTGCTAAACCTGGTATTAAAAACAGGCTTGCCAGGTTAGTCTATTGGATGCCAAGGAGGCTTATTAAATGAAGTATTAATGTCTTTTTAGCTTGAAACCATACTCTTTGACAATAGAAAACTTTTAGTAGAAAGAAAAGCTTGAACTTCTTCAGCAGTCTGAATGGCATGTTCATTCATTTTCCTTAAAGCACAGTTTATATGAAACATTTTTCTGTTCCATTTTAGTTATACATTGCAAAGGGAATTAATTTTTTTCCAACCTCTTCTTAGGCTGGTTTGTTTTTTGGGGTTTTTTTTGTCATCTTAAGCTTATTGATATCAAGAAAGCCTTGCTACATCTAGTGAGGAGGCTGATGCTTCCTACTATTTGTTTGAAGAGCATATTAGAGACAGATGATGAAAAATACCACAAGATTTCCTGATCGAGAGAAAAGGACGAACATTACTTTGGCAATTCCCTGTGGAAATGCTGATATTTAGAGAGCTTTCTGTGTAATAAATGTAGGAGATAGGAAAATCCCTTAGTAGAACATCAAAGCCTTTAAAATTGAAAAAGAAAACTCCCTTTAATTGATCGTTCTGTGGCTGGTCACATCAGGGAAGATATTTGTGCCTTTCTACCTCTCACTTCCCCCCTTTTCTTTCTTCTTACAGAAGAATAACTGAATTAAAAGAAAGGACTTTGGCAGAATATGGAAGGGCAGAGGCCTTTCTGGGTATCTTGTCAGAAACCAGATAAGCAGAAATCCTGCAGGAGTACTGGCTTCTTAAAATGGATCAAAATTGTCATCTTGATGTTAAACTCTAGTTTAGTCCTTGCCATTAAGATGATTGAATACACGGTTGCTACTGAGAAGGCGACATCTTATTCGGTGGAAGTGAGGCAGTGATATCTGAGCTGCCACAGCCTTTCCCTATAAATAGCATAATTGACTACTAGTTCTCAGATGAGTCCAAATGGTATTTTAAAATCAAAGTTGACTTTTAATGATGAGTTATTGTTGCCAGATATATGAGGTATGGTCTATCCTTTTATCTCTTCTTCTGTCTTCAATGGAATTCTTCCTGTTATACATTCTTTTCATTTTTTTTTACCCATTTATTTGCTGGTGAGATCTCTCATTACTATTCCATTTTTGTTGGTATTTTGGTTAGATTATTATAACATAGATACTAAATTCGCTGTTTACATATAAAAGTCCTGTTTAAATACAAGTAAAAGTCATGCATTGAATATTTTACATATTTTTAAAAGAGCAAAAGAAAGAACTAGACATTAATATTACTGCTGATAAAATTGTATGGAGACTGCTGCTGAAAAACATTGCTGTCACAGCACTGAGTGTTTAGCTAAAAGCCCCCAAATTGTTTTGCTAATGCTCTTGCTATCCACAAGGGATATCATATGCCAGACAATAATAGTTCCCCCTGTTGCTCTTCTTAATTATGGTTTCTCATATGAATATGCCCCCTAATCAGAAAAGCTTTTAGATAGATTAGATTGGATACTGATTACAACCAGAAAGACTGCAAGAATTTCCATGAAAGTTCTTATTTATGCATCTAGTCCTGTAACTGGGCGCAGACCTGCTGTGCCTGTGGGGCTCTGGGTCGCCAGGGATCCAGCTCTGCTACATCAGCAGTTTTAAGTTTAAAAACCTACCAGCTGAGGTGGAAATAAGCTCAACATGGATTAACAGCCTGTGCATTTATCCAGCTTCTTGAGCGTGTTTTGCCACCGGTACTGATTTCCATGGCGTGTCTCACAATGCCAAACTTTTTTAGATTGAAACATAACTGATATATTCCAAGATATGAGGTGAATTTTCTTTATATCAAAAGACTGAGCATGATTTCTAAGTTCTCTTGCTTTTCTTTGTGTGCAATTGTCCTTGCTTCAGGAAGGGTCAAGTAGCAATTTTAGTACGGGATAGATTCCCCCAGATGACTTGGAATATTGATGATGGTCTGTAGGGAAGACGCGGGAACTCCAGAAAGATTTAAATATTATTAAAAAACTGACACAGTTTTGATGCTTGCTATGAAGACCGATATAGCCTTCATGCAATAATGTCTAATCTCTTAGAGTCACTTAAAATTCAGAAATCCATATATTTAATAATGCAGTCTATATAGAAGCTTCAAAACTCTGTTTTGTACACAGATATCAACATGCTCTGACTGCAGAGGCTTAGTATTTTTAAAAAACTTTTGTCATCTTAGAGAAACACTGGTTCTGGAATCAAAATAAAAAATAAATGTCAATGCAGTTTCTGAAGGAAAAATGCAAAAGCTGTCTTTCGAAGGTAGGTGGTCAAATGAAAATGTACTCTCAGCACAATCCAATACTATTACACATACTCACAGAGATCATCTAAACTGTCTAAAGAAGAGACAGTTCTGTGTTAAGTGGGTAAAAATTCATTCTTCAACGATAAGATAGGCAGCAGAAAGGGTTCTTTGACTTCCTGGGAATCAGACAGATCTGAAGGGTTATGAAGAAGAAGGAATGGCCAGGCAATTGCAAGATTCCTTCTATCTTCTGACTAACAGAAAGCAGGATGAAGAAGAATCTGGAAATGAACTGCTGGATAAAAATAAAATGAGGAGTTTGGGATTTTGGAGAAACGAACCACTTTCTACAAGAAGCAGCTGTGAAATCTGGAAGGTCTCTATCTCAGTCAAAGGAGAACCAGCCTCCCTAGCCAAAGTGATCAGGAGAGTGCTAAACTATCTGCAAGGGGAGAGAGTGGAAAGGTGGTAAAAAAATAACAATTCCTTAGCATAAAATCAAGATTTTGAGAAGAAAATTAACTAAAGAACCACATGAAATGAAACAAAGAAATCCTGGACTGTATATACTAACATATAGAGCCTTGGCAACAATAAAGAGTATTGTGTTATTAGTCAACTATTAAGTAATTTTTATTGATGTGATATTGCTGACATTTTCTTGATAGATTAGAGACATGAAATCACTTGTTCCAAAGTATTTAAAGAGGATGATGGTATATTGTGTTAAAAATGGTACCCTCTGGCTCTGCCTATACTAGTAAATTAAACAATGCTGTGGAACTGTTCTGCACATTGGGATTTCATTGTCCATACCGCTGAAGGGTTAGAACAACCCCTAACATGGTTCTGGCCTGCATCAACTAGCACTTTTCCAAACAATTCCCTGGCACAGTATGGATGTTAACATTGGACAAGGACCACTCCAAATAGGCAGTTCGTATGTGATCACCCTGTTTAGAGGGTAACAGAAATTAATAAGAACTTGGACCCTGAGGAAAAGGGTGAGGAGCAGGGAACAAGCAGACTTGAGTTGGTGCTTTTTTTTAATCTGAGTGGTATGTGATAAAGTTCTCATTCTCTCGCTGTCGAAAAGCCAAAAATTATAAATTACTTTCATATCTTAAGTGTTATATCTGAGAATAACTCTTTATTAGACTTATATTGATATACAAGGAAAAATGATCACAGAACTTGTGTTTATTTAAGAATGTAGGATTTTGCAATAATAGAACAGTTTTATATCTAGCAAGATATACATACAGGCATTGTACCTGTACACATGTACATCTGTGATTTTTTTGTTTCTTTTTTTTTTTAAGTTTGGGGGAAGGACAGCTTTAAAAAACTGTAAATAGTTATGTGATAAATCAGCTGGAAAACAAATTGAAAAAATGTGAAAGATATCTGGGAGAACTTAATGCATGTTACATAGAATCATAGAATCATAGAATCATAGAATCATAGAATTGTTGAGGTTGGAAGGGACCTTTAAGATCATCGAGTCCAACCTTTAACCTACCCTGACAAAAGCCACTTCTAAACCATGTCCCTAAGTGCCCCATCTACCCTTTTTTAAAACACCTCCAGGGATGGTGAATCCACCACCTCCCTGGGCAGCCTATTCCAATGTTTAATAACCCTTTCAGTGAAAAAATGTTTCCTAATATCTAATCTAAACCTCCCTGATGTAACTTGAACCTGTTTCCTCTCGTCCTATCACTTGTCACCAGGGAGAAGAGGTCAGCCCCCATCTCTCTACGACCTCCTTTCAGGTAGTTGTAGAGGGTGATAAGGTCTCCCCTCAGCCTCCTCTTCTCCAGGCTAAACAACCCCAGCTCCCTTAGCCGTTCTTCATAAGGTTTGTCCTCCAGACCCCTCACCAGCTTTGTAGCCCTTCTCTGGACACACTCCAACACCTCAATGTCCCTCTTGTAGCGAGGGGCCCAAAACTGAACGCAGTACTCGAGGTGGGGCCTCACCAGTGCCGAGTACAGGGGGATGATCACTTCCCTAGTCCGGCTCACCACACTATTCCTGATACAGGCTAGGATGCTGTTGGCCTTTTTGGCCACCTGGGCACACTGCTGGCTCATATTCAGCCGGCTGTCAACCAACACCCCCAGGTCCTTTTCTGCCGGGCAGCTTTCGAGCCACTCTGCCCCAATCCTGTAGCGCTGCATGGGGTTGTTGTGTCCCAAGTGCAGGACCCGGCATTTGGCCTTGTTGAACCTCATACCATTGGTCTCAGCCCATCAGTCCAGCCTGTCCAGATCCCTCTGCAGAGCCAACCTACCCTCAAGCAGATCAACACGCCCGCCCAGTTTAGTGTCATCTGCGAACTTACTGAGGGTGCATTCGATCCCTTCATCCAGATCATTGATAAAGATATGAAAGAGAACCGGCCCCAGCACCGAGCCCTGGGGGACACCACTTGTGACCGGACACCAACTGGATTTAACTCCATTTACCACCACTCTCTGGGCACGGCCATCCAGCCAGTTTTTTACCCCGCGAAGAGTACACCTGTCCAGGCCATGAGCAGCCAGTTTCTCCGGGAGAATGCTGTGGGAAACAGTGTCAAAAGCTTTGCAAAAATCCAAGTAGATAACATCCACAGCTTTTCCCTCATCCACTAAGTGGGTCACCTTATCATAGAAGGTTATTAGGTTTGATAGGCATGACCTGCCCTTCACAAACCCATGCGGACTGGGCCTGATCACCCTGTTCTCCTGCATGTGCCGTGTAATGGCACTGAGGAGGATCTGTTCCATGACCTTCCCAGGCACCGAGGTCAGACTGACTGGCCTGTAGTTCCCTGGATCCTCCTTCCGGCCCTTCTTGTGGATGGGTGTCACATTTGCTAACCTCCAGTCAGCTGGGACCTCCCCGGTTGTCCAGGACTGCTCATAAATGATACCAAGTGGCCTGGCGAGCACCTCCGCCAGCTCCTTCAATACCCTTGGGTGGATCCCATCCGGCCCCATAGATTTGTGCACCTCCAGGTGCTGAAGCAGGTCCCTCACCATTTCCCTTTGGATTACGGGGGCTTCATTCTGCTCCCCATCCCTGTCTTCTAGTTCAGGGGTCTGGGTGCTCAGGGAACAACTGGTCCTACTGCTGAAGACTGAGGCAAAGACTGCATTAAGTACCTCAGCCTTCTCCTCATCCTTGGTCACTATGTTGCCGGCCCCATCTACTAGAGGACAGAGATAATCCTTAGTCCTCTTCTTATTGCTAATATATTTATAGAAACTTTTTTTGTTGTCCTTGACAACAGAAGCCAGGTTTAGCTCTAGCTGGGCTTTGGCCCTCCTGATTTTTTCCCTACATAGCTTAACTACCTCTTTGTAGTCGTCTTGAGTGGCCTGCCCTTCCTTCCAGAGGCCATAGATCCTCTTTTTTTCCCTAAGTTGCAACACTAGCTCCCTGTTTAGCCAGGCCGGCCTTTTTCCCTGACGGCTTGTCTTCTGGCACATGGGGACAGCCTGCTCCTGCGCCTTTAAGACTTCCTTCTTGAAAATCATCCAGGCTTCCTGGGCTCCTTTGCCCTGGAGGACTGCCTCCCAGGGGACTTTGTCAACCAGGCTCCTGAAAAGCCCAAAGTCCGCCCTCCAGAAGTCCAAGGTAGCAGTTCTGCTGACCCCTCTCCTTGCTTCTCGCAGAATCGAAAACTCTATCATTTCATGGTCACTGTTCCCAAGACAGCCTCCAACCTTCACATCCCCCACAAGACCTTCCCTATTTACAAACAACAGATCCAACACTACATGTGCCAAAACCATGATCACATGGTTAAGAAATGAGACTCCGATGATGAGTGAAAAAAAAACCTAAGCTGACAGGGGAACAAGGGAAACAAAGGAAGTTGATGTGAGTGGTTATAAACCAAAACTGAATATAAACTGTAGAAAACTGAGAATGGAAACAAAAGGACAGAAGATAGATACATGTCCAGTTAAGGACAACAAGAAAGATTTTTTAACAGTACAAGAAGAAAAGAAGCCATTAACTGGTGATAATACATTACTCAGTAGAAAAAGGGTAGAATATAAAGTATTAAAAGAGAGGAATCAGAAAAGTTGAGTGAATGTATAGTAATTACACTATTAGGGGAAAAAGGCCAGGTAGAGTGTTTTTGGCAAATGGCAATCACGCTCTTTCTACTCCAATAAAAAAATGATAAAAGCACCCATAAGAGTTGAATACCTTTAAAATTTTTGGGAACTGATAGTCTGGATGTAGCAGTTTTGGAAGAGCAAGGTTCAGGGTGACATGAGTTGTAGGTGTGACAGTCTTGTTATTAATGTTAATAAAAACAATTTAATATTTAGGATTTGTGTAGGTAGCAATATGAGGTAGTAGTAATGAGCTTATATTAACACTGTTTGGCACTGGCATGATGGTTTCTTGAATGCTGTGTCCAGTTCTGGTGTCCACATTTCCAGAAGGATATTTTTACCACACTGAGAGTTCAATCAAATGCTTAAATGAGAGAAATAAAAGCTTTATAGCAAGAGAACTGAGGAGCTCCACTTGAGTCATTAACCAGTAAAAATTGTGGTAATTCAGTCACAATGTAAATGTACCAGCAATAGGATCTGAAATTTGACAATATAGTGTCACAACCCATAAAACAGATGTTTTATGACTGGAAGTAGAAGCTACACTAATTCAGCTGAGAGAGATGGCTTCTACAAAAGCAAGTTCATCTAGTATCTGACACCTCACTAAGTCAGTGGCAGCTTTTCCACAACTGGAAACTTTAAAACAGAGTTGAGGTGGGATTTTTCTTTCTGTAATAATTTCTGCAATTTTACCACTGCTTCAAACAGTTTATCTTTTGCAGGGTGTCAAATTAGCATGTCATGAAGAGAAGAGCTGTAACCTCCTGCGCAGGAGCTCTCAGTGAATTGCTGGGATTTAAAAAGTCATATGAGGAAAAAACACCTCTTACATCTTTGACCTTTCTCTTACTTTTATTCTTCCTCCAAGCATTTGCTATTGGCTGTTGTCATAAACAGGTCATTGAGTTAGATCAATGGTTGGTCCAACCTAATGCAGTTGCTCTTACGTTCTTACTATAGTGGTCCTTTCTGTCTTGAATTCCATGAATGTCAATAGAGATTATATGTATTCCATTACACATAATTGTTGTCTTTTGTAGGCTCCAGTAGAAAAAAATAGTGCCAGCTACTCAGGAAATTGCATAGCTCTTTTAATAGCTGGATCTGTAATTATATACTGATGCCAGATTGCCACAGGAACAACTAATGGAACCAACTATGTAACATCACATAGACTACACACCTATATTTCAACTGAAGTGTATTATTCTGGTTAACTATTTGGGGCTCTGTTGAGCTGAATGAAATATAGCACCTGTATGTTTCAATTAATGCAGATTTCCTCAAGGCTTTAATCATTTACTCCTTTCTAGGATTCTCACACCTGATCTTAAGAGTGTGAGCTATTGTAGTCTTATGTGCAATCTATTATATATGAGTGTTATAAAGCTTGATAAATATGAAGCTCCCTCTTACGAAAATGGCATTTTTCCAGTGGCACAGATTACTTCAGAAGACACTTTGAGCTTTTCAGCAAATTGGTTGCAAATCATTTTGATGTTTAGAGTGCTAGGTGTATGCATAGTGGCAGGTTCTGACAAGGCAGAAAGTGGTGTGGCATTATCAGTAACTATGGAAATGGTCCCAAAAAGGAATGCTACAGTACTTTAATGTAAAAAGTGCCGCTGAGACTTTCATAATCTGTTCACAGATGGCTTATAAACAGAAAGAGGTGAAATCTGAAAAAAGCTATTCAGTAAGAAGCATACACATACGCCTCTTGTCTGAAAGTATATTCAGGTGTTCTGTCAGCCAAGCAACAGACACATTTTGAAAAGAAAACAGAGAAGCAGTGTTCTACTGAAGTGTAGAAAATTCCCAGAGAAGAAATGTGGTTAATTTGAGCAGGGGTTTGAATTAGAATGGAGTATCAGGAGGGGATTCAAATTAGGGTGGGTCACCTGGATGTCTTTTTTTCAACACCTGTGAATAGAAAGGACAATATCGCAATCTTAAACTAATCCTCTGGACCAGTTGATAGAATACCTGCCTGACTTATATTTTATGTGCACACAGCAGTAATCTTCCATATTTCCAGCCAATCTCTACGTGTGAAGTGAAGTTTACCCTGGGCACTACATCTTTTTAAACACAATGCCAACACAGTAATACACCTATCCCCATCTTCTCTTGAGAGATGCCTACTATAGAATCATAGAATCATTTAAGTCAGAAAAGACCTTTAAGATCATCAGGTACAACCTTTAACCTACCACTCCCCTGTCTACCACCAAACCATGTCCCTAAACACCACATCTACACATGTTTTAAATACCTCCAGGGTTGGTGACTCAACCACTTCCCTGGGTAGCCTGTTCCAATACTTGACAATCCTTACAGTGAAGAATTTTTTCCTAATATCTGATGTAAACCTCCCCTGGTGCCACTTGAGGCTGCTTCCTCTCATCCTATCACTTGTTACTTGGGAGAAGAGACTGAGCTCCACATCACTACAACCTCCTTTCAGAAGCCGGTTAGATCTGGATAAGCAAATATTTTCTAAATATGAAGAAAACAAAATCTAGACTATGAAAGTTCCAGATGTATACATTTTATTGTCTGTCATACATAGCCAATCTATGAATTTTATGAAAGTGACTGATGAAAAACACGTGGTAGAATCTAGATTGGAGTTTTTCACTCTGTTCGCTTTCTGGGAGAGTAAAGAGGGTAACTACTGTCAAGCTGTAAACAAATTTAAAAATGGGCAAACTATTCATTAAGCTCATAAAAGACCAAGATGCAGCCCATAGTACACATGCATGCTGCATAGCACTGACAAAAACCCCATGATCACATATTTATTAAATGCTTACATTTTTTAGCATAGTTGTGTTCTTGTTTATTGGAACCAACAGTAATTACATGCTTCATAAATTAAATATCAGAAAAATTGTATCAATGTTTTATTAATTTCTGTATCCCTCAATTTTTCTGTCTTTTCAAAGCAAAACATGACATTATTCCACAGGAAAGGAATATGGGAAAGATGAGTTTATGCCACTTAAGAGCAGTGTTCTTAACATTGTAAATTTTTGGAAAAGCCTTCAAAATTTTGACTGCCCAAAACACACAAGAATTTTATTTTATGATTGTGGATGTCTTCAAATATGCAAAATTCTATCTAATTCAGGTTTAGGGGGAGAGGAAAAGGAATTTGCGGAAGTAAATAAATCCACAGAGCTAGTTACCTACTGATAAGTAAGTAAGGTGAGGGTACTATTTCTATAGACATGGATTTACTATAGAATAGAATAGACTATTTCAGTTTGAAGGGATGTACAATGATCATTTAGTCCAACTGTAGACACATACTTGCAGCACGTTGCAGGGTCTGTTTAAATGATACTGAATGTCCTTTCCACCAAGACTGTAGCTGTGCACTATGTTTTCCCAGGAGTGAAGCTGGCTGCAGAGGTTCCTGCCCATACCCTCCTTTCTGCTAAAGAGGCTATGCATTTCCATCTCTGCATTTCAGTTTGCTGCCTGCAGGACGAGATGTAAATGAGATCAGTGAAATATCCTGAGTTAAACCAAGTATTTTTGGAGGTGGCTTTCTGAGTGAGATTCCTCATTTGGTTTATGGCACAGCCCAGCACAGACAGCTGCATCAATGCAATTGAGATCAGTGAATTACATCAAAGGGGCTGGAAACAAGCAGCAGGGAAAGAGGAAGGAACTGTTTTAGCACAACTTTTATTCCTGATGGAAATACATCACGGAATGGCTTCCCTGCCCCAGGCATTTCAGGATGCTTCTGCAGCACAGAGAGTGTGTGCTGTGCTATACCTGTGCTCAGGACATGAACTCTTGGTTCTCAGCAATGTGGTACTGTTTCCTTCCTGTACACACACATTTAGCCATCATAGGTGTAGCAAAAAGTAAAGCAAGTGGGTTTTTTTCAGTACTTACGTTGTTTTTTTCCAAATATATAGTAGAATTTAATTGAGGTGCTGGTTTAACTTGTTAACAAAAGGAAGCTTTGTTCAACCTTTTGAAAAGCAGCACTGAAGCTTTCATTCATCTGCTTTTCATCCAATGTTCTTTTCTGGCCTCCTTTCTGCTTCCTGCCACACTATGCAATATTATTATGAAAGCATTTAAAGTAATGACAACTATATTAAGAACACATCACTTTGGGGAAAAAAAAAAAATAACCATTTTTCTGTGTGTAGGCAAAAAAGGAACAGAGGTTTGCTTGAATTATGAAGGCCACACACACACATCAGGCAAGTGTCTCATGATCTCTGAAAATTATCTAATTGAGCCACAGCTGGAGACAGTCACACATAGCTGTAACACTCAGAATGCCTATGACGCTGTTTCTTGCTCTCCACCCCCACACAGTTTTTCAGTCAGATTGCTAAAAAAGGGATCTTACAGGATATGGAACGCTACGGCAAAAGATAGGTACTTAGATATCAGCACTGATATGCTAGTCCATCAAGTCTTCCTATGATACTTCACAGAGGAAGAGAGACATGCTTCTTCAGAAGCAGAGGCTGATAAATTAGGATCTTAATGTGTATGATTTAAATCTCTCTTTGGCAAAGCCCTTTTTCCTTCCCACTGAAGACCCAAGGGAAACTGAACATCTAATGTAGAAACAGTCATTACCTTACTAAAGATAGACCTTGTTCCAGGAGCACACGTAGGCACACAGTTAATTTTAAGTACACGGGTAGACCCCAAAGCATTTGAAATGCATTAAAGCATGTCTGAGCATCTTTTTAGGTTGTGGCCAGTCAACAAAACTCAAGCACTAAGAATCTTGCAAGTTATTTTGTCTGGGCACCCAACCGACTTTGGGGAATGCAGCAGTAACACAGGCTTGAAAACATGGCTGTTGTCTGATGTCAGGCCAACAGAAGTTGATGGGAAGTTTACACTTTGAAGTAGACTTCTTATGGAGCAGTTCTTATATTTCTTGCCCAGCTATGGGCCAATAAAATGGCCAAGGAATGTGGGACAGCTTTCAAAAACATCATAAAGAAAATAAAAAAGTATATGAATGAGTACTATAGAGAGAAAAAAATTATGAGAGTTTCAGAAAATTACTTTCAACTTAAAATATTGTGTCACATATCTGACTCTGTGAAGTTTATAACTATTTACTACTGTATGAAAAATAGTTAGGATGTAGACTAACCACAACTGGTTGAATGGGCACCAGGACCAATGAGATCAGATATTTAATATCGTTAACCAAAGAGGATATGAACTACTATCCCTGTGTAATAGAATTATATCTCTCCATCATGAAATAACTGATTCTGAGTTTTTAAGAGAGAAGTCATGAGAAAAATTTAAAAAAAAATTTTGAAAAGGAAGAAATGTCAGAAATTTCCTCTTATTAATATTTCATATCCTTATACTATTTGTTAGATGTTGTAGCACACACAAATATAACTCAAGGCATAAAACGCTTTCTTGTATAGTGCAATATAATGAGTCTTTAAAGTAAGAATCAATCTGTTTGAATAGGAGGTACCAGATGTGTATTCACTAAGATGAAAGAGAGACTTTTCTCTCATCAGTGCATAGAAGATTTATGCTTGTAATTCCTCCTAGGGGATGGAGAAGAAATATTCATGAACAGAAGGCGTGATGCAGTACGATCTAATGGATCAATCTAATGCTGAAATCCAAGAATTCCTGTGCTCATTCAGGCATTACTGTAAGGTTTTGAAATTTTTTTTCCATTCCTTTCCCTGTCTTCTCAACTGTAAATCCTGTGCACTCCAATGCTTTTACTAATTAAATTTCAATATATAAAATGTAAAAGATTAGGAGCTAAGGAATAGCATTTTATTCTTATAATCATTTGGGATTCAGACTGCCAAAGTAGGAATGTGGAATATACATGGATAGTGCTAAGTGCATACAGGGATCCTAACGTACCTGTAATAAGTTATATTCAGAGGGATTATTATAGTGGATGGTTTCACCTACTTCTTATATAAGCAAATTTAGAATAAAAATAATAAATTAATGATGAATAATATGAAACATAAAATAAACACTTCAGAAACTGCTCCTATCCTTGTGCATCCATCCATTGGATGCAAAGTAATGATACAACATAAGATTTGTCTTTATATCCTATCTATGCATTAGTGACTTTCTATGAAATATCAGGGATTAGATCATACACCTAGTGTGAAAAGTAAGGAGAATTAAATCTAACCGAAAGGCTTTCTAATCCCTAGGACTCTAGGTACTCAGACCATCTTCATACGAGAGGTGTTCGAGCCCTCTGATCATCTTCGTGGCCCTCCAATGAACCTATTCCAAGAGGTCCATGCCCTTTTTATGTTGGGGACTCCAAAGCTGGACACAGTACATCAGGTGGGGTCTCATGAGAGCAGAGTAGAGGGGCAGAATCACCTCCTACAACCAGCTGGCCATGTTTCTTTTGATGCAGCCCAGGATATGGTTGGCTTTCTGGGCTGCAAACGTACATTGTCGGCTCATGTTGAGCTTCTTATCCACCAGCACCCCCAAGTCCTTCTCCTCAGGGCTGCTTTCAATCCATTCTCTGCCCAGCCTGTATTTTTTCTTGGGATTGTCCTGACTTATGTGCAGGACCTTGCATTTAGTCTGGTTGAACTTCATGAGGTTTGCACAGGCCCACCTCTCAAGTCTGTCCAGGTACCTCTGGATGGCATCCCTTCCTTCCATTGTGTTGACCGTGCCACACAGCTTGGTGTCATCAGCAAAATTGCATGTCACTGACAATAATATTAAACAGCAGCATCAGTCCCAGTACCAACCCCCGAGGAACACCACTCATTATTGGTCTCCACTTAGACATCAAGCCGTTGACTGCAAGTCTTTGAGTGTGACCATCCAGCTAGTTCCTTATCCACTGAGTGGTCCATCTGTCATATCCATGTCTCTTCAATTTAGAGACAAGGATGTCAGGCGAGACAGTGTCGAATGCTTTGCACAAGTCCAGGTACATGACATCTGTTACTCTTCCCTTATCCACCAATGTTGTAACCCTGTCATAGGAGGCCACTAAATTTGTCAGGCACGATTTGCCTTTAGTGAAGTCATGTTGGCTGTCACCAATCACCTCCTCATTTTCCATGTGCCTTAGCATAGTTCCAGAAGGATCTGCTCCATGATCTTTCTGGGCATAGAGGTGAGTCTAACCTGCCTGTAGTTCCCTGACTCTTCCTTTTTTTTTTCTTTTTTGAAAAATTGCGATTACATTTCCTTTTCCAGTCAGTGGGAACTTTACCAGACTGCCACGACTTCTCTAATATGATGAATAGTGGCTTAGCAACTTCATCCGCCAGTTCCCTCAGGACCCATGGATGCATCTCATTAGGTCCCATGGAACTGTGCACATACAAGTTTCTTAGGTGGTCTCAAACCTGACCTACTCCTACAGTGGGTGGTTCTTCATTCTCCTAGTCGCTGCTTTTGCTTTCTGCAACTTGGGCAGTGTGGCTAGAGCACTTGCTGGTGAAGATCAAGGCAAAAAACATTATTGAGTACCTCAGCCTTCTCCATATCCTGGGTAACCAGGTCTTCTGTTTCATTCCAGAGAGGGCCCACATTTTCCCTCATCTTCCTTATGTCACTGACATATCTATAGAAGTTTTCCATGTTGCCTGTGACATCCCTGGCCAGATTTAACTCTATCTGGGCTTTAGCTTTCCTAACCCGATCCCTGGCTGCTTGGAGAATTTCTCTGTATTCCTCTCAGGCTACCTGTCCTTTCTTCCACCATCTGTAGGCTTCCTTTTTGTGTATTCCACTTCACATGGAATAGGTCATCTTCCACTGGGAGTTTGGCACTTGACTTCAGTGAGGCCAGGATTTCAAGTCAGTACCTAAGTCACTACTGAAAAAAAGACTTTGGATGGAAAGGCAGTTACATGGTTTTAATACACGGATCATAGAATCATAGAATGGTTTGGGTTAGAAGGGACCTGAAAGATCATCTAGTTCCAACCCCCCTGCCATGGGCAGGGACACCTCCCACTAGACCAGGTTACTCAAAGCCCCATCCAGCCTGGTCTTGAACACAAAATCATCTCCTGGCTTTTTGTTTGTTTGGGGTTTTTTTCAAAAATCTTTTTTTTTTCAATAAAAAATGCCCCTTTCACTCGTCTTTCAGCAGCAAAATGAGACACAAGCAGAACCTGAACTGAATTATCTCTTGCACTTAAACTGAAGGAAAACCCAACATTTTACAAACATTTACATCTTCAGAACATTAAAAAAAAGTCATAATTAATGCCAGATCAATATCCTTGATTTAGATCTTTTGACAAGTAACTGCACCCCCAACTCTTTACTTCGACTTCCCCCCACCTCTCCTGCCACATTTTAGAATTTGAAATTAAAAGCATAAATTATCTGTTGTAGCTTGGAGCTAAAAAATGATTCTGTCTCTGAACGTTCTTTTAGAACCACAGCCAGCCAAAACTAATTCAGCACAGTCTCGCTGAAGTGCTTGGAGCAGTCTGTCTAAACAGCACAGGCCTTCTTAATTTACCAAATGCTCACACTGCCTCCAATTAGGATGAAAGTGACTGTGCCATTGAAGAAAAAAGTAACTTAAATCTTCCAATCAGCATTTGAGAGTATGAAAACTTGCACAAATCAGGCTTTCAGACTCAGGTCAGCTCCACACCTTTGACCTTCTTGAGGGCCTAACAAAATGCTAGTGGGAACAGGAAATCTTCCGTGTTTGTATAGCTGCTGGATATCATGCGCTGCATCTGCCCTTGCAGAGACCCAGTTTTCATTACATATCAAAGTCACAAGCCAGATCATTTCAGTGGACTGACTCCTTGCAGTCCACTTTGGGTCACCTCCCTGAGCAAGCCAGAAGCCATCTGAACTCTCCCATGCTCTGCTTGAGCTATCATTCGCTCTTCAAAAATGGGCAGTGGCAGAGATTTCATAGGAATGGGCAGGAAAACTTCTTGTGTGCAGCCATAAAAAGATCTGTATGACAGAGATCCTGAGCAGGCGGAGACACTCGGGATTGGTGTTAACAGTTAGGCTTCTGCTCACATGTGTGATTCCCTTTTCACGCTTCTAATGAAAATCTGTGCCTGTGGAATTTCAATTTGAGATCTAAGGTGCTGGTACTAATGCACAGACAGGAGGCGCTGGAATGATGATTGTCAGTTAGAGCTGCAGCCATAATGATGCATTGGATGAGCCAACAAAGAAAAAGTATGAAAGTATAGAATGAGAGTCTGTAGCATAAGTTGACTGCATCAGCAGGAAAAAGTAAGGTTGCATTTTCTAACTTTGATGTACTTGATGTTGCAATTTTAATAATATTCTTTTGTTTGGAATACAAAAAAAGAATTATGGCATATTATTTCTGACAAGCTATGTAAACAAATTTGACATGAGCAGCCACTTTATATTTGTAATCTATCTGATTAATGATTTCTTTGGCCAATATTATATGAAAATCAAAGTAAAAATATTTTTTTCTTAAATTATACCTTTTTTGCAGCAAAAAATCATTTGAGGTGGCCTGCTTAAGTTATTAAATACGTGAAACAAAAAGTATTTAGAAAGAAATATGATTTTTTTTTTTACATCTTCAGAAGGATTTAGCTTAAGTGTGAGATAAAAGCTTCCTTTGTATTTATTTAGTCTGATTTGATTTCCCTGCTACTAAATCTAATTTTATATAATTGGAGAAGAGTAAGTAGATCTCAGAGATTTAAAACCTCAAAATAATGCTAAAAAAATATGAAATTTGTGTGGATAACCACATTACTCTTGAATAATACAGCTTTTAAGAATGCTGGTGGACTTAAAGATAAGCATTTGAAACACCAGAGTCTCTATTCGGTTACCGGTTTTTTCACAGGCTCATTTATTTTTTTTTATTCAATTTGCTTTCAAATACCTAAACAGCTGAAGCAAATTTGATCTATCAAGGAAGCTGCAAAAATAGATATTTTATGGCAATAATAATGCATAAAAAATAATGAGGGGAAAGTATTTTGTGTTTTGTCCATGTACTCGAGAGGAATTCCATCGACAGACATCTCTGTGCTTTAGCAGATGCTTCTGCTTCCTCTCTCATACATTCCCATGGAATTATTAGGCTGGAATGAAAATGGAGAAGAGAAAGGATGTAATTTAAATCTTCACAAGAGAGTCAATTTAAAATATGGAAAGTTCACAAATCGATAGTATTAAAACAGTTATTGAATTTAAATATTAATAAGATGGGAGGAATTGATGGACTGGAACCAGAGCTACTTAAAGCGGAGCACACTGTATAGCTAAACCATTAGCTTGAAATAGGAAATCTAATTTTCTTACAACTAATATACCTACAAATTGGAAATACACTGTTGTGACTGTGATTCATAAAAGTGGGGACTAACATCTCTCTTCCATTACACTTAACTCAGTGAGTGCCATGTACAATTTATCTCTTCTTTTTGACACTGTGGTAAACTTAATAGCAGGCATGAAGGAACCTCTGAATAATCTACCATCTATGAGTTACACATCTTAAATGCACAGACAAAATTTAAATGAGGAGCCTGGCCCTGTACTGCTGAAATCAAGTTGGCTATAAAATACACAGTGAAATTCCCTTGTTTTTCCTGTCACGTCACTAGCCATGTTACTATGCTAGAAAACATTTTGTCTCATCATTTCCTCCAGTAGAATTGCGAAGACTTCATGTCATTGCACTGTGTCACTAAAGAACATTATTTCATTACAATTTGTGTGGGGCAGGAATTAAATTTTTACCGTGACTATGAAACAGAAATGAAGATGTATACCAGAGAAACTTCACAGAGGTACTGTGAACATATATTTTCTATAGTTTAGTTCCATGACTTTGGATTCCTTAGGATTCCTTTGTTATTGTTGTTTTGTTTTTGTTTTTAACCATCCCCAAAGAACAAACTATAGAATACTGTTTCACCTTCTTTCAGGGCTGTATCATGCACTGAGCATTATTTTCCAGCACACAACCAAAAAATAGTTTTGCATAACATGAAACAGACCTATGTCTATTAGAAGCTTGTTTTAGAACAGACCCATTACAAGAGTTCATTATGAGTGTAGACTGGTGTACAGTAAATAGCTCTCAAGAATATGTAAGTAGCTTTGGTAACTATTTGATCATTAAAACATATTGTTGTACAGTCTTAACCTGGAACACCCAGTAATATTTTCACTGAGAGCTGCCATACAGGATTTACTCTGCCTGATCCCACAGTTTTTCTTTACGTTTATGAGGACGCATGCAGTGCCACTGTTACCTAAGCATTTGAATCTCTGGCCTAAGAATGTTTATCACTCCTAAAGTCTTTCACAACCTTAATTCACATCTGGGTGAGGAAAACAGACTTACCTCAGGATGAGTCATTCGTCCGCATACAGGATGTCATAAAATTGCTTGTCTGCTTTTTCTTTGTTCTGTTATTTTTGTCTCTCTTGCTGGGTTAATTAGTGTTGTGGCATCTACAGGCCATGAGCAAAATAATGCGTGAAACACTGCAATGGTCTACTGCCCATTGTTTCCCAGGGATCAGAGAAACATTTCCTCTCCTTTGAGCAGGTACACAAGATCACAATCTCACCCAAAATGGTACAGTGCGATATTTACACACAGTAATATAGTCAGGGTTGCCTTCCCACCACGGCAGTGCTATGTCAGCTCATGAGAATCAAAGTGGTGCATTGACTTTGCTTGGTACTGAAAAAGGCAATACCCTTGGCTGGTGTTTGGCTTTGTCATTCTGTGAAGCCTGAGGTCTGGTGAAAGGCTTTGGTGAAGTCTTCACCAAAGGTGGAGTCTTATCTACACTAAAGCGCTGGATATTCAATTCCCCTTTTCCTATTAGATTACACATAGTTGCTAATGTGCTTCAACAAGGCCAAGTGCCAGGTACTGCACTTGGGCCACAACAACCAAGCTCCAGGCTTGGGGAAGTGTGGCTGGAGAGCTGCCTGGCAGAAAAGGAGGTGGGGGTTCTAATTGACAAGCGGCTGAACATGAGCCAGCAGTGTGCCCAGGTGGCCAAGAAAGCCAATGCCATCCTGGCTTGTATTAGAAATAGTGTGACCAGCAGAAGGAGGGAGGTGATTGTCCCCCTGTACTCAGCACTGGTGAGGCCACACCTTGAGTATTGTGTCCATTTCTGGGCACCTCAATATGAGAGAGATATCGAGGTGCTGGAGCGAGTGCAGAGGAGGGCAACGAAGCTGGTGAAGGGCCTGGAGAATAAATCTTATGAAGTGTGATTGAAGGAGCTGGGGCTGTTTAGTGTGAGGAAGAGGAGGCTGAGGGGAGACCTCATCACTCTCTACAACTACTTGAAAGCCCATTGTAGAGAGGTTGGTGCTGGTCTCTTCTCACAGGTAATTAGCGATAGAACAAGAGGGAATGGCTTCAAGCTGCAGCAGGGTAGGTTTAGGCTGGACATTAGGAAAAAATTCTTCACAGAAAGCGTGGTCAGACACTGGAATAGGCTGCCCAGGGAGGTGGTGGAGTCACCATCCCTGAATGTGTTTAAGACTCATTTAGATGTGGTGTTAAGGGATATGGTGTAGGGGAGACCTTTGTAGAGTGGGGTTGATGGTTGGACTCGATGATGCCAAGGGTCTTTTCCAACCTAAATGATTTTATGATTCTATGATTCTATGATTCTAGTGTTTGGTAGAAGCACATACTAATACCAAGTAAGGACAGCCATGTTTAAGACTGCATTGGCTGATAAATTCAACACTGGGAACTTCTCTTTTTCTGTGTACCAGAATCCTTCTGTGATCATTTCTCTTTAATTTTCCATCATGACCCACTGAGTCCTGTAATTATTTTTTATCTGAAGACATAAACTCCGTGGCGTGCCTAACTCTATGCTGTTTAAATTTTGCCATTTTTTTGCATTGTAAAACTTAGACAAATTATTCTCATTAATGTTTTTGATATTTGCATCATCATCAGATATCCTTTGCTTCTTTTATTTTGTTTGCTTTTTATTATAGGTGTATGCTTGAATTTTAACATATGGAAGGAGGTAAGGGGAGAAAAATGTGTCAAGTAATGAAGATTTATATCCAAAACATAAAGTCAGAATGAATATCACTATCATTTGACTATACAATAACGCAGCAGATGACAAGATTAATATTAATCAGCCTACAACTTCAACAGCCTACACTCATAAATAAACCACTTTGAAAGACAAATTAAATGAAGTAAACACACAGACTATGATGGATTCACGCTCATCAGAAAACTAGAATAGATGGAGTGTTTTCAGAAAGTAATAGTAGGGAAGAAAGTAAAAAAAAAAGTTGAGTTAGAAGATTGGAAAATAATCCATGAATCTGGACAATGATCCATAAAAATGGCTAATGTTTCAATTTTAAAAGTACTGTTCATTGTTGGTTATAAAACACCACTTATGGCTCCTGCAAAACTATCAGTCATTGTTGATGAATTAATTTATAAAGGCTGACTGGAATGATGGTTCCAAAACTGAGATTCAGCTAGGCAGCCCCTTGGGTGGGGTAGCAAATGCGCTTCAGCCTTACAAGGTCCATTTCCACCACTGATAATCTGGCCTGTTACCTTTAAGAGAGAGCAAGAGGTAACACGAGATCTGAAAATATAATTAAATGTGCATCGTGGGAAATAAAATATGACAATTTTACGCCCCGACACACTTTGGAAATGGGAATGACAAAAGCAGAGACAAAATTGGAGGGGAAAGAAAATGATAAGGCTGAGTGGCAGAAAGTGTATGTGATTTTTTTTCCCCCCTGGACTTCTCTGATTGCACACTGTGGTGGGTTGTCCCTAGCTGGACACCAGGTGCCCACCAAGCCACTCTATCACTCCCCTCTTCAGGGGAGTAAATAAGATGGAAAAAACTCATGGGCCAAGATAAAGGCAGTTTAATAAAGCAAAAGTAAAGGCTACATGTGGAAGCAAAGGAAATCAAAAGATTTATTCTCTACTTCCCATCAGCAGGAGATGTTCAGCCACTGCCTGGGAAGCAGCCTTCAGTACGCGTACCGGTTGCTCTGGAAGAGAAACACTGTAATAGTGAATGCTCCCCCTTCTCCTTTCTCTTAGCTTTTATTGCTGAGCATGGTGTCATATGGTATGGAATATCCCTTTGGTCAGTTTGGGTCAGATGTCCTGGCTATGTCCCCTCCCAAGAGCTTGCTCACCTCCAGCCCACTGGTGAGGGGGGAATGTTGAAGAGGCAGCCTTATGCTTTTGGAGCACTGCTCAGCAGTAGCCAAAACACTGGTGTGTTATCAACACCTTTCTAGCTACAAATACAAAACACAGCACTATGAGGGCTGCTATGGCGTAAAATAACTCCATCTCAGCCAGACCCAATACATAGACCATGGATCTTTTAGGCTTTATGTATGGATGAATTCCCTAAACTTCAAATGCTTGTATGTTCCTTTCAAGAAGCGTTGTGAAATAATGATGTTTTTCTCTATCCTGTGGAACCCATTTGAGTTGGAAGCCATGTAACTTTAGAGTGGATGCTGTGGAAAGCACTCCTTGTTTAAAAAGGAAGAGCATCCACCAGTCCTGGGAACTGAAGAAACCTCTTGTCCAGCCATGTCAGTCACGAAAGAAGCGTGATTTACAGAGTCTGGTTTAGTCTCAAGTTAGGGTTTTGTATTTAGTCTCTCAGCGACAGATACACTTCACTTCTTAGGACAACACACTTTGGCAAGAAAGAGTCTAAACATACATAATTTACAAGTCTGGTGATAATTTGAGGCTTAAATACCAAAAGACTGATCAACAAACAGAAAATATAAGCAAACGAGCTCAGTCCAGCCATGGTTGTCTGAGACGAGCCAGATCATGATAGCTCTGCAAGGATGGGGACTGATTCCTCTCGAGAGAAAACACAGGCAGATGAGTAGCAGCTGTAGCATGGTTGTGGCTCTTGGGATTTGCGCTAGGCAGAATGACACACACACACGCACAGATACACAGAAAGTGCCCTGCTGCAGCAGAAGACAGCTCACAGCTCTCTGCTAATATGGTCCTCTGGGTCCAGCTGTATCAGCCTTGTTATATAAGTGATTAAATGGGGCCACATATTAATTGCATCTCTCACGTGTCTAACACCATCCATGGAAGTATGGCTGCTACTGTGACTGTGAGTGCATATGTTAATATCTTATCAGCCAGTACAAGAATCACTAGACTAAAGTAACTATAGGATAAAGTCTTGTTTACTTGAGCTGTGGAAGCTCATACTTTTAATGTCTTGAGTCTTTGGTGGAGGCCACATGACAACTCAGATGACAGTCATGCCGTATGAGTCAGGCAGGCAAGAGTACGCCTCTGGTACCCGAATGATTTTAATTGCAATAGAGAATCTGTAATGAGCCCTGTTGATCTTTGTTGTTTTGTCTGTAGCAGAATGATTAGTGACATGGGTAGGGTTAGACCGTGTAGCCAAAAGTAATTAATTTTGTTTTGCCAGTTGTGGGGAATTTTAACCTTAACATCAGAGAGAACGCCTGTGTCACTGCTGATGCATGCAATGGTAATGAAGGGTAAAGAAAAGCTGGGGGGAAGGAAGGAATTAATGACAGAATCAGTGTTACAGAAAAACAGATCAGACAGACTGTAGGCATTTCTGTCCTGTTTATCTTACTTCAGAGTATTGATTATTTGCAATCAGCAAGACAAAAACTGCTGAAGGTGAAAGTCAGTTGAATAGGGAATAGGTTATTTAGCATGTTAGTAAAGATTTCTTCTATTTACTTTTTCAGCTTTCCATTATTATAGCAACTTTCCTTTTTATTTATAAGAGGTTGAAGATGTCTGCATTGCAGCATAATTGGTTCTGGCTCCTAGCCACCTGACAAAGTTAATTATTGATTGTCTGTGCATTGGTCCTGTGAGAGAATCCAATGTCTATACAAATTAGTTGGAGGCAACTGTCTCATAACATAGTCAGAATGAATCCTTTATACTTTCCTAAACAGAAATGTGATAGATTATTGGCTTTTTCGGGGAAAGGGCAAAGTATAGTACTAACTGCTATTCATGAATGACAAAGCCTCTTCACTGCGGAACTCAATTCAAATCAAAAGGTACAAGCCTTAAGGAACTGAATTCACAGTTGAGTCTGAAGAATACTAATTATTTTCAAACCCATCCCACTTCAACAAATTGACGGTGCTAAATGGATTATTTCAGGTTTTGAAGGACTGGGATTATCGTATTCCTGGTATTTAATTTCAAAATGCATCCTTCCCATTACATTTTGAAATAAAGATATTTTTATGTATGTATAACCATGGGTTTTATGCCTTCAGATAACAAATCTTACTTTCCATCTGCAGTTTCACAAAAGTTAAGAATGTTTGTGAAGTATTTAAACATTGAATACTTACAGGACATTTGGAAGGAGCAAGTTAAGACTTCACTAAAAAACAGCCACACAAAGTTCACATGAAAGTAGATGAAAACTTCCATAGGATGAATGTTATTATCAGATCCAGATATTGCCATATTAGCATACACGAGTACAGACGTAAATACTTGTTTGGCTAATCTTTAATTAAAAACATTTGAAAATGCTACTTTTTTCTGCATTAATTTACCCGTGGTGAATCACAAGACATAAATGAAGTAATAGGGACAAGCTCCTAGCCTTGGTGGTGAAGCAAACTTCAAAGAGGTGGAGAAATCCCTGTTTAGCAAGGCCTGTTGACACATCATTTTGTGTCTGCAGAAGTTTCTGTTCTCACTCCCCTATCAGCTCTTTGTCACTGTCCCTTTACGCACAGGTTACCGCCACTGGAAATCAGTAACTCATCTGAACCTTCCTGGCTAAGCTTCAGTCCAAATGAAGCTGGGATGTTTAAAATGTTGGTCTTTATTAGGCGATTTCTTTGGGACTGCAAGTGATTAGGGAGTCTTCGCACAAGCAGCTCAGCTGGCAAGAAGGCAGCACAGGCGACTGGAGGCAGGCTGGAACAAAACAGTATTTTTTTGCCTGCACAGCTGCAGTCAGAGGGGGATGTGTGAACAAGCCTTAAGGCTTCACAGCTGCTTCCCAGAGTTATAGTAGCCTGGTCTTCTCCTGCTAATGCAGATAGCTGCCATTGCACAAGAGAAACAGTGGGTGAGAAGGCAATAATGTGTCTAGCAGGACATCCTTTGATCCTCCCTCTCCCTGATTCCCATGAAATCCTTTAGTTCCCCTTGAGCAGGGGGTTTACGCTAGATCCACTGTGCGGGGACCATCAAACAATTCAGAAGTCAAGGCAGAGTTTATGAACTATGAAAAAGCTAAACTTAAGAAAGTATTTTCTTGTTGAAGAACACAGTTGTCAAGGTACAAATCTTCATTAATTTCTCACAGATACTCCAATATTGTTGTTCTTCACCTCTGTTGTAAGAAATGTGCCTCAGGCTTACAGGTAGAACCTTGAAAATATGACCCAAAAGCTTTGAAATTAGATACCTAAGAAAAATTACCATAACTAATTACTTTAAATTTGACCCTTCCCCCCTCCTTTAAAAGATTTTATAATTTTGGACTGACAGCACCTATGATATTGCAAAGTTTAGAGTTTGCAATATTATAACACTAACAAAATGACCCCAACTACTCTAATTTTGTACCTTAGTTTAATCTGGAACTAGATATTAAAAATGGAAATCCCCAATACGCACATTACATTGAACAGCAGTAATTTCTTTTTGAGAAAGAAGCATAAAACTCACCTCTGATCTCATCTAATTTGTGTCTGTCTAGGTATTAGTGAAATAAGTGAAATTGCACTGAGATAAAATGAGAAGAAAATGAGCTCTTCTGAATAAATGTAATAAAATCCAGTGCATGTAAAGATGTTTGTAGCTCTCAGGGTGGTGGCTGGGAGGCCTGGGGAGAGATTAAATATGTTGAGTAGTGTTCAGATATTCATTTATGTTATTGATGTGCAAGTTTCTCTTTCCACTGCTATAAATCTTATTTTTCATGTTTGGTTTTACTAGGCTCTTCACCTGAACCATTCTATGATGGTTCTGTCCTAGGTTTGAGTATAAAATAATTTCATTCTACAAAAGATACAGGTAGGCAAAAATAAGAAAATTATAGAAATATTATGGAACTATCTTCCCCCCCCCCCCTTGAGATTTTCCAGAAGTTTTCAGTTTGAAATGGCTGATAAAAGAGTACGGATAAGTTTAAATGTTTAGCTGACTCTAGGTACTGAGTGACGAAGCAAGTGATACTTGTCTATTTTTAATATTGACTCGTCTCCCTCTCTTTTAAGGATGATCTTGAAAGATCAGCTGTTCAGCATACTTTACAGGCTTTCTAGTCAAACTGGGTGATTTGCCATTATATTCAAATATTATCTCATATGACAGATGGAAATCAAAGGAAGATTAACAACAGGAAAGAATGTTTTTTAGAGAGAAAGCACAAGCTTTTAATATGTACGTTTGTTTATGCCCATTAAAAATCTAACTGTTGGCATTTGGCATTTACCTTTCAGCAGCTACAATTCTTCTTTAATATGGATAGCTCAGTCCAATTATCTAAATATAGTTAGCTGCTTGTACTCCTACTTAAAGGTGCTCTGCGGTATGTGAGATGTCTGCACAGAGATTGCATTTAAGATAAAGATCCACAGGAGATCCATGACCCTCTGGACTAGAAGGTGAAGGCTCGGAGAAATATGGAAGGTGTGTGAATGCCTCATGGAGATTTGACAGTTGTTAACAAATTTACTGTCAAACATAAGATTTTAAACGTTAACTCTCAGTTAAAAGTATATGTAGCTGTAATGGGCCTGAATCTCATTTCCTACTAATTTATTTGCTCTAAAACTCCAATTAAATCAGAATTGCACTCTGTTTACAGAGTACAAGTGGGATTACACTCCAAATTTCTGACAAGACATATAGCAAGACAATGTAGGAAAAAAAATCCCTAGCATACTGTCCTAAACCAAAGTAGTGTGAATAAAGCTAACTATAAACCAGCTGACTCCCATATTACAGAGTCATTTTTAACAATGTCTAATCTTCCCCAAGCTCATCGCAAAATTTTCTGAAAATTTTGTAGGATAAAGGCAAATAATTTGTTCCTGCTGTGAAAACTTCCAACTCAGCTGTCTGAGAAGAAAGTTAGAGTGAAATAGCTTTGCTTTCGGTTGTTTAAAGATCCTGAGAGGTACCTGCCAGGCATATCTTTATATCAATGAACTTTCCAATTAGTTAAAACATTTGATAACACGATGGCTGTGTTCCTGACTGTGAAGTTAACAGAAGGCACTCATTAATACAGGAGTAAGCCTGCTTTGAGACCTTATCCTCCTTAGCTCCTTTCCCCCTCAAGGTGACTGTCCCCTTGAGCTTTGTGATAGAGGTTTTTGCTGTGAAGTTGCTACTGGCCTAGCATCCGTCTCGGAGGATCAATGTGTATCCTTAACAGCTTTGGAGGAGAAGAAAAGACTGAAGTGATTCTTTCCAATGAGCTAAGGCACTGTGCCAGCTCATACTGGCATTTTATCTTTGCTTGTTACTTTTACTGTTTGAGGATCAGAATTGTAGCTGTTACTGAACTGTCACCAGGATGTTGGATCATGTAACGATATTGGATCAGGTGAGAAAAACACAGTTTAGGTTCTCTAAATCTAAATCCCAGCTAAAGTCAGTCAAATGGAGGAAACTTTATCACTGAAATGCCCCTTCTTTATAACAGTGTAGTTCTATTTCTTCAGATAGTTAATGATGACAATGGTGGATCAGACCCACTAGATCAAAACATCTGGGAGAATGGAGATGTAGGAGTTGCAGACAGATGAGTAACAGCAGGCAGCTTCCTGATGTTATGAGTTACTACTGTATAGAAACTGAGCTCTAGTAAGTCCATATTCCCAATGACAGATGAGAAATAAATCTCATTAACATATACCACCATAATTGAAGGAAAGAGGGGGAGACATCAGAAAGAATGGTTTTTGTTGAGATGTATCTTTTTAATTACAACTTCAGCATTTGTTTAGTTTGATTTTATTATACTTTTACTGGATCGTGAAGTAACATCATTCCCTATATCTTGGTCTGTCAATGTTTTGTTTTAAACATTTGCATACTTGCACAAGGAAATGTCTACTTTATTTGTAGTACTCAAAGACTCTAAAATACACAAATTTGAGCCTTGTATAACTTAATGGACATTTATGTGGCAATTACTATTTTCCCTAGTAAGGTAACCAATGCAAAAATCAAGCCCACTCAGTGTACTATTAGCAAGGGATAGGAGAAAGGAAATAAGAAGGAATATAGGGATTGGTAAAATCGGTCAAATCACCGGCAGAAGCGATTATCAAGGGATGTATTTTGGGAATCCTGAAAAAAGTAGATGGGGTGGTTGGTCACTGTTGTTGATATGGGTGGTAGAATTTAAGAACATGGAGCCGAATATGTGTAATTTGCTGATGTATTCTTGGTAACATACACCAACAAAACATGCAGGAGAAATTTGTCCAGTGAGTTCTAAATTAAGCAATCTTGTCATGTTTCATAGAAAAACTCTTCCAAACATCTTCAGAGTCAGTCTTTTTGAGCATGATCAAACTGTTTCACTTCCCATATGGTATTTATGGACACTTGTAAGCTTGTACAAATTCTTCAAATTTTCATGGCTGGAAAAAAGACATTTAGAACATCTTTAATACTATCAGCAAAATCACTTCCCATCTTTTATTCAGTCATCACTGAATGACATCTCAGTGTCATCACTGAGTGAACAGGCATTCTACTTAAGTTTTTGATTTTAAAGAATTAAATATGACCTTTTTAGCATAAATTATTTTTCCTTTAAAAAAATTGAAATTACACCTTTTTTTATCATGTAATTATTTACGTAAAGACATTTTCTAATAGCAGTAACCTTCATAGGGTGCAGATAGTGTTGTTTATATCCTTTTATCTGCCAGTCAGTTACTACACTCACTCTTAGTTCCAATACTCACCATAGATGTCTTGGCCATGGCATGGCCTAGTAGAGACTACATTCAGTATTAGACTGTATAGCCAGAAACACTGTTCAAATAGTTCCTAACTATTGTTAATTAATGTGTTTTATAAAGACTGAAATTAGTGAAAATGACTTTTCTGAATATTTAAGTGCTTTAATAGTCTTTAAAATCAAAATGGTTTTATTACTTTCTTCAAAGTTTGATGCTCTTTCCATGAATTTATTGATTCATTCAACCGTATTTCAGGCACAGTCATCCGTTCCCAAGGCAAGTTCAAATCTGGAAACAAAAAATCAAATTAAGCCATAAAAGTCTTAGTTTAATGAAGTAGCGTGTAAGACCTAACAGCTGGTAATTCTGCCCCCAAAATCCTACACTTCCTTATGAGTTGAGTTGCGCATGAGTTTTCTTAATAATTTTATTTTGCTCAGATGATGTTAAAATGAACTTTCCGCTGAGTAATGAGCACTGGAATTTTACACTGGACAGCTAGAAAATCCAGTCCAGGGAATTGTACCTTTACTTTGTAAAAGGTAGTGCATACGCTTCAAGTAAATTATAAAGCTGAGAGATTAGCATGATGATAAATTAAGTCTTTTACCAGACTTTTTTTTCTGAATAACATGATATATAAGATGTGTGTATTAAAAGTCACAATAGCCACAGAAATTACTGCATTACATTAACCTTAAATTATAGTGAAGTTTTAATGAAAAATATTAATTGAAAATAATTCTTAAATAGGACAAAGTCTATTTATAACCCTGTTCTACTTGATTTTGGTTCATATGCATAATTATATTGCTATGTTATCACAATTATTTCAAAACTTTTTTGTTTGAAAAAAGAAATCACTATAAAGCAGAACAATTCCAGTTAATGTTTGTATCTGAAATGTTTCATTTGATCGGGAATTTTCAAAATGTGTAAATGAATTAGGTTCTTCCTTTCATTCAGTTTCAGTGGAAATTTAGCATCTAAATCCCTTTGGCTCCTTTGGAAAGCCTACTTAATATGCTTTGCATGGTTGCTTCACATAGCTATGAATATATGATACATTGCCTAACTGTCACTGGAAATACTACTGATTGAAAATAAAGAGCTTCTGGTACAAGAAAACATGTACTTTCTGCAGATAATATTGCTTGGTGTCTCAGTGGTATCAGTTGTACAGGAAGTTCACTGTCCCATGATCGCTCTAAAAGATACATGTCATATCAGATGATGAAAAAATTCATCTTTGGTTAAGAGCCATTTGGTGGTGAACATGCCACTTTCCTCAAAATTTAATTTAGCTAGAATTTAAGTGGTGTGTGGCCACTTGTTAACACTTTGTCCAACTGGGGAAAATGGAATGGATCAGGAAACAAGAAGGGCTTTTATTCACAGATTGGAGAGGGAAAACTCTGCTGTGAAGCTCAGGTAGGTTGAACTACTCAGTCTTTTGCAGCCAAGTAACCTGCTTGCGTTGGTATCATCTGCTCACTGCAATCAGTTCCACTGGTGAACAGCTGATCAATGCAAATGAGAGAATAGAATTTAGACAGCACAAAGCTTTCTTAATCTCATTAATTCCTTTTTCATATTTTTATCAGTACCGTGATTTATCAGTTGTTTTTGACTTAACAGCAGGTATCAGACAAAAGCAGGTGTAAAAAGGGTTTGTGACACTTGCAGCCACAAGGGTTCTGTTAATTTTCATGACAGAAGAAACCACAAAGGACAAATCCTGATGTATCACCAGTAGGAGATTCCAAGATTAACACAGAAATCAAATTCAATATGCACACATAACTTACAACATGTGACCTCTCTCACATTTCAGTTCATTTTTGTACTAAGAGCCATGAGAAATACTCAACGATTTTGCTCTTTTATATGAAATAGCTAAAAAAAAAAAAAGGACAAATGTATATTTATTAGCTGGACTTGTCCCTGTAAAAATATTTTGAGAAAATAGACAGATCCTTCTTACAGTACCAAAAAAAAAAAAGCTGAAGTAAAATTTACAGAATTGGGGCCAGAATTTGGAATTATTTAAAAAGTGTGTCTGAGGGAGATCTGTAACATTTTTTTTAAATGGTGAAGTTCAACAAATGAAGCAAATTTTAACACTAAAACAGGAAAAAAAAATCATACCATCATAGAAAGGTTTGGGTTGGAAGGGACCTTTAAAGGTCATCCAGTCCAACGCCCCTGCAATGAACAGGGACATCTTCAACCAGATCAGGTTGCTCAGAGCCCTGTCCAACTTGACCTTGAATGTTTCCAGGGTTGGGGCATCTACCACCTCTCTGGGCAATCTGTTACAGCATTTCACCACCCTCATCGTGAAAAGTTTCTTCCTTATGTCTAGTCTAAATCTACCCCCTTTTAGTTTAAAGCCATTACCTCTTGTCCTATTGCAACAGACCCTACTGAAAAGTTTGTCCCCGTCTTTCTTACAAGCCCCCTTTAAGTATTGAAAGGCTGCAATAAGGTCTCCCCAGAGCCTTTTCTCCAGGCTGAACAATCCCAGTTCTCTCAGCCTGTACTCATAGGAGAGGTGTTTCATACCTCTGATGATTTTTGCATCCCTCCTCTGGACCCACTCCAAGAGGTCCATGTCTTTCCTGTGCTGAGAGCACTAGAGCTGGATGCAGTACTCCAGGTGGGGTCTCACCAAAGTGGAGTAAAAGGGGCAGAATCACCTCCCTCAACCTGCTGGCTACGCTTCTTTTGATGCAGCCCAGGATACAGTGGACTTTCTGGGCTGCCAGTGAACATTGCCAGCTCAAATCCAGCTTTTCATCCACCAGTACCCTCAAGTCTTTCTCCTCAGGGCTGCTCTCAATCCCTTCATCCCCCAGCCTGTACTGATACTTGGGGTTGCCCCAACTTGGGTGCACGACCTTGCACTTGGCCTTGTTGAACCTCATGAAGTTCACCTGGGGGTCCACTTCTCAAGCTTGTCCAGGTCCCTCTGGATGGCATCCCATCCCTCAGACCTGTCAACTGCACCACTCATCTTGGTGCTGTCTGCAAACTTGCTGAGGGTGCACTCAATCCCACTGTCTATGTCATTGATTAAGATATTAAACAGTAATGGTCCAAATATTTACCCTGAGGGATACCACTTGTCACTGATCTCCATGTGGACATTGAGCCACTGATCACTACCCTCTGGATGTGACCATCCAACCAATTCCTCGTCCTTCAAACGGTCCACCCATCAAATCCATATCTCTCCAATTTAGAGAGAAGGTTGTTGTGGGGGACTGTGCCAAATGCCTTACAGAAATCCAGATGGTACTAAACATCTAGAAAAAGGGTAGTAAACATTCTCATGGTCTGGTGGTTTTCACAACATGAATACTTAGATAAGACTTAAATATTCTTGTGTGATATGGACCTGAAAAAATGAAAAGTGCTGAAAACATTATATTGACCCTGTTCATCAGTTTTGGATTATAACTGCCATTGCTACGGTAGGACAGGTGGTTGTTAGGGTATAGAGTATATAGACTCCATCTCTCAGTGTTAAAGAATATTGAAAACAGAAAACAAACAAAATAAGTAAATTTAATTTATTTTTTTTAAGTTGTACAAAATTCCTCTCTGACACTTTTGAAAAGAAAAGCAAACCACAATCTGAAAAAAAATGGGATAGACCAGCATCCCGTCTAAGAGGACATAGCGGGGAACAGCCTTGGTATGTATTCATGTATAGGTATAAGCTCTTTAACCGAAGTTTTCTGTGCTGTTGAGGTTATGACGGCACTATTTGATTATTTAGAGGGTTTTATTGTCTGTTTGCAAGTTATTATGACATCGTCTTCCTGCAAGAAGGCAGTGACTACTTCAAGCAGATCACTATGCATGGAGAAGTGATCTGGCAACAACTGAACTGACTCTGAGCAGAGAAGCTACCGAATAACTGTAGAATAATGATTGAGGTCTCTGCCAGGAAAGAGCCTTAGGAGCAGCAGAAGTGGAAAGAACACTGGAGGAAATCAGGAAGCAAATACAGCCAGGCCTTGGAGGTGTGGGTCCCTTCCTAGCGATCAGGATGCTGTGTTCGCAGGAGTCAGTTGTGTGCAGATGCATGTGTGATTAGAATGAAAGGACTGAACAGCAAGAATAGCAGTAAGCAGGAAGATAAGCACGTTTTTTGTTAGTATTTCCAATCTGTTTTACCCAGTTACTTTGAGATTAGTTTCAGTGTTAAAATGTACATATTCTTATTGAAATTTTATTTAGACCTTCCTTTTAAATTTAAAATCTTTTGAGTCCTTGTGTAGCTAGGAGGTTCAGTTTTCTTTTTAAAGATATGACTGACTTGCAATGTCTCTTTTCTTATGTCTCTTTCTGCTTAGCAATTAAAACACACTTTACTAATGATCATCTGGCACTTCCTTCTCCTCTTTCAAATGTTCTTTTAATTTTCTCAGCCTACACTGATTGTTCTTTACAGTCTCCTCAATGTTAGTGTAAATATCAAATCTCAGTAAATAATAGACCTGGCTGAATAATGTTTTGCTAATATTTTATCACTAAAAGTACTGGATTCAATTGTTGACCCTATTGCTAGTGCTGTAATTTAACACTGGAGAAATGAATAGGGGAAAGAGATGTTGGTAAAAATGCTTATAAATCTTGAAAAAAAATCATTACTTTCACCTAAAGAATCATAATAGAATTATAATCTCTCTTACACTTATTCCTATTTTCTTAGTCACTCAATCACTCAGTTCAAGAGAAAAAAATAATTAACAGACAGGCTATTAAAGATGTTTGAGAGCCTAAAGGTAAGTTTAAGCTTCTTATGGAATTAGAAAATAATGCCTGGGAACTCAGCTCAGTTATTGTTGAAGATCCATGTGACGGTCAAGATGTACTTTCAGGTACTTCCATCACTCCACTTTCAAAAGACTGAGCAACTCTGACTTAATGAATTTTCTTATTCATTGGATGTTACAGTAGAAATATCAATCAGGCAAAAGAAGTTGAACCTTGAAGTGCCCAGCACCTGTGACATTTTGATTAGTTTTACTGTGACTTCTTCTGATATTTTTAAATATAGCAAGTGAAGTAATTAATTCAAAGATGACTACCTGAAAGCTGGTACTTCATGTGTAGTTAAGATCTATTAAAAAACACTGGAATGGTTCATGTTTCTTGCTGCAGTTTACTGTAACAATAGTTAACAGTCTTCAAGTAAATTGGTATGGTTTTTATTTCCTCTGTGCGCTTTGGTTCTGTGTTATTTTCCTTCTTTGTGTCTATTACTAGTGTGCTGGTAAGTGCTTCAACTCTTGCAGTACCCTGGACAATGGATACGCTTTTTTAGCCACTCTAAGTAGTATAGACTCTTTACAATTGTAGTTCTGTGGCGGTGTGCACAAGTTCAAATAAGGTATAAAAAGATCCTGAGGAACTCTTACTAAGGTTCAGAACTAAGGAAAGTAACAAGATACCTAAAGAAACTTGGAGTTTGTTTGTTGGTTTTTCTGGTTCTTTTTTCACTGTGAGACATAATGTTCAGAAAAAAGACTTTCAAGGTGCTTGATTAGAAAGATAGCTACTTGTCAGTCTGGAAATAGAGGCAAAGGATGTAAAGAGAGCTTAAAATTGCTCAGTACAGAGAAAATCCATTATTTTCTTAATAGCAAACATGATAGAGCTGATTAAATCTGCCAGACCAACAGTCGTGGAAATGAGTGTCCTCCATTAATCCCAGGTCCATTTTGAGCCGGAGCAGCCCATCAGCCATACTGCAGTTAAGGCTTAACACTGTCAGTCCCACTGGTTATGCAGCAGGATGTCAGCCCCAGTGGTGTACAATATAGTCAGGACTGCAGTTACTATATCTTTGGTCCTTAGGCTAATCACAATACCCTCATACAGACTCCTCTGAGGGGGGCGACATGTGGCTTGGGCATAGGAGGCAGCTAATGAAGGTAGATGATTTCCATGTTGTAGTGGACTATTAGCGATATGCAATGTGCAGGAGCTCACATCTGCCCATCCTCTGTCTTCACTCCTCCCTTTTTCACTCTTGTTTCCTACTGGCCTTATGTGCTCCTTTCTCCCCATGCATTGAATAATAATTATCCAACGCTTATTAGGCAATAACACCTAGTGTTATTGCAAATTTGTTATTGCAACAGAGGCATGGCTGTTTAACCAACCCAAACTCGTGTTTCCTGGCTCTTAGGGTATGTCAGCACTGTGCAGCGCAGCATCACCACACTATAATAGAAACGTTAGATGCAATGAACTGAAAGTGATGCAACTGAGTAACGACAGCTATCTGGCTTCCAATCTGCTGTGCGAACATGCCTGCTGTCTTGCATCTAACTTGAGAAGTGTTATCCCTGGGTCTTGCATTGTCGGCTTATTTTCATTGTCACTGAGGCTTGAGCTGGCTATTGCTACAAAATACATCTGCAGAAGTAGTGCTATGTTCCTCCTCAAAAACAGAACCAAAGGCTGCAGTTTGAAAGATGAAAGCTTATGTCACTCTAAAAGGCCTTGCTAGCATACCTCATCCCTGAGCTTTCTCTCCTATCATTTTAGGTTTAAATTAATTACTATTAGAGAACTCAAGGCATAGTCCTCTCAGATAAAGAAATGTGTGCAGTGAAAGGTGAAAGACCATCTGGAGCTTAGATTGAGTGATATTAAAAGACTGATTAATGGTGTAGTGTCTAAAACTGAAGAAGAAAATCTCAAGCCAAGCCATTAGGCAAATGCAATCCATTACATGAACAGACATTCCAGCGCTTCAGGGAGATCTTTGTCTTGCCCATTTCTCTCCATCTAGCTCTTTTAATTTGTGTTTTGTTGCTATCTATCTTCCGCTTAAAACTGTGTTGTTGTCCATTCCAAATATTATCCTCTCAGCTCCTTTATCTCCTTACATAAACTTCAGTAACTGTCCCTCCTAGCTACTTTTGAACTGGTGTCTGGATTGAAGTACACGATCTAGCTTTAATCACTCACAGAGGAAGACAAAGTAAAACAGCAGCCTCTCAAAAAAAAAAAAAGGAAAGAAAAAAACCCACCTGAAACTAAACAAGTCAGCAAGTAAATCTGAAATCCTACTGCCTCTGTTGCTCCTGTAGGTACCATTAATCTCTGAGCATTTTGGATTGTTTTCATACACCAGTTAAAAGAATGGAAGAAAATTTCTAGTGGTTATGGGCTCTTAATTAACTATGCTACAGAAAAAATAGCAAAACTGAGGGCATCATCAAGAAATTAACAATTGATGTAGCTGTTCTGCTCTGCTGTGCTTGTTAATATTCATTAATGGCCATTTTCAAAACTATAAAACAGGACAAGTGGGAAAGAATGAAAGCAAAGAAGTGATAAAGCTGTAGAGAAAAATATGTGGTAGAGGAAAAGGGATAGTGGTAGAATCAAAAACAAAAACAAAAAATGGGAGAGTAAAACGAATAGAGCAACGAAGTGGAAAAGGTTTCTAAAAGCATTAAATAGAGGGACAGAGAGAAAGAGAGATTTCTGTCTTTAAATAGAAGGAGAAAAACAAAAGCAGTCATTGATAAATTCAGTTAGTTCTTTGGAATATTAGAACGCTGAATGATGCCTTTTTTTAAGAGAAGGCGCTTGTGGGATTCAGAACACGGACAAATTATATATAAATTTTTGACTATTTTTGTTGTCAGGGAATTATTACATATTAACTATGCAACATAGTATTGAACAATATATTTATATAAGTATTCCAGTTTAAATAGAAAATATATTTTTTGTCATCTGTGTAATTCATCAGTCTGTGTTACATCAGATATATTAAGCAGTGAATGATTCAGTGTCCTGGACAGATAACATTCTTACTTGTATCAGAACCTGTGACAGCCTTTTCAAGCTGCATGTTCAGTAACACCTAATCAAGTCTCCCTGTCTTCATTATTATTTTTTTACCTACATTCAAATTATTAAAACTTTGTTCTCCAATACTTCCCGCACAAGGTAGAAAGAATTCATCACAGAGCCTCTTACCTGCCACAGAACAGCTGGTAAATACACATAGGTCCAGTCTGTCGTCATATTTACAGATTCAAATCTGCAGAAAGTAAGTGAAGTAAGTGCAGTTAGCATGTATGTAAATAAATCAGGATCTAGACTCACATCACTGAAATCAGAGGAACTTTCATAATAAACAAAAGGAATGAAATGTGTTTCTACACAAAGCCAAGATTAATAATCTTTAATAGTTTGGCTTAAATAATGCTCATACCTCTTGCAGTATGAATTCACACTGGTGATTTTCAACCAAGGAACATTCCTCTTGAGGAATTTTAAGGAATCATTTTTTTTGCAAGGGAACTATATACTGAGGACCAAACCCTGCTTCCCTTACAACCAATGAAAGTTTTGTTTGCAACGTCCGTGGGAGTAGAATCATACCAGGGAAAGTAACTGTATTTTTTGTCCCAGGTTTACGGTGAGTCCATTTCTATTTCTACGTATAAGCGTAGGTGTTCAACTGTGTAGCTGCAATTATCTGTGAGGAACAAGCTGGAAATCAAATCTCCTTTGGGATGTCTATTAGATGAATTTAAAAACTCCAACACATAAAAGCAATATGAATTCAGCAGATGAACATGCACTACCTTTCAAAACCTGTTTTGTAACAGATGCCATCCTCAAGTAAACAGGTTAATCTGCCTTTTTTTTTTCTCTTTTCATAGACAACTGTGACAGCCTTATCTATTAAATCTATATATTTTATGCCAGTAAGTATAGGGTTTATGTATTTACCTTTTTATATTTCTTTTAAATAAAACTGCATTAATTGGTCTGTATTTAACCTTGACATTGTCTGCAGATGCTCTTTCCTACACATTCTCTTCATTTGGGCTGTTTTTCAAAGGCATCTAAAACACAGAGAAATGTGTGTCCCATTTGACTGCTATGATAGTAAATTTGGAATGTGTCTTACAAAGTGAATGCTATGTACATGTAATTGAAAAGAATAAAAACAAATGCTAGTTTTAAAGTTTGCTAAACGTTACGTTTTGCCACATATTTACACATAAATCTAACCATATTTCTATCATACATTTAACAGTTGCTATTTTTTTTTATTTATTTAGCTGTGAAAAATATTCCACTCATAAAGAAATATTCCAGCAAGCTAATAATTGTGCAAACAAAGTGCAATAGGTACTGCACATTTTACAATGTGCATTCACTTCAGGCTATTGATTTTTTAAATTAATTCATACATTTTCCTAACAGTCTGGATGAGAACCACTTTAAATACATTCTCTAAAATATAAAATCTTGAATGTCTTATCATATAAACATTTATATAAGCCTGGATGTTTCCGTTTCCAATAAAGATGTGGGAATTCTTGAAGATTTGGTGAAAATGAAGTGTAATGGTATCGGACAAGGAAGCGGTCATTGAATCTTAGGTTTCTCATCTTTCAGGTGACAATGAGAGAGAGACGACATCCTCTGAATGTGGATTTCTCTCCAGTCAACAGCATTCTGGAAAAAAATCTATACTATTTTTTCTTTCTAGTGGTCTTCCTGTAGCCATTTTTTCTGTATTGCTTTTCTGCAATGTATGATTACTTACTGCATATCTCATCAGCACATTTGTCCTAACTTTCTGTGTTGTTAACACCACAACAAACTCAGATACTGAAAAAAATTCATTTTTATCAACTGTGGAAATTTAGCTGCCACCTTTTTATCACAAAGCTACTAATGTATAAGATATGCTACTTTTGCAATATGTTATTAATATTATTTGGGAAAAACTACAGAAAAAATTGCTCACATTATTTTGATCAGCAAGGTCATTGAAAAGCACGCTGATGTTAGTTTCTGTACCAGAAGCAAAATACTGAATGCACTTATATTTCAATAAATTTCTCTACTTTTCTTAAGAATTTTAAAGGAAAACCATAGAATCATAGAATGGTTTGGGTCGGAAGGCATCTTAAAGATCATCTTGTTTCAACCCCCCTGCCATGGGCAGGGACACCTCTCACCAGACCACATTGCTCAAAATGTCCTTGCATGATCAAATGTCATCACCATTACCAAATCAGCACAAAAATTTACAATTACAAAATGTCTAATATCAGCAACACTGCAGGATAAAACCTGGCCAGTTAAGTAGTTTCACCAATCTTTTCTTCTTCCAAGAGGTCAGGATTTTTCAAATATTCTCTGGTTCCCAGCACATGCCTTTGAAAATCTTTCCTTCTCTGTGACTCTCTGACAGAAAAGGAAGAAATGTGACAGAAGAGTTAATCCGTTCATGAGTCATATGTGACAGACAAGAACGAAAGCTAAGAACAAATTATAATAATTATATAAACTCTGCATCCTTAAAAGCCAAGACAATTAAGATGCAAAACATAGTAACCTCCTGCCAAGACAATTAACATGCAAAATCATGGTCATTAAGGCCAGCACCAAGGGCGGATGCTATTAGGGAAAGGGATTCTTATTTGCCGTGTTAAAATATGAAGGTGAAACAAGAAAATGGGCAATTAAACTTTTTTTTTTTTTTTCTAGCAGAGACTACCAGGCTAAGAATAAGGGAGAGAGGCATAATGGGTAATACTGGGTAATACTTTGACCCTGTTTGAACAGGAAAGGTTGTTGGTGTTTAAAAATGAACTTGCTAACCCAAAGGTTTCACAAGATTTGAGGAAGAGGAGAGGAAAATAATATACTAGCTATTTGAAAGCAAGAAGAATATTTCTCTGACTGACTGGCTAGCCAAAAGGGTCAAAGAGATGAAAGAGAGTCTAAAATCACACAATGATGTAACATGTCTGTTTTTTTCTGGCTTAAATTTCTCTAAGTACTGTACATGCTATATTATGCAAATTGCCTCTTATTTGAATCTGATTAAACCTATTAATAAATCCTGTTTTTAATTAGACCACTTGAATCATTGGATTTCTCAGGGAATATTACACAGACTGTTTCAAAAAGATGAAATAACGGTTAACATTAAGGACAATATCATGAAAGGAAAGCATCTGCAACTATGCAGCGCTCTCCGCAGAAGGGATTCAGAAGTTGTCTCCTGGAAGGCAAGAAGTTAAAGCCAAATCGCAAATGCCATACACAGGGTTTACCCAGTTCATCAGGTTAAAAAGACAAGCCCCTGGCTGTCAGATATGAGGGTTTTTTGCTCCCCCCCCCCCCTTTGTTTTTCTTTTTTTCTCCCTTATCTCCTTTGATAAATATGCAAGAATGGTGGTAAATGAACAAATATGTAAAGCAGGACCAAAAGAGGAAGAATGAGGAAAGACAAAGGAACAAAAAAACAAACAAACAGAAAAAAAAAAAGAAAAAAAAAACACTGAGGAAAAAAGGGACATGGAAGGAAGGACAGGAAGCAAAACTGAAGATGAGGTAACTGAAATATGGCACAATGTGACAACTGTTGGAATGATAATACAATCCATTATTCTATTAAAGTGAGCCTCCTTGCTTGCTTTGTGACAAGGTCCTCTGAAGTAAAAAGTTTCCTGTTGAGGCAATAGAATGTCCTGTACCCTGAAGAAAGCGTCTCCGGAGTACACTCAATCCAGGATAACTGATCTGTCAAGTCTGTACCAGCGCTCAGCTGGTAAGAGATGGTGTTCTTCCCTTTCAGTGTTCGTCCTAATCATTCCTGTGCCTGCAGAGTTCATTATGTGTACGTAACATTCAGTTCCCACTAGGATAGTCAATGTGCAGCAGAAAAGCACTTTTTCCATTCACATTAAGGTCAAAAAGTAGAGATCTTGTCAGGTATTATGCATGACACAAGTCTCTACGAGTAGATGGAAGCCTTTGCTTCAACAGGACTTTATCAGACAGCTATCAATTCTAGCCATTTCCATTATTGTTACTGATTGTCATGTTGCCCTTTGAGGAAATATTCTAAAGTGAGGATGAATTGCGTGTGTTTCAAAGCACCTGTTTCTCCCTTGAATCACAGAATCTTCATGGTTGGAAAGGACCCTTAAGATCATCGAGTCCAACCAAACAACCTACAATCTCTGCCACTAGAGCATGCCCTGAAGTGCCACATCTAGACGTTTCTTAAACACCTCTAGGGATGGTGACTCAGCCACCTCCCTGGGCAGGCTGTTCCAGGGCCTGACCACTCTTTCAGTAAAGTAATTCTTCCTAATATCTAATCTAAACCTCCCCTGCCACAACTTCAACTCCATTTCCTCTGGTCCTGTCATTATTCACCTGGGAGAAGAGGCCAACACCCACCTCTCTCCAACCTCCTTTCAGGTAGTTGTAGAGGGCAACGAGGTCTCCCCTCAGCCTCCTCTTCTCCAAGCTAAACATGCCCAGCTCCCTCAGCCTCTTCTCATATGACCTGGTCATATGAGTTGAAGTTAAGGTTAACAAAGAAACACTCATCCTGTGGAGGGGAAGGCAATCTCTGTCTCACCAGTGGTGCACAAGCAATTCTCACCAGCATGCCTTATTAGTCATAGGCACACGTATCGCGAGTGTAGAGGAACCTGTTTACCTTTCTGCCTGGCATTGTTCGCTCTCTTCGTTGTCACTCAAATTAACATGGGTGCTTTTTCAAGCTGCTGGAATAATTGATCACAGCAAAATACAGTCGTCTTCCCCGAAATTCATGAATATTGAACAAAAATCAATTCCCTGATCCCTCCATGGACTATGTTTAGACATTTTGAGGGGGGGTAGTAATTACCTGTCTACCAGCGCTTTGCAATCTATTTTCTATGATCTTCACAGATATTCTAAATTACCTGCTTCTAAAATAGATTTCCTTATTGTTTTCTGGTTGTACTTCTGTTTCTTTTCTCTGTCCTTACTGTCCTTCTAATTCTCTTCCAGGACTTGAATGTTATCAACATGCTGTTTATTCTCTTTTTCATTAACAAAGACACTAAGAAAGACTTAATCTAAGGTGAGGCATTTCTTCCTAACTCAATACTTTCCTCTTTAACAATGTATTGTTTTTACGATCTTCTACACAGCTTTTAATCAATATAACAATGTTTCTGTGTATCGTAAGTGATTTGAATTAATTTTCCAGGTAAGATTTCCTTATTCACTTCATTAAGTGCTTTACTAAAGTATTTCTTATGTAGTGCTTTATTTCATCTAGTGATTTTGTAATTCTATTTTAAAAAGCAATCAAGTTATAGGAGTAAAATATTATCTACTTCCTCGATAGGTGTAAAATGCCTTTTAACATAGCAAAACTGCTGCATAGCAAGACTAGTTGTGCTTGCATTCAGTAAGTTGGGAGGCTGGCTCATTGACAGATAAAAAAAATAAAATAAAATAAAAAGAGAAAGAAAAAAGAGGCAGAAAGGAAAAAAAAAAAAAAAAAGGCAATATACCAAAGTGAATAAGAAGCATTTTGAGCTAGGAAAAAAATACCTACACTAATGCCTACTTCTAACAGTAGCCAGAATGAGGAAATAATTCAATCATATTTATCAAATATATCCCCTTTCCTCTACCTTCTCTGTCTCTGGCTTCATTACTGAAGTAATATGTGGTTCAGTGAGTTCCCATATCAGAGACTGACAGACACTATTTTTATGAATTTAACAAACTTCTGCAGCATTAAATTTCTGGTTTGGTATTGTGCAAGTACCAGTACAGGATGTTGCCTGTGACAGTACTTCTTCCAGAACTTGATCACCCCATTTTATATTGTATGAAGCAGTGAACGGATTTCACTGATGGCCTTCTCCAAGTAATTCATGATTTATACCCATGGACCATACCTATCCTCAGTTATTGTTTTTCCAGGATGTCGACTCACATATTTTTAATCTCATCTTGTAAGGAAGCTATTCCATACCTCCGATCACCTCCAATTCATCCAGTTCTTCTTCAGCTGGAATAGGCGGCTGCACATACAATTCAAGGCACAGAGGCACCATGAGTGTAAATTGTCCCTATAGAGATGTTTCCTATTTAATTCTCTGTGCACTTCCTAACATTCATTTTGCCTCTGACAGCTGTGAGCATTCAGCTCCTTTTTTTGCACTATGTGGACTAAAAAATTTATCCACAAAAAAATCCAAGATATCTTAGAATACCTCTTGAGTGATAATAGCTCATCTGAAAGCCATCATTTTGTCACTCTATGGAAGGTTCTTTTTCTGCTTGTGGATCCACATTTATAGACTTCATCTTTCATTTAGTTTGAGACAGATCCCTTACTTTCTTTACCATAAAACAAAGGCACTCCTTCAGCTCATCTGAAGTGATTACTAGTTCAACATTTCTTCTTCAACATCCACTTGTTTTGTAACTGTGGTAGGTAAATAAAGATGATGTACATGACTAACACAGAAATCAAGCACAAAGGGGAAACAGTAAGGAAATGGGAAACGCAGAGACAGGAAAAAAGAACTGAAGAAGAGATTAAAATAAGGAAGGAATTAAAAAATGAGAAAAAGGAACCCATAGAATCTGAAATTGCCTGGACTACTTTGATGAAAACCACAATCATTTCTATATCAAGACAGGAAAACGATATTCTGCAGTTAGTGCAGGTCCTTTGCCCTAGACAACAACAGTGGAAGTCTTACATGCCCATTTGGATTACCGGGTCTTGAAGGAATAAGGTACTTTGCTAGTGGACGTCAGTTGCAAATATTCATTTATTTCCTGTGTTTTATACTTTCCTGATGCTGGGACCATCCTTGCTTTCTGGATAAAAATCTATTTTCCGAGGTAAGTGTGACATTTCTTTTCCTGTTTGTATGGCATGGGAATGCCTGGAGGTGGAGAGTTCTCATGCAGATGGAGTTGAGTCTGCTGAGTCACTGTCCTTTGGTGCATGACAGACTTTGTGCAAAAGGTTAGAGAAAGCTTTAGTCTCTCTTCTGCACCCCAAGTACAGAATTAAAATATCTCTCCATTTTATTAAAGTGTTTCTGATGTCACTTATGAATTTGAAATAAGTCTTTTAAATAATCTGAATTTAGTCAGTTTTACATGCACTGCATGTGGAATTAGTTATGGTACTAGGCCTCTTTTTCCTTGTTTCACTAATGGATATACTGCTTATGTAAAGTTCAGTCTAAATATAACATCATTTTGTTCTGAATAGGTTTTTTTAGAATGTTTACTTGGCATTTCCTAGATGAGCTTTCTAAATAATCTAATTCTAGGAAAAGCTTCATCAAAAGGTAATTTTCTAATGCTCAAAAAGTCACCAGGATTTTCTCCTGATATTATTTCCTTTTTTCTTCTCAGACTGCTGGTGTAATGCCCCACATCTGCTTTATTCCCCCTGCATCCTCTTCTGCTAGGGGTATTTGAATGTTAGAAGTGATATTTATCAGGAAACACAAATTGGGGAATGGTATCAGAGATGTCTCTTCTGGCAACCAGCTTTGAATGGCTGAGACGACTCCAGTGTGGCACAGAGTAACTTGCTCCTGAGGCATTATTGATGCACAGGAATGGTTGCAGCCATTCAGGGGACAGAAAACCGTGCAGTCAGTGACCCACAGCCATTCATTTATATCCTACCTACACAACTCTAACCTCTTTGATTTGCATAGATGCAGCAAGACTATTTCCTGATCGACATACAGCTGATCCTCTATACTATGATCAGACTGATTCCTTGTATAATACTCCCGATTTACTACTGATTTACTACTACTAATGTGCCTTCACTTTTGCTATCCCTATTGTCTCAGTGCTTTTTTCATGGATTCGTCTTGGCGTACTTTATGCAAGGCCCTTCTTATAGAACTAATATTTTGTAAGTTAACATTTTTACAAATCTTATGTCTTCAAATCAGCTATCATATTCTTCCCTCTCTATGTCCACCAATTTCCTTTCTCCTCTTTTCTCTCTAGCTTCATGTAAGCATTTTCTCATTCAGGGTTACTTGACCATTAGTGGAGAATTTCAATGGCTTCTTAAGTGACATTAAGGCCAAAATAAAATGGCAAGGAAGACTGTACAATTGAACAAGTAATTACACAGTGAGGACTCATGGTCATGTGTATTATCATAGAATGATAGAATTATAGAATTAAAGAAGCACAGAATAGTCTGGGTTGCAATGGACATTTAAAGGTCTTCTAGTCCAACCCCCCTGCAGTGACCAGGGACATCATCCACTAGATCAGGTTGCTCAGAGCCCCATCCAACCTGACCTTGAACACTTCCAGTGATGGGACACTTACAACTTCTCTGGGCTAACTGTGCCAGTGTTTCAGCACCCTCATTGTAAGAACTTTCTTCCTTATATCTAATCTGAATCTACCCTTTTTTAGTTTAAAACTATTACCCCTTGTCCTATTGTGACAGGCCCTGCTAAAAAGTTTCACAGAATCACAGAATGGCAGAGGTTGGAAAGGACCTTTGGAGATCATCTAGTCCAACCCCCCTGCCAAAGCAGGTTCCCCTAGAACAGGCTGGACAGGAACGCATCAGGCGGGTTTTGAGTATCTCCAGAGGATACTCCACAACCTCTCTAGGCAGCCTGTTCCAGTGCTCCGTCACCCTCAAAGTAAAGAAGTTTTTCCTCATGTTGAGACGGAATTTCCTGTGTTCTACCATGTGCCCATTGCTCCTTGTCCTGTTGCCAGGCACCACTGAAAAGATTCTGGCCCCATCCTCTTGACACCCACGCTTTAGATATTTAGAAGCATTGACAAGATCCCCTCTCAGTCTTCTCCAGTTTGTTCCCATCTTTCTTATAAGCCCCTTTTAAGTATTGAAAAGCTGCAGTAAGGTCTCTCCGGAGCCTTGACTTCTTCATGCTGAAGAATCCAAACACTCTTAGCCCTTCTTCATAGGAAAGGTGTTCCATCCCTCTGATCATTTTTGTGGCCCCCCTCTGGATCCGCTCCAAGGTGCATGTCCTTCTTATGCTGGATGCCACAGAGCTGGATGCAGTACTTCAGGTGGGATCTCACCAAAGTGGAGCAGAGGGTCAGAATCATCTCCCTCAACCTTTCTATATTTCTTAATACATCTATGTATGCAAAAATATACTGAATGATGCAAAATATGGGCTATTAAGTCTCCAAGAAGCATTCTGAAACAAACTCCTTTAATGTGCTTAGGAATTAATCCTGGTTTTCCTGAAGTATAATAGTCATTTTAGTTTCTTATTTATCCCTCTGGAGTGCATATATTGAGTCCATCTGATCTGTGTCAGATCATATCCTCCTCATTCAGAATGCGTAATCTGTTTTACTTGGCCCTTCTTTCTGAACTGAGAAGATCTAGCCTAGCATAATCTCATTTGAATTAACATCAGCAGTTCCCAATGCTTCATTGTTTTTCACATGGCTATGAAGACTTGCAACAGCAATGATCTCAACTTGAAAATCTCAGCTTTTTTCTTTTTTTTTTTGGTTAAGATTACAATAATACACACAGTATTGTGTAACCGGCTAAGGTGAAAGTATACAATATCATCACAGTGGCTGTGAATTGTATCTACAGAAAGCAGCTCAGCTGGACTGACACCTCCGATATTAATGTTGCATGAAAATGCACATCCTGTGTATTATCTGTTCATTTGGCCTGCATTAATGTAAATACATTACATGAGTCCAAAGTTCTTAATTCATTACAGGACACTCAGTTTTTGCATTTCTTTGTTTTGCCAATTTAATAAGGAAAAAGTTTTGTGTTTTCCAAAAAGACTAGGACAAGAAGGATGTGTTTGAATTAACTCCATTTGCAGTGGAAATTAATTCCATTTGCTCTACTTGAGGTAGAAGTAAAAGTTCAATAGGACATTTGGGAAGGAAAAAAAAATTGAAATATTACTAGTGAAGCTTTTGTCTTGATGAACTCTGTTTCCAGCATGGATGAGTATTTCATCAACATCTTGTCCTCAGGGCAAAATATAAGGCTGAAGAGGTTAACAGGAGCTACCCACATGCATCCAAGCAATCAAACAATACGGATTTATCAGGAATAAATTGTTTCAGAACAATTGGATGGGCAACAGACATCACAAACTGAAGAGAAGCAGTAGATGCCATACAGCTTGATTTAAGGAAAGCTTCAGATATGATACTTATGAAATGAAATAAACACAATGTACATTAAACTACTATTGCTGGCTGAAAAGCCATTCTCAGAGTAGCTAGTAATGGTTTACTGACAAAATGGAGAAATGTATTGACTGGGATTCTGCAGGGATCTAGCCAAGCTCTGGTGCTGTTAAAATTTCTGTTAGTAATCTGGTTGATGGAACAGAGTATATTCTTATTGAATTTGCAGATGACAGGAAGAACTGCAAGTATGCTGGACGATAGGAATGAGTTCAAAATGATTTAGACAAGCAGAAGTATGATCTGGAAAAAAGGATACCATTCAATAAAAGTAACAGCACTTAAGCAGGAATCATCAGAACACAATATCAGGAACAAAAAAGGGAAAAAGGCGATCACAGGCTGAGCTTTTATATTTTATCATAGTCTGAATTAGAGCCAACAGTGGCTTGATGTTGTGGAAAATGCAAATACAATAAAATACATAGTGTTACATAGTATACATTATGTGTCCCTGGGAAACATAAGGAGGAGGTCGTGCTGCCAAACACATGAAGTAATACTTTTCTCTCTGCTCAGCAGTTTTAATTCCTCAGATAGGACTGCTTCTTCAGTTTGGGGCACAACATTGCAAATAAGAGATATATCAGTCAGAAAGCAGCAAGAATGTCCTAGGTCTGGAAAACATGAGGAAAGCTCTTTGGAAAAAATAAATGTTGAGCCTGAAGAAACACTAGTGAGGAGAATGATTCCTGTTCTCAAGGATACAAAAAGGCTGCTGTAAAGAAAAGGAAATCTATTCTCTATGTCCATAACATGTGACGAAGGAATACAGTGAAGAGAGATCTATATCAAAGAAGGTTCACTTTAGATATTGCACAGATTCACAGTGTAGTGAAGCACTGGAAGAAGCTGTTTAGGGGAAGATACAAACCTTAATGGCATAATTAAGATCAGGCTAGACAAACAGTTTTTATTATGGGGGAGGTCTGGAAGACTTCCCAGGATTTCCTCCCTCCCCAAAAACTTTATTATATTCTTGTAAAAATACCCATCTCTTCAGTTTCTGAATAATAGCAAGGAATACCAATCAAATAAAGTGTTCTTTTTCCTGATGTCATTTACAAGAGGGAACGTGGTGGGGTTCTTTTAGTGTTATTTTTTTTCTCTTTTTGTTTACTGCATTTTTTCCTCATTTGCCTTTTTCATGCTTTCAATTTTTCTCTCCCCTTCCCATTTGTTTCTTCATCTTTATTTTTATAAACCTGATGTCTTATAAGGAGAAAAAAAACTCTTGAAATTGATCACCTTTTCCCGAGTCTCACCCAGGAAATGTATTCATATATTACATGCACATTAGTGTGGCATATAGAGCACACAAGGCATCAACATTAGGCATTTTCTAAAGTTTGCAGGTTTTGCATAGTAAAAGGTATTTTTTCAATTTTTTTTTAGCAACTGCAATGTTGACTGGATTGGGGAAAAAAAACAACTAACCAACTAAAAAAGAAACAATTTTTTAACCTTCCTAAAATGCATGACTTATGATATCCTTAATTTTAGCTGTTCAAAGTCTGTAAATCCAAATCATGCCAATGGCTTGAAAATTATATAATTTAAAATATAAGTAGAAATGGGTTTTATTTGCCTTCTAATTTTTCAATATGTAAGCTATGTAGGGTTCGGAATTGTGAAACTAAGATTCTTAAATAATTTCAGAAACTGAAATTTTAAAAATGCAACCTACATAAAGATCAATTGTGTCATGGAAACATACTATTCAGGTATGGAATCATTTTGCTTGCTCTCAGCCACAATGAGCAATTTAAAACACATGTGTAGAACATTTTACCTCCCCAGCTCATCTACCAAAACTCAACATTTTTGGTTATCTTTTAAGTCTGGTAATTGTCCTTGCAATATATGGTTAGTTCTTAATGTTGAGGTTCAATGAGCCAGGTTAAGATAAATATATACCATCTGAAACTTTTTGGAAGAAAACTTATTGTTTTCTCTTAATTGTCAACTTAATAGAAGTTTAGAAAAGATTCGAATCCAATTCAACACAGTCATCTCAGAGAGACAGAGGTCCTGAGAAAAGCTAGACTCCTGCTTATAGTCACTGAAAACTGCAGAATTGGAAGGCAGGTTATGATTCACATTAAGAGAAATAAGAACAATGATTTTTGCGTGGTACTGAGGTAATCTTTTACAATTCAGAGTTATTGTTGTGCTCAAAAGTTGTAACAGAATTTGGCTGAAGCAGCTTTTCAAGTTCAAGGTTTGTCAGTGTCCTTATAAAGTACTGCTGTCCCGTGAGAGACTCGGCGTGACAGTCAGAAGTCACAGTTCATCACAGGAATGTATCGCACTGATGTCATCTGCTGGGCAGCAGGAGCCTATCCCAGCATTAGGACTTCCTCAGGGACAGGAAAGGAGCCAACTACAACACTTTTGCTGACAGCAATCCAAGCATTATTTTACTCTTCCATCTGTTTCTCTCTCTAGTCTTCTATTCCTGTTCCATACAGAGAAAGGTCTTCTTCCACTCTCTGCTATTTAATTATTAGGTCTGCATAGAAATGTTGTCAAAAATACAATTCTTCTATATATTTCTCTTTAAATATACAACGAGGAGGTGCTAGAGAGAAAGGAAGCAGGGATTTCTCTTTTTTCTTTATTTTTTTGCTTTGAAATAGACAAAGAAATACACTCTTTTTATTACATGCAGAAGAAATTGTTCTGTTCTATAAAAAATAAATGCATACAAATAACAAAGGCAAGACCACTGATAAAAGCTTTCAATTTGCTGTCTGAATTTTTCTGAAATTCCTGGGGGAGGAAGAAAAAAGAACATGCATTCTCATTTCTTTTTGGCTTGTATTTTTCAGCTCATTGGCCTGCTAAATATGAACCCCTTAGGCCAAATTTGTGGCAAGTTTACATACAATTCTCATTGAATTTGCATAATATATCTCCAAGAATAAATCATAGTATTTTCAGTATCACAGTGCAGGATCTAGGCCCCATGATCCTGTGAAGGTCAATGAAAGGCATTGACTTTGCTGGTGTAGGAGCAAGCCTTGACCGATCTCTATAAGCTTGCTACAATAGAACTCACATTCTGAATAGCACTTTGTTGCTTCAAAAGGACTTTGAAATATTGAGGTTGTTGTGGGTTCACCTTGGGCAGCAGCCAGACACCCACCCAACAGCTCATTCACTCTCCCTCCGGAACAGAGCAGGGGGAGAACAGAGGATGAAACACCCCAGGGATGGAGATATAGACAGGGAGATCAACTGCTTACCAATTTATCAGCTACTGTCATGAGCAAAACACACTCGACTTGGGGAAGATTAGTTAAATTTAATTTATTGCCAATTAAGATGGATTTGAGTAGTGAGAAACAAAGACAAAAACTAAAACAACACCTTCCCCCCTGCCTCTTTTTTCCCAGGTTCAACTTCACACCTTCACTCCAGACTTCTCTACCTCCTCCCTCCAGTGGCAAAAGGGGATGGGGAATGGCAGTTGTGGTCACACCATAACGGCTCCTCTCTGCTGCTCCTTCCTCCTCACACTTTTCCCCTTTTCCAACATGGGGTCCCTCCGAAGGGATGGAGTCTTTCATGAACCTCTCCGTAGTGGGTCATTCCCACAGGCTGCAGTTCCTTTCAGGAAATATCCACCACCTCCACCGTGGTCTCTCCACAGGCTGCAGGGGCTGCTCTGGTTGCTGGAGCACCTCCTTCCCCTCCTTCTTCTCTGACCCTGGTGCTCACAGGGCTGTTTCTCACTTTTTTCCCTCACTCTTCTGCTTGTGTGATGTTTTTGCCCTCTCTTAAATATGTTTTCCCAGAGGTGCCACCCACTTAACTGATGGGCTTGGCTGTGTGCTGTGGTGAGTCTGTTGGAGGAGCAGGAACCAGCTGTGTCTAGCACAGGGCAGCCCTGGCCTCTCCTCACAGAGGCCACCCTACACCCCTGCAGCCAACACCTAGACACAGAAGTGGGAAAAGGAAGGAGGAGTATGGCCCTAGTTTGTCTCCTGATACATCCATTGTCAGGAGAATAATGGATACTAGTACGTTGCCTGTTTTTGTTTCAATAATCTCCACTTCTCATTTTACAGGATTTGTAGTGATATAGGGGCAATAAAGTGGCCTTTTCACTACTCTTTTACAGATCACAGGAGCTATAGGTAGAGATGATATTTTCTAGGGGAAGAAATGGGGGAGTTAATTCTGAGCCTGCTAGATGACGCAGCATGCCTCTCATAGCATTATTAGATGTTTCCCCATTTTGTAAAGCCTGCATTATATCTCCTTTCTTCATCTCCAGGCACTCACTTAGTTTCAGTAGCATGTCCATTTTCCCCAAAACAGATGCTGAACTAACTGACTGTTCTGGAAAATATGTGCTCGCCTGCTATTAACTTCATTGGCATGGTCAAGATTTCCTAGAAACGTGAAGCATCTTCTGGGCTTTCAGAGTTATTTCAGGGTTATTCCCAGTGCAGAACTGAAGCTCTTTAAGGAAACATCCAAATTCAGACCTCAGCTGTGCAGCAATCCTGCTTGCTTATCTGTTTCTGCAGTGCTGGTACCTCATTAGTACCAGTCCTCTTCCTCTGTTGCTTTCCTCATCCTATCATGTGTTAGGGATGAAGAAAAGACATTTTCCTGGATTTTGGATTTTTTTTCTTTATCATAGGGACTCTCTGCTGTTTAGTGTTCTGACTTCTTTTCCCTTTCTTATTCTCTGCTTCCAGCAGAAAACATCAGAAAACAGCCTCTCTGATGGACCTCTTTCAATAAATGTCATCAAATGGTTGATAAAATGTATCCCTTAAAATCTCATTTAACTGCATCTAACTAGTCCAAACTGACTGTATGTGTTAGTAATAGCAGCTCATTCCAGTTACGTATTCAGGTGCTAAGGAAAAAAGCGCCATTTATCTTGTTTTATTTAGTTCAACTAGCTTTCCTATGTTGTCATAGAAAATAACCTATAGAATGTTTAACAGTGGTTCCCCGTGTATGTTATGATTGTGCTGCCTCTATGTCAGGTCTTTATAATGCCCTGGCAGTACTGTTTCTGGGTGTCACCCCCTGCTTGTCCTTGGACAATGTAGTTTAACTGTATTACCAATAGAAGTGCCCCATTGTATGCTAGAACCCTAAGATCGGAGGTGAACAAGGAGCCTGTAGAGTATAGCTAAGACACCACTGCCCTATATTATAATCCAGCTGTGAGCAGTCTAAGCAATTCTCCAGCCACACTGTTGTGTGATAAACTGAAGTCTTTATGCAATTTTTCTTGGAGCTAAAATGTGAGCCTGTCAATCATCGACAACTATTAAATGCATTCCACACTTACTTTGATGTAAACTGATAGATAAAAACAGGTATAAATGAGAAAAAAACCCAGAAATACCGTTATTATAATTTTGATATAACTGATTGGGGGGAAAAAAGGAAGAGAAAAAGGGATTGGATTTGCCCACGAATATCTATTAAATAATACACTTTACTGAAGTGTAGGTAATACAGCCTTGAAAGATCACATGTCTAAATTCATGAACAAAGAACTAGAAACTCATCCTCTATATTCCTCCCAATGGAGTCTTAATAACCTGCTTCTGCAAGAACATTATACAAAAGGAACAACTCAAATGTATTTGGAAGCAAACACAATGGAGGAAATGTCTCTCCCGTTGTTATAAGAAGCTATGAAAACCATACTGAAAAGCTATATAATATTGTATTCAAATCACAGGAGGAAAGACAACGTCAAAACAAAGTAAATTAGAAAAGAAACTAAAACCAGGAACCCAGAGGTACTTTACAGACTCTTCCAGAACCAAGTAGCCAGAAAATGCTCTAATTCACAATTACTGTTCAACACACACAGGAAGAAAACCTGACATTTTTATATCTAAAACAAAATGCTATTTTTAAACCAATGGTGAAGAATAAGCTTGGAGAAGTGCTTGACTCATCAGACATCTTCAGCCTGGTTATTGTCGTGTGCCTTGAAGTACCAACAACACAAACATAATTACTAAATTTCAGGAAGTAATGAAAGAATGCTGCAATTTCTGGGAGAAACTTGATGCAACTAAACACAATCCAGAGAAGTTCATGACGGTTGGGCCAAGCATTTAAAGTTGCTTATTCTTCCCAAACCTGAGTTGTTTAAAAGCCCACTGTGGCCAGATGAGTTTGAGACATCCATTAAAAACACCAAACAGTGAAAGGCTTGGGATCTGGGTGGACTTAAGTATACATATCAAGAAGGCTTCAATTAGTCCTTCCTTCAGAGTAAATTTGAATGTGACTGTTTAGATAAGTTATGAATTTCCTGCTGTTATGTTTTCTATGCTGCAAGAGGAAAACTTATTTTTTCTTTTTGTGACTTCTATTTTAAGTGAAGAAAACCTACAAGGACCAAATGTAAATTTCTGTGTGATAGAGAGATGAAAAAGAGAGGCAGGAAAAGCACTAGCACTCTAATTGCTTTCTGTGAAGGAGTCTCAAACTGCCCTTACAACAGACATTAGTGGGAGCAGAACAGGTTTCTTTATGTGAAAAGTACAGTCTATTTATCCCCAGCAAAGGGACAGGGGGAGGATACAGAATCATCCAAAAACAACAGATGGGAGATGTACTAAATCGCCCATTTCCTGTGCTGTTTCTTATCCACCCATAAATGATCAAGTACCTTTTATATCACATCATCCCAACAGACCTCTCCCCAACACAGTTGGCAGACCTCTCCCTGCTGTTCTTTACCGCTTAATGAGTGACCCTAGATGACCTAGCTACCTACTGCTCTGCCCTGCAACAATATCACCTAGGGCTATTGATCTGGGACTTTTGCTATTCAGGGGTCACCACCCTCCTCCTGTGAGTGGCGAACATATTTCACCATTCTTCTGACAAAGACATCCTCCTCCACAAGATGACACTGCTAAGTATTGAAGGCTTTGTTATCAATGTAAGACAGCCCATACCCATTTTTATGAAAGCTTGTGACACTACAAACTGGCTTGACTTGTCTGCATACTACCCATTCATGCTGCTTTAGGTCATTATATAGGTTCTGCTATTACACTGTGATTGCAGATCTGTCATCCTGGTATTCTTCTTGGACAGTCTTCAGTGGATAAATACAACTTTTAGCAAAACAAATGCATTATATTTCCAATTGTTGACAATACTGTTAAAGTAGCAGAAATGTGCTACAATGCTTGCATTAGTGACAGCCTTCAGGTGTGCCCTCAGTTTGTGGGTAAAGATAAATGCTGCAAAAGCTGACTGACACGCTAGGCACTTGTTATTTATGTTAAATGGAAAAGGCTATTTTATGAGATAGGTGCAGATACTGTGGAGAAATAGCTGTGGGAGACATGAAAATATTTTCCCAGTGGAAGCCTAAACTGATCTCAGTGCTGCCTGCCAGGGTCTCCACCTCCTTCCATCAGCCCTTCTTGGGTCAGCTCCAGCTGAGCTGATGCAGAATGCCGAATCAGCAGACAACACTTGCCTTTACTGTAGGGTTTGTCTTGTGCTGACTTACTGTGCTGAACACAGGGCCCAGCAGGCACTGGAGCCAGCACAAGGAAGAGTCTGGAACACACAGCCAGGGACAGCAAGGTGAAGTGGGACTAGAGCAACCAGTGATTAGATTGGCTTGCAAGCCACTAAAATTGAAGCCTGTACTGCATCTGGAGACAGTCAGGAATTACACTGTGTGTCCTGCCTGTGCAGTATGTCACTGCACTGACTAGTGTAAGACGTGAATGTGCAGAAACAAAATATTGACTTGCAACAACCAAATGTGGAAGAAGATGAGAAAGCCAGGGAAATAACTGTACCTGAAACAAAGCTTATGGAAAATTAGTCTGACTGAAAAGGTATACAAGGATATTTTAAGATAAAGCCTGCTGTTGTTTTCCTGTTTGTATTCAGGTAAACAGAACTAATGTGTGTCCTTTATCAACATAAACTAAGCAAAAACTATACTTCTGTCTGGCAGCAATCTCATCTTCTGTTGGAAATTGTTTGGGAATATGCCAAGCATCAGCTGTATGACCAGGCCAAGGGTAATAAACCATAATACTATTTGAACAGTATTGATCAAAATACCTCCTCCGTGTGACCATTTAACTGTGTTGGTTTTATTAAATTTAGTCTCCAAGGCACTTAAAACATCCTTGTGCTGAAGGGGGGCTTCTCTTCCTTACACCATACACATGAGGCTGGACAGGAACAATCCTTCTTTTTCTACATGCTGGAGAGAGCCTGTTCCCTACCTCTCACATCTGCACTACTGACTAAATGGTTTCTAAACACTGACTTCATGAGCTTGAATGGCTCACACGCCTCCTATAACCCCTGCAATGATAATGCCGTGCTGGAATGCTCAGGTTTCATACTATATAAACACAACTCATGTTTCATCTCTCCGGTTTTTGGATTGGTTGTGAATTGCTGGTTATAATAAGGCTTACTGAAACCATCATTTCCTGGTGGCATAGGCACAACACATCCTCCATTCAAAGAACAAGTTGTCTTACTGCAGCAGATCAGCTTCTCAATGTCAGGATCACTTCTTTACAAGGACTCCCTGTGACAAAGAGAGATATACAAATCAACAGAAGCAGATTAACTGTCATCAGCTTATCTATTATCACTCCATGAATATAGGATAATACATTTATCTGTTTAATACACCTGTATTAACTTGAGTAGCGCGTGTGATGTTGTTTTATTTTCCAGGCTGTAATGTAATTTTCTATGAAATGGAAACCAAACCAAACCAAACCCCCAAACCCTGGGAAGCCAACCGTAGCTTTAAACCCTACTGCTCTAATTACCAAACAATATTGTCTGCCTCAGCAGCAAAATCAATACACTTCAACTAAATATCAATATTTTTATTAGCATTTTTTTTTTAAGCAAAGCACAATGCTGTGCACTGATGATCTAAGAATGGCTGAAAAGGGCAAATGAAACAAAAACATCAGAACAACAAAAGGCATTTGCTTTTTTGGGATGAAAGTAAAGAAAACCTTCTCTGACTGTGCTTCAGATTATGCACTTTGCAGAGTCAATCTTGCCCTTTCAGACTTTATCCTTAATTATTCAACAGGGCAGTAAAGAAAGCTCGAAGCTTCAAGCAATATGAAAATTTGTTATTTATGCAATATTCAGACTCAAGGTTTGGTCGCAATCCCTTTCACAATCAGTACCAGCCAAGCTGCCAGGATTCATTTCTAGGCTCACACAGCATTTAGCAGAAGTTAGATGATAGCTGCTAAAGTAGTGAAGCAGAACAGGTCAGGCACAATCCCTGCATCTTTTTGCAGGGAAGTTTTCCTGATAAATTTGTCAGTCATTTCTTTTTACAAAATCAGCAATCTTACTCTTCCAGAACTGTAGATATTTGTTGTGAAAAAGGCTTTGTCCACATATTGTTGACTTAGACAAACTCAGTCTTTAGTAGTCTATTTTGCCTGCTGACCCGGACATAGCTCTGAATGCTGAACTTTCCGTGTCAAAGGTAGGCATCTCACAAGTCTACCTAGAAAGGCAGATTCCGAGAGCACAGAGGGGGAAAGAATGAATGTCACGTTTTGAAAAAAAGCAGAGAAGAGGTCTGGAAGAGACAACCACTGAGAGGAAGGGCCTCCGAGCTCTGTCCACAGACATGTTGTATGAGAGAATATTACCTGCCAGGACCGAATGTTTCCTGTCCTGAAATCACATGATCTTAAAAGCTATTCATCACACTATAGGCTTGCCTAATTTCATCCACTATTTCCTAATTTTGCTAGTTGTTGGTAGTTTGATTAGACAAGTTTTTTCAGTTGGCCAACTACCCTGAAAGATGACTGAGAGAAGATATTAATATTCCACATAACCAAGAGCATACATTAGACTACCAGTTTTCAGGATTAATTTCTACAATTGAAAAAGCATTTTTAAAATATAGGTTCCTTCAAATGTTAAAATCTGCTGGATTGAAGGAGTATGAAACAGTTTTAAATTTTTAAAATTTCACTTTTGCAGAAATATCAACTAACATTGAACAGAGCAATTTGTAATCTATAGGTGCAGAAGTTTATGTGGTTAAAAACACCGTCTATATTTTCAAAGATAAAAAGCACATTACAAACTATACAAAAACATCAAGAGTCTTGTGCTCATGACTGAATCTAACTTCTTCATTCATTATCATTCAACGGTTTCCTCTTACAGCATCACACACAAAGTAACTATGATATTCCCTTTGCATACAGGCAATTATGCAACAATTAAATTCAGCTAAGTAGCTATTTTCATAATCATGTCTAAAAGGTTTGTTTTTACTATTAACTTCCTTCACATTTCGTTGCTTTACAAAGAGTCCAAGATAAAACAATTTCTGAATTTCTCTTTATAAGGTACCTCAAGAAAAAATAATTCCTGAAATTCTCCTGCAATTGCATCCAGCAGGTACCACAAGTGATCAGGAAACTACAAAATCCTACAAATGCTTCTAAGGCAGGAAGGATCCAGTTTGATTTTGACTTGTGCCCACTGAAATCTTATTTTAGTGTTTTGCATCAGCAGGCAAACATAATTCAGTGTTTCCATTTATTAATAAAAACATGTTTTAATGAACTAGTTCTTCAGAAAGAAAACAGATTATTAAATGAAATGCTCTTTGCCAACTAAGGTTAATAAAAACTCTCAGAATCAAGTGGGATGACTTTTACCATGGCAACTAGAGCTTGGACTTATCAAATACATCAAAGCTTCCATTTGATAAACTGGATTTTAAAACCAGACCCTATTTTCCTGGAGAAAAACGAGGGAAGGAGTAAGATGGGAAGGGAAGAGAGTTAGACAGGTGCAATGTCAAAAATATTTGTGTCTGGTACATTCTGTATGCCACGTGATTTTTTGCAGCAGCTGTCTTTCTATAAAATCTCAACACCCAGACACAGCCCTATAAAGGTGACATGCTTGTTCTTAAAACTGGTAGTATCAAATCCTGAGTAAAATTTCTTTGTTCTGGGTATGTACTGGATAGATTTCACCTACCTTGTCTGTAAGAAGGGTATAGTTCTTAAAGCAAAGTAACTACAAAATATTTCTGGATCAATGTTTCTGGGTATTGTGTATGCAACAGCTAAAGATTTTAGGAAACTTATGCTTTTGTTTTGTTTCTAGAAGTCACAGCTTCTTGGACCATCTAGCTGTCAGTCTTCCTTTCCTTTCCCTCTCTAGACATAAACAGCAGTTAGATTTGGAAAGTTAAGCTTTTGCTGCCTGAAAAACATACTTTCTTTGGAGATGAAATAATTTTTATTGATTTCAATGTAAGAAAGGTTCAATTTTCATTTTCAGAAATCCTCTTTTGACATTGCACATATAAAGTGTCATGATAGCACAATTCTCACCTAGTGATGGAAGTGGGGGTAAAGAGGAATAGTGAAAAAGAAACAGCTAAAGATGTTAAGATACCCCAACGCTCAGCAAATTTTGCAGACTGAAGTCAGATATGAGGGTCTGTTTCATCACCAAGTAGCTAAAAAGGAAATTAAAGAAGATAAAGTGTAGGGAAACTAAATGAATTCTTTATATCAGTCTTCACTCTTAAGGTAAGGGAGTTCCTGTTCAGAAGTTATTTTTCATGGGCAATCAAGGTGAAACATGAGCAAAGACAGAAGTATCTGTGCAGGAGTTGTTAGCTGAGCACAGGAAGCAAAATAGCAGTAAATCACTAGGGCTCGATGGCATTCATCCACTCAGAGCACTGAGGCAATTAAAAAGCAAAGCAGCTAAAGAAAACAATAAATAAAGCAACTGGAAGAGCTGGAAGGTGGCCAGTGCTGTGTTCATATTTTTTAAGAAAGAAGTTAGATATGATTGGAGAATGATAAGACAATACATTTTGTTAAAGTTTTGAGGCAATAGCTCTGATTTAAGATTAAAAACCTATGAAAGGACCCTACCTCTTTCCATGGCTACTGCACATTGCTGAGAAACTATACTGACACACTTCTCAACTCTGTTCTGCCTCAGCCTGAGAGTCGTAACATACTGTAAGTTGTGTGCATTGAATAATGTGAAGGAGAAGCAGTTTTCAGAACTTGCTTGTAGAGGAAAGTGGCCGTTTTTTTTAACAAGCATCTTTTGAAGAGTGCCTACTTTTCTTTCCCACATAGGTCCCTCAGGGCTAAGCTGCCAGTCAGAACCTCAGAGATCAGGCTAGATGTCTGCATCTGGGGACCAAGCTTCTGTAGTGGGCAGGAGAGTGCATGGTCTGCAAATGGATGGATGTGAGGCAGGAGCTGATGGCCTGAGCCTTTCACCCAGTGTGCAGGACCTGATCAGTCTGCACAAAGACCAGGATAAGAAGTCCCCTAGGGGAGACACAGCATGTGATAGCTCTAGAGTCTGCTGGTACATCCGCAGAGACATCCCGGCTGAAGTGCTTTGCCATGGCAGGAGAAAATTTAGGATTGGGAAGGGAATCCTTGTGCCTGTATTGCTACAGACAATTATGAACTGACGCAGTTCAGCAGCTTGAAAAAAGTTGGCATCAGAACCTGCAGGTGTTCTTGCCTCCTTGAAATTGCAGTGAAGGACTGTAGTGGTCTGGAGCGGAGCAGAGCAGAACAAGGAGGGTGCAGCCACTTCTCCGGATTGCTTCTGCTGGGCCCTGCCATTTAGGCCTAAAACCTCAACCCAGATGAATAAACAAAATAATGGGGCTGCAAAACCCCCACAGGTTCTCTGAGGTACTTAAAGCTTGAGACCAGCTTACTGATATCACTTGCTAGCCCTCTGCAGACAACCTGGACGCAGTTGTGTCACTGAGGGTGGGAATGCTGAAGTGAGAGGGAGGCTATGGCTTGTCACATCTTGAAAACTAGACCTGGTAAAGGTCACCCACTGTCAGCTTGGGCCATCCGAAGAGACCAGGGCTCTGAGATGTCCCAGTGCTGCCATCTTGCCTCAGCCCTAGCTCTTCTAACATTCAATGCAGATCTCAATATGACTTGTTCTTGCATCAAAGGAAGCCCGACTGAAAAAGAGACTTATGGATTTTAGGACAACAGGGATAAGAGCCCTTTGTCACCATGAGGGTTAAAGCAGGCTGTTTACATAGGACTTGTCAGGATAGTAAAATTATGAACATAGAAATGAAAGCAAGCAGAAGGACTGGAGAGCAGGGGTCTATCTCTTTAGTTCACGGAATGCCAAAGCAGAATTGATCAAACCTTTGCTTTTTGTTATTGTTTCACTCCTTCCTTTCCCCCCACCCAGCCCCAGGAAAACTTTCACTGAAATCAATGACAGTATAGCTCTAGGTATCCTAAAACATCAGGATTGCAAGTTTTGGTTTCCTCTTCACATTCTTTATTTATGCATGTGTTTTTAGGTAAAAGCTGAGAAAATCACATGGGAAATACTAGTTTTGAAAATGAAATTGGGTCACTTGTTCCTAACTTGCATCTCGCCCTGAGTCCATTAGTACAAACATGTTCTGCTGCTTTTTTTTAAAATTCATAGTTTTCCTTTTTGATAGTTCAGTCCTTCTAACTTCAAGGATGTCCCTTGATCTGAGTGTACTTTTGCTATTATTTTTGCTACTTTTTCATTGTCATTGTCCTCTTTTGTGTGTTTTTTACCTATAAAATATTTTCAAAGTATTTTTAAGATTTCCTTCTTGTCAGTCCAGTCCTGTCTCAGCACACTTAAGAATCAACCTGCTTTGCCATCACTTGACTCAAACTATCCCACAGTTTCTCTAGTTCTAAGCAGCCTCCATTAGGTGCTTCTGGGAATATCATGTTAATGATCTAAAATTTATTAGTTTAGATCCAAATTTTGTAGCAATGAATAGGTATGGCAAAATATCAATAGGACAGGATCATTCTTTTTGAGCTTTCTCAGTTCAGTGTGCAAAATTAGATATTATCTGAAAGGTGTCTCAAAACCCTTCTCTGAGTATACAAATAGGATTTATGATAAAGAATGAACAACGTAATCTATCTCCACTTTCCTTGAAAAACGAATAATGCATCCAGGTGCCCTTTCCCCTGCTTTGTCATGCAGATATGTTTAATTCCTGTATTTTTCCTTTTGCAATCCCCAGATATTCTTAGGGACTCTCTATTCACTTTTAACATCCTAATCCCTGAACATAGGTCTACAGTGTGTCTGCTGTAGGCAGTTGCAAGCCTGCTCTACACAGACTAGAGACAATATGAGTTTACCTTGCCTAAACTTTGAGTTGGTACAAAATCATTCTGTCCATATTTTAAGTCATACTGGGAGACTGACTCAGAGTTAATGAGCCCTGATGAAAGCCTAGTCGGTGTCTACTTACTGTAGGGACAAGGTTTTTAGAAACAAACGTATGTTTACCAGTAATTTCACACTTGCAGGACTAGGAAATCTGGAGTGGTATATACATGTTGTACTGTGGTTTTGCTGAAACAGTATCAACAGCAGCTCTTAATTCTGAGACCCAGAGGTTCTACTCTTAGTCTTCAGCTGCACAAAGGCATCTTATTGTACTCAAATCTTGAAGATGTTTTTAAATCACAGTGCAAAACAGTTCTGAATCACTTTCAAAAAGAAACATGTTGGCTGAACTAAACCCTTCCTACAGGATTCTTTTTAACCTTTCTTTGTGATTTGATATTCCACCTCAAGTGATGGGACAAGAAGAAATGGCCTTAAGTTATACCAGGGGAGGTTTAGATTGGATATTAGGAAAAATTTCTTCACCGAAAAGGTTATCAAACATTGGAACAGGCTGCCCAGGGAAGTGGTGGAATCACCATGCCTGGAGGTAATTATAGATGTGCCGCTTAGAGACATGGTTTAGTGATGGTTTTTGTCAGTGTTACGCTTATGGTTGGACCTGATGATCTTAAAGGTTCCTTTCAACCTAGACGATTCTATGATTCTATGTAATATGTATCATCATCTCTTATGATGTTCTTCTTCCTGAGAGAGTATAAAAAAGATTAAATGATTCCTGAAAATAAATACCATCAAAGTTCTGGTTTTAGCACTAGTTTAACCTCTAGTAACCACAACATATAGACTTTAAAAACTAAATACTTCATGGGTATAAATAAAAAACAATGAAATGACTTAACTAAATTAATTCGCCTGACACCAAAATCCCACTTGCCAGCTTCTAAAAAATCATGTCCAGGAAAATTTTCTATGGGCCCTAGTCTGCCATAGCCTTGCAAAAATAGAGAAGTTTTTATGCATATTGCAGGGAGAAAAGGGAGAGTTCAAGACAGAATGCATTCAACTCTTATTGTGTGAAATGCTGCACGCACTACTACAAATGGTTAAAGCTAAAACACCAGAATAGCAAAACATGCTTTCTTATCCCTTTATAAATGACAGTTTTCAAGAATCCTTAGATAGAATTTCCCAGTCAGGATAAATATCTCACAGTAGCAGAGGAATATGGGACAAGAGTCCTGTTTATTTTCTACTTATCTATGGGTTCATCTGCCTGACAGACAAAGTAACAAACACAAAAGAAACAGAAAGCGTCTAACAGAAAACCAAAGAAAAGAACAAGGAGAAAGGAAATAGACCTGTTAAAATATCTGCATAAGAAAGGGCAAGGCAAACAGAAAGATCCATTCTCAAATGGATTAAACCAAGATTAAAGCAATTAAACCAAGAAGATTAAAGGAGACCTTAAAGCAACAAAAGGGCTTGAAAAGATAAGAGCAAGAGGCACAAAATGAGGGGAAGCAAATGCAGCAGCTGCCTGCAAGAACCAGCAATTTTTAAACTGATGTCTAAGGAGCCAGTGTAGCTACATTGTGTTGCTTCTCAGAGCATAACCATACAAACTTTAACAGACCGTGGCTTGTAGGAGCATAACCATGCAGGTTTCATGGTTAGTTGTTTGCGTTACCCAATTGGAAAGACTTTTTACTACTGAGTAAGAGAGAATGCCCTCTGTCTCTAGGGGTCTCAATGCTATCCAAACCTGCTCTCTTCTTTCAAAGACTGAGATTCATTCGATGTTTGGCATTCTCCAATTCAGAACAGATTCCACAAGCATTTATAGAGGTTTTGCTCAGAAAATTCCCTATGGACAAAGATACGTGGCATCTCAACCACTTCCCACAGATAATGAAAGTTGTTGGTTCACTTAGCAATATTATCCCTAAGGAGGATGAATCCTGACTGGTTTTAACAGATTAAAAGTTCCCACAGGACACCTGTCCTCTCTTACTATGAAGCCTGCTGCTGAAAGCTAAAGACATTTTTTCTCTTCCTTCCCAACACAGCTAGTGAAAGAAGAAGAGAAATCAGTGCCTAGATGGGCCTCTAGTTTTCTCAAGCTAAATAATCTGAGCATAACATCATTAAATGCAGATGTGAACCCACTTTCAACCCCAAATTTAGGATGATTCTCTCATACTCTCAAAGTGCAGTGGGATGGAAGTTAAGCTGATGAATGTCTCAGTGTAAATCCAAAATGCTATGGTCTACAGGATATGGACAAGGCTTTTTTTCCATCTCTTTTTTCTGGCAGACACCCTCCCTTGACCAAACAAAATGAGAAACTATGACTGAGCTATAGCAAAAAAAGTAGATGGAATATGTGTATGTGTTGATTTGGGCATATTTTAATTTATTCTCTCAAGCATGTTCCTTATCTTATAGGCCGTGGCTACTCTAGTTAATAAAAAAAGGGTAAAGGCACAGGAATAGGCATTGCTATGCAACTTTTAAATTGTTAGCATGGTCCCTGGCGTAAGTTTGTCTCATGTCAGTGAGTGCTTTCACAGGCAGTACCCAAGTACAGTTTGGAGATTAGTATGGGCTAGAAACCACTCCTGGTGGGCCATTTGAATGAAGCCTTTCTGGTTTGGGCAGTAGAAGAGTTTAACTGTGGGGACGTGAGCTGTGCTGAGCCAGAGATGAGCCCATGCCTTGTATTATTTACTGTTCTATAGAGGTAACCATAGCAGTCATAGTGGTTACAGGGTTATGCAAACTTCTCATATTAAAGAAAGGCTCAAGCTAAAACATTTTATTTGTGGCTAGGTAATCTATTTGCAATTATTCACCCATGGAAAGACTTTTGTAAGCAGCATTTATTTTTTCAGCTAAACCTGGGATGAACACAAAATCACATAAAATAAAGACAAAAAAGTTTCATTTCAGCTGCCATTAAAAATCTGAAAGACCTGGCCCTGCCCTCTGCACTCTGCTGCAGATATTCTGTTCCAGGACTTTGTGAGTACTAACAAGATATTTAAGGTCATGTCTCCTTGCTCTGTTTACTATGGCTGCTTTTCTTTCCCTGATTGCTGCAAATGACTGCTTTTGCTAAAAAATAATACCCCTCTCACTGACAATCATACTGCAGAGAATCTATTAAGTAGTAAGAGGCGAATCTCAGTAGTGAGTCAGCCAATCAGTCAATCAAGAAAATAGTGAAGACTGGCCATGCAGCAATCTCATACATACATATTCCCCCTTGCATTGCCTATCAATGTCAAGTTCAAGATGCAGGTGCATAAATGCTCTTTGATGGCTGCACAGACATTCATCATTACATACTTCAACCAGATGATAGGTATGCTCAGTAGTGTGAATCACTATTCAGATTTCCTTTTCACCAGGGGAAGTATTTCATTTTCAGACTTTTTTTTTTTACCTTCAAGAACAATGTTTTTGAAAGAAAATAGGAAAGATGGATGAAGGGCACGGGAATTCTGGCCTACTGGAATGACAACTTAATTTAAATTTCCTCTTTCTCATTTCCTCTTCCTTCTTAGTCATCTGTCATTCATGTCTTCTCCATGGACAGAGGCCTTAAGTGTAACCCACTTTTAGTCACCAACAGTTGACGTTCAGTGTGATGATATAATTGCTCACTGCCTCCAATTCTAAGATTCCCACCTAGGTAGTTACGTCAGGAGTCTTGATTTCCTAAACTTCATGAGGAGGTGGGCTTTTCCGAAAGACAATTCAAGTCCTGCGTATCTGGCTGCTGTTCTGAATAGCTGTGTGGAAGTGCCTGTTTCTCTGTGTTGTTTATGTTGTAGTCTAAAGAAACTCATTTAATAATTTAGCCATTTAATTTAGGTGTCTGAAATTAAGTATGGGAGTACATCTTTTTTAGTTTTCCAAAACAGTTAAAGCCAATCTAAGCTGCTGTTGTGATGCCACCTTGCCCCCTGAACATAGGCACTTATATTCTCTTTCCTGGTCTTCCCTGACATTGGAGCATAGCTGACACTGGCAAACAATTTCAGGGTGCTAGCATCACGTAAAATTAGCTTTGTGAAAAAATATCTGTTGTTTTAGCTCCATCAGCTGTCTCACTTCAGCTGTGGAGCTGTTGTCAATGCAGAGAGAAAGAATGAAATAGGAAGAAGTGGGGGACTCCAGTCTGAACCAGAAGTAATTTACATTGGCTTATAAATTGTTTTGAAACAGCACAATGAAGTCAAAATCAAAAAGAAGAATGAAATACAGTCAAGCTCAAAGATGCAGCATAAATCCATAATGCACCTGGTTTCCTGAACAGATTCACAACTCTGACTCAGGCAGCTATGCTCCCTGGCTAAAGATGCCCGTCCCCTACATAAGCAGTGGCAATGGGGACTCAACCAGGGAGCGGGAGAACTGAGTGAAGTCCAGGCCCTTGGCAGCTGCAGAATATTGCAGTGTAACTTGCCCCCATAGTGTCTTGGAAAGAAGTATCGATCATCCCTGCTTTCAGAGTTGGGCCATTGTGTGTCCTGCAGCAGAAAATTCTTGGGCCCAGACAAAAAAAAAGGGTCCAGCAAGGAGCTTTGTTCCTGAGCACATCTCCATGCACATGAAGAAACAGCCTCAAGTTTCTCTGTGTTAGCTCTGAGGCTGGCTACATGAAGTTATTCTGACCCATCAGCCACACAGCAGATTTGTGGTGGCACTATGCCTGACCTGGTGAGCTCGTGGCTTGTTAGCTTTGGCACAGCACCAGTCCAGTGTGGCTAAGCAGTTTCTAGTTCCGACCAGCTCAGACTCTGAGGAGAACAATAGTAGGTCTGTCTGAACATGTCTGTATACGTTAGGTGTCATGGTATTAGATTAAGTGGTGAAAGTTCTTCAATGTTGCTTTTAGGACTGTAGTTAAGTATGATCATCAGAGAGTTACAGACAGACAGTTAAGGAAGGTAGGACCAAAACCCTGGGACTCCTCTTTCTAGTTGAAAACTTGACTTTCCCTTCTACTTTTCCCCAACAGTCTTAGCCTAACTAGGTAGCCTAACCTGGGAACTGGGTGAAAGAAGAGAATGGGGAACTGTTTCAGTCCTGTAAATGAAGCCACTATATACCAGGAATGCAGAAGTTATTGAGACTGAAGAACAGCCAAGGGGAGCTTCAGAGTACAAAGTGTAGGAGACAAAGAAATGTCTCTGTTCCATTCCAATTCTCTTTTGCATGCTGTTTTTCCGTCCCCATGAGACTCCTGAACTCATATCACAACAGAAAATCATCTTCATTTGCCCAGTGGAGCATATAGTTTCTTAGGCCATAAGATGTACAAGTTTAAATCTGCAGCAGCTAAAGAATAGAACGCTTAACACTAGGTCTTCCACTTCATAGCTAATGGTGAGCACAGCCCTTATATCAATATTATGTCTTCCATATGAATTGTAGACCTGAGTAAGTCTAAGTGTTTGGTGTCTTTAGGATTTAGATGGTTGTCAGTCTAAACCTGGAGTGCAGAAGAGATATAAGTACAGATCAGCCTGTCAGCCTGCTATGAGGACAGGCTGAGAGAGTTGGGGCTGTTCAGCCTGGAGAAGAGAAGGCTCCAGGGAGACCTTACAGCAGCCTTCCAGTACCTAAAGGGGGCCTACAGGAGAGATGGGGAGGGACCCTTTATCAGGGAGCGTAATGACAGGACAAGGGGTAACGGTTGCAAACTGAAAGAGGGTGGATTTAGATTGGATACTCTGAAGAAATTCTTTCCTGTGAGGGTGGTGAGGCAGAGGAACAGGTTGCCCAGGGAGGTTGTGGATGCCCCATCCCTGGAAGTGTTCAAGACCAGGCTGGATGAGGCTTTGAGCAGCCTGGTCTAGTGGGAGGTGTCCCTGCCCATGGCAGGGGGGTTGGAACTAGATGATCTTTAAGGTCCCTTCCAACCTGAACCATTCTATTATTCTATGATTCTATCAGTATCTGTTTCTCCAGAAAAGGCACTTCTGAATCTGGTTATGTATCTAAAATTAGGTTCTTTCACAAGCAACAGGTTAAGCAATAAGACAACCATTGACTTTAGGCACCTGAAGGGTTAGACAAAGTTTGAAATCCAGTAAACTGCTGCTGGGGATTTTAAGGGCTTTGAAACACTTAAATATCCAAGACAGACAATGCAAGCTTCAGCCTCACCATTAACTAAGGAGAGAGATTTCCTTCTCCATTTTCTCTTCATGCATTTTGCATCCTGTGGGGTGCATAGGTCTCTCTCCTTCCAAAGTGGGGAAGGGTGACACTTGCTTTTCAGCACTTAGAAAAGTTCCCAGTCTGGTACTTGCAGGCATTCTCCTTGAATGTGAAAATTATTTGTTCACAGCCTTTTCTTCTGACTTATGGTAGAGAAGAAGTTTTCCATTTTCTAGGTAGGCTGGTATTTCATGGCCTCTCTGCTTTGAACTGGACACAGTGCAATTTTAGACACAGAGTCTCACGGGGGTGTTTAGTGAATGGAGGCATAGAACTGCCAAGCTTCTGTATCAAAAGCAACTACAGGTGAGAGACAGAGCTGGGGTGCTGATCCAACTGCAGCATTTCTGGTCATGTACAGAAATGCAGCTGTAGGCATTTGAAGGAATTCTTGCCAGGGAACATAAACAGCTAGGGCTTTTAAGCAGGTTAGAAGTGGGGTGAGGGGGAGATTTTGGATAGCTGTTCTGATCTGAGGTTCTTATATTCCATTTAAGGTGTTTATGAAGTATTTTCATAGTCACCTTCAAGCCTTGTGAAAAACTTACTTCAACTTTTGACTCCTTTGCTGGAAGTAAAAATGTCTTTTTTGTCATCTTGGCACACCCCAATATTTTGCTTTGCCACGAGATACATACTTTGTGCTGGTAATGTTTTGGCTCGTTTTCTATTGTGTCTTCTATAAAAAGCCATTATTAAATGTTTTCTCTTTATTTCAGAACTTGGGTAAATGTAAAGTTTTTGTATATATTGGTTCCATTTAAATCTCTCCAGCTATGATTCTTTTATTCTATACTGTTTCCCAGTCAAAATGGTTTAGTGTTACTTGGAGACGTGGAAACGAAAGCAATGGAGTTTAAGCTTCTTCTAAATCATTTAGATTCACACTAAACGCATCAGGCTCAATTCTTTCCCTCTTGTTAATAAATCCCACTAACTGTTGAAAGACACTTTTTTTAAAAAAAGAAAGTATTTAACATTGCCAATTTTTTCACTACCTTACTACTATGTCAGTCTATATTTCTGTTTGCCCTTCTAAATTTTAGTTAATTCAGTCTTAACAGCTTTTATCCTATTAGTTAATATATTAGAGTAATAGTATTTCTATCCATTTGAAAGGGTTGTTTTCTCTTATTTTAGATGATGTCTTAGCTGGGATACATACCAGGAGTTACTAATCACATGGCAAGTTGAATACAGATCTTTTTTTATAGGTTATGAAAATTATGTGACATTATCCTTGTAAAAAAAAAAAAAAAAAAGGGTCTGATTGCATCATTGAAGACTGTGCATAGACAAGGGAGAGTTTTATATTCATCTTTACTTTAGCTATCTAGACTTTGCAGTCATTCACTGTAGACCTTTAGATTATCTATGTTCAATTTGAATTGGGATAGAAGCCACCATTTGAAGGTCTGATTGCAAGGAAAGGGTAACAAGGATATTTCAGTCGAGCATTTACTTTGCCAAGCTTTTAGTATTTCATTGTTTGGAAAAAAATTACCTTTTCTAAGTGTGTTTATCAGTTGAACCACAGACAGACTTTCTATTTGTTAAACAGAAATGGAACTAGTGTTCACCAGAGCCATAGGAGGAGATATATTAACTGAATATTTCCTATGAAATGAGCAGTTGTATGGATACCATGAAGAGTAACTTGGAGTTATATGCTACCAAAAGTTATGGCCTCTGGCCCTGTTCCAGCACACGAGGACTCCCATTACCTCCCAGCCCTGTTCTTTAGCTATTCCCGTTAAAGTCAAGCAGTGTTCAAAATGAATAAAAACATCATAAACCAGCCTACAGAGCTTCTATCCCATTTCTTATAATCCACAGCATTTAATTAAAGAAAATTCTATTTCTCTTTCATCCGAAACTATTACAAATGTTTTAGGATACATCTAATCAGAACACAATTGCAAAACATAATTATTTTGCAGTCATGAGCTGAACTTTTCAAAGAAAGTTTAAAAGAGATTGCATGCTGTGATAAGTTAAATGTTGCCCAGCAACACCATTTGTCTAGTATCAAAACTTGAACAGGAAAAAAAAAATAAAATAGGTGGCCTTAAACAAAGGCCAAAAAAGGTTTCATTTGCTTTGGGATTTTATGATGTTTGTTTTAAAGGGCTGTGGACTCAGCAGAAATCAAACAACTGGAGAGGAAATTTTCTTTGTTTCAGTTCTTCTGAGGTTGCTTAGGTACTTTTTCATGTCTGAAGAACTAGTGAAATAAAGATATTAGAAAGATCAATGGTATGATATTTGAGTGGCTGAGAGATAAATATTAACCACATCCTGTAATCCTCTGTCTGATTGTTAATTTTCATTAAGATCTATATTGATGCATTAATATTTTGTAAAAATAATGTCCTTCCACTAAATCTAAGTCTGCTCTGACAACAATCCTTGAAGAAATTCTCCAACAACAGCAAAATGAAGAAAGCCCAAATATCATAGTCTGCTTACTTCTACATCCTGAACTGAAATAGCCTGCTTGGCTTTTTCTACTTATATGGAAGGGGACTAGAGGAGAGGTTTCTGGATAGCAACATACGTATATCCATATGGAACTACATATGCATCTAAAATGAAGAAATACTCACTCAGACACACAAAAGTACAGAGCCCCGAAGGAAAAAAAAGAAAAACACAACCAAAAATAAATCTAAAAAGCGCAAAACCTATGACAAGTAAAAATTGTAAATTAATTACCTGCATTTTATTTCTAGCAACCTGCTATAATTTTTTTGGTTAGAGCTGCTTTATACTTCATTGAAGCAACAGAAGATGCACTTAGTTTTCACTAGTTTGTGGACTTTGAATTATCTCACAGATTCATGTGATAAAACTTTACTGCCTATTCCAGGTTCTTATATTTACACTCTGAAAACAATCACATTTTAAGAAAGCGGTTCTTTCTGCATACCAGTAGGAAGAACAGTGATAAAATTGTCAGGAGGCCTTTCCTTTAAGGAACAGGAATTTGTTTGTGGAAAAGGCTATGAGTCTTTTTTAAAAAAAACGTTTGGGACTGCTTACCAAAAAGCCCATATAAATCAAATTTATGTAGCGTGTCTTTATGCATGCCAAGGCCCCTGAGCCTACTGAAGCTGAAATCCTTCACAAGTTTTCTGGAACTTGCTATTTCACTCAGACAGTAAATGTTTTGCTTGGTGCTTAATCTAGTTAAATAATGAGGGATTTCACGCACTTAGCTACCACGTCCAAAAACAACTTTCTCATACAGTTGGAATACAAACATTGGTTTTCTTAGCTGTCCTGAACTTGGTATGTGTTATATGGAACGCAATCACACTTTGTCTATGAGGGTTGGCTTCAGAAATTTATCTTTTCCCATGTTAATCTTGCCAGTGATCTGATTATATTGTATAAGCAGGATATTAAACTGAAAGGCAGATCCTACCACAAACCCTAGATTCTAACTTGCTTGGAGCAGAGTCAATGCATACTGTCTCTCTGGAAAGGTCTCTTGTTAACACCTGCTGCATTTGTTAAAAAAATATAAAAATTAAAAATGTCAGTAGTAGTACTCACAAGCACATGTAATAGTACTACTGTAGCTCTGGTTGACAAAGAATAAAATGGAGGCAGTTTGTTGAGCCATTTTATATGTTTTACTAAAACATCTGATATATCTGAAAAAGGGACAAGCTATAAGGCCTACAAGCCTTTCTGCAAATTACAATAACACAGAAATAAGAAATTGGTCAGTACTAATATCCTAAATTAAGTGTATATTAAGAAAAAACCACATTTGTTACCCTTGTGGAAATTTCAGGCATCACAGATAAGTAAAGCTTAATTCTATTTTAGAATATATTAATAAAGTGATCTACCAGTTGCATTCCTAAATTTATGAGGGTGATTCTGTAAGATGAGACACAGACAGTAGTACCTATCAGCGTCCTCTGCCACCTCATCTCCCCACCCAGCCCTCCTTCTGTTTCACAGTTCCCTCAGTTCCAGGTCCATGACCTTGCTAGGCGCTCGTGGTAATGGAGGGCTGCCCTTGCGGTTGTGGCTGAGCAGTGGAAGCCTGTATCTTCTCTCTCCTTGTTTTAAGGCTGTAAAATGGTGCCAGTTTCAAGGCAGCCCTTCTGTTTAAATGGATGAAGGCCACAACCCATTTGGATCTGCTGTTAGCAGTGAAAGCTTTGATAGGTAGATAAGTTTTCTGATAACAGCAGGAAATTCAGCATAATCTGTGGTGGCTTTGCACCTCTTTATCAACGGTGGACTGAAACAAGCAATTTTGGGAGAAATGTGGTCTGGCAGTGCATGAATAATGCTGTTGTAATTCAATTGTTTCAGAGTGAAATAGTAAAAGACACAATTGTAAAATGGCAGGTATTAGAAACGTCTGTTTCTTCATATGTAGGTTAAATCAAATATCGGAATAATTAGGACTAGGCATACAGAGGCAGTCTGCAGCTGAGACAGTATCAGCATCCTCCTTTCAGGAAAGAGCTTATAAAGAAAATAAACTCCTAAATAAGTTAACATGCAACATGTGTGTTTTATACAGAACCAAGGTGTTGTCATCGTTGTTTCACACACCATGACCCTGGAAGGTGCTTACCATTTTCCCTAGGGTCAGTGGACAGGAAACATCACAATTTCACTAGAAAACATGAATTCCTTCAGATGAAGTAGAGGGCAGTGACCATGAGTATATCAAAAATAGCTATTCCCATTGGCCATTTGCCACTGCCTTCGTCATCATTCATGAGAGAGTCCCCTGTGTCACACCTATGTACAAATTTTTCCTCCTCTCCCTTCCTAGTATCAGGACTCTGAGGGCACTGACACCCCCTAACAGCCTTGCCCAACCTCTTCTGGGACCCCTACCAATACCCTTAGCCTCAAGGCTCTGTCCAAGGCCATTGCCCTCAACCCCTGTCTGAGTTTAGCTGTAGGATCTGTCTGCAGCCCTGTTCCCCAAATGGACATCAGGCCCGTCTTCTGGATGAACCCTTCATGTATCTTGTAACTTGTCTTCAGCTTTGTTTTCGGCCCTTTCTCCTTGTCACCCTGATGGGATTGCCGGGTGGTCCCTGGCCCTGGTTCAGCCCCTTGCCCTGTTGATGAACCAGCCCCAGCTCTGCCCCTCTGCTCAGCCCCTGGGGTACAGTGTCCTTTCAGTGGTCCACCCCCAGCTCCTGGCTCCCTGTCCCTCGGGGAGCAGCCAGTCTTCACTTAGGCCTGACACCAAGTAGGCTCCCTTCCCATTTGTTGTAGCTCTTCAAAGATCTACTTGGAGTTATAATCAATAGAAGGCTGTCCTGTGAGGAACCAAGAGAGGTGTGACCCAAAGCTTGGAGTCATGCCATTGAAAACTTGATAGCATTTGAGAGAGTACAGTTACAGGAGATAAGAAGATAAAGTCCATCTCAAGGAGAAAGGTCAGGAATCAATTTACAGGAGCAAAGATGCTGTGCATTCGTAGGCTACATGCATTGCCATTTTACATAATATTTGACAAGGTCATAAATAACACAAGTGTTCAAGTGAATAAACTTAAAAATAAACAAAAAAGCTGCATATTTCTGAAATTAAACTACTTTATTTCAATTCATAGATGTTTGGAAATTAGGTCTGAAGTGACTATGAGCTTGTCAATTCAAAGGTAGGTGAAACTTTGAAACAGATCTTTGTAGTATTATTGACAAAACACTTAGGCAGGCATTCTGGTATATGTATAATATGTCAGATTGAAGATCTAAACATGAAATACCAAATATTCCTAGACACTTTTACTATAAGTCTCTGAAACCACTCTAGTCACTACAAGTAAAATTAAATAAAATAATATGAAACTATGGTGTGATAGTAATATCTTTCTTAGCAGTTGCGGCAATAACAGTGAAATCATACACTTAGAACTTAATGGTCAAAGTGTTGGGTAACTTCTGCACATAGTGTTGTATGTAGTCTATACTTTTTGAACACAGTACATGTGTGCAGTTAGGGAAAAGCACATAGCTGTAGAGTAAAGGCAATAAGGCATATTAGGGGAGAAAATATAATTCTGCTCATGATAAAAGCTCATAACTAGCTACAGATGGTAAGATGAATAATGAAGAAAAGGCATGAAGTTCAAGAAATGTTAATGTTCTGTAATTAGGAAGAAGCAGAATGCTATATATGTATCAGGTGAGGACAACGAAATGCTTTTTCAGGCCATTACTAGCCCCAGAAAGTAGTAAAAATCTTCTACTACAGATATACATTTTTAATCTGACTGTCTGAATAACATGAACAAAAAGTCTTGTAAGACCTGGCTGAATCTGGCCTGCTGATGCTTTGAAATTTCACAAACCAAGGGCTACCAAGGGAATTTTACAAAACTCGAAGAACTTGTGATGCGCCAGTAATGTTAAGGGCAGAGAAGGCAACTCTGGCAGCTATAGTCCAGTTGGATTATCAGTATAAACATTGGCAGGGGGAGGGGGAGGAGAGAAAAACTGCTATAACAGAGAAGTGATTTAATTAGGCATCAAAATTAACATAATTTCTAACCAGCTGGTTTAGGAAAAATAGAATTTGTCAAAAAAAAAATAAAATAATGCTGTTTTCTTTCTTTTCTGAAAATGCATGTTTGATTCCTAAACATAATTATCTAGATAAAATACAGACGAATTTTCTGTGGGCCTTTCATTTACTGTTGTGCCTCATTCTTTAAAATACAAGATAAGTAGATGAAGGACTATCTTAAATTGTTTTCAGTAGGAAGTTATTGAATAATGAGATTCTGAGTAAACTCTCAAAAATTCTTCAGGCTTTGATACTTGGTCCAGCCTTATATAATGTTCCTCATATAAGTCAGAAGTATATCTGCTGTAAAATAGTAAAGCATATACATCTATGGATAAATGGTAATACTATGGTCACACATAGCAAAATCCATGATCAATCCCTGCTGGAGAATGTACCAAACATGTAGGGAAAATTGAAAAAGAGTTATTCTTTGTTGGTCCGTACTGTGGAATACAGATCGTACTTCAGAAAATTTTTACATGCTGTTAGATGTTGTTGATAAGTACATTCTGGAATCAGGACCTCAGAACTTTGTCTCAGGTCACAATGACAGCTGTGTAGAAAAATCTTTTACATTCTCTAAAAATTGCTTTTCTTCTTTTTAAAAAAGCATTTATTTTAAAATTTTAACAAGGGAATTAAAATCACAAGAATCCTTTCCCCTAACACTTTTGATATATTATTATTTAGCTTGTTTAATCTTCTCATCATTTTTTAGGTCTATAAGCTGCTGTATATGTATTTATTCAACATCTGTTTCCAACTAGTATAGTAGACTAAACATAAAATTAAGATGCAAGCATTTTATTTATTTTTTATTCTAGAAATCTGGCCGTTGTGTAACCACACTATTGCTGCTTCCTACTGTCTCACTAATATCAAACGAGTCCCTTTCACTCTCTTTCCCTTCCCAATCATCCTCCCCTCAGTCTGCATTCCCCTAGCCCCACTTCCAGCTGAGAGATGCACATCTTTTCCTTGTGCTACATCTGGCCACTGTCTGGCCTTCCTGGATCAATTCACCTCAGTAACTCAGCAAAAACCAAACCCAAACCAAATCCATTTCTGACAAATGAGTCAAATTGGCTCATTATGCAGCCAGATGAAGACCAGGCCAAGAACATGTAACCAAAGTTATAAAAGAAAGAGCAAGATGGTGAGTAGAGGGAGTAGGATTCCTCACCTTGGCAACAGTGAGCCATTAGGTCAGTTCATCCATAGTATCTGATTGCCTCATTAGGAAATGTACCCATTTGCTGTTCTTGCATGTGTGCCCTCTGAATCTTCATCTAAGTCAACCCCCATCAACTTTTCCTTTTCTTTTACTTTCATTTTTCCCTCTTATTCATCTACTGAAAGCAGAGTGTGTTTGTAGTGGTGCATTGTCAGGTAAACACCTATATGAATAAGTAAAAGAAGAGGTAAAGAAGTCCAAGCCTACTGATCAAACTATGGCTTTAAATTCAAAAGTGACTACTTGATTATGCATGCATTTTCCCTTGGACCATAATATCACACTTTTTCTAGTATCATATGCTATAGAGCAACCAAACTTTCAAAATTGTTAGTCTGTCCATGTTTTCCCCAAAACATCTCCAGCCTCCTAGCCACTTTTGAAAATCTCAGCCATGATGCACTCCACTAAATAGACATTTGATGCCAATTTCTATGTACAAGCTTATTCATTGGCTTCAGCCTCTTCTAGAAAGACCACCTGTGGGGGAATGCAGGGGTGAGTCCCTGTGACTATTCACTGACACTCATTGCCTCTAAGATAGATTCACATGCTCCAGGGTTTGTCCCTGTTTTAGAAATAGTACTTAGGTATTAAAAGAAGAGCTCAAACTTATGAATAACTTAACATGTACAATTTTTCCATGGATGTAACAGTTGTGGAAGCTACAGAAATTTGTCATTTTGTACTGCGTATACTAGATAAAATGACTAAAATTCCAACACTACTTGAAGGAAGACATTTTTTGCAATTAGCAGGTCTTTAAAAGATGATCACTGAAAATTAAAATTACTTTTTGACTTTCATATTGGGTCATCTCTAGGAATGGATTTAAAAGAATGTCTAAAATGAAAATGTCATCACTGAGCTTCTAAATTCTGATTAAGAGATTGTTACATGCTGGGATATGAATTTCATTTCATACCTTTGAAAAGTTTTATAACAGCAGAAGAAGAGATAAATGAGTAATCCACACTCTAGTAGTGATCAACTCTATTTGCTTCAAACAAACATTTTCTTTCGCATAATTGACATTTAGTCTACATGAAATTAATTTACTGGGAATAGGCATTTTCTGAAATCTTACTGATTGCAAGCTGGCCAAGGAATTGAAACCTAAATAAAAACATTCCATTGGATGGAATGTTATTGTTTTGTATAGGAAGGACTTGATAAATAACCATAAAACTTTACAGCTCTGAAGGTTAAATAATTTTATCTGACAGCAAACATAGGAGATACCAACATTATCCTCCTCATTTGCCATCTCTCATAAGAAATTCAATTTTTGATACAGTAGAGGGGATTAGTGAAGTGACATGAGGAATATCTAGGTGCACCTATCACTAGTAGTTAGAATAATATACAGCTTTACACTGTTTGAGGCAGTCTGAACCGTGTGACCACAGCTTTCCATATTTGTAAGGAACTGTTCTCTTTCTCTAATATGCTTCAGATGTGTTTTGTTTCTACATTGTAAGACTATTCTTAGACCTGTAAAGATAATATACAGTTTTCCTCTCTTTTCAGTTATTTAGGATTCATCACAAAATGAATGCCTTTTTGAGAGCGAAACTAGGGGAATAGGAGTTTGGGCAAGGTGCTTGTTATGCCGTAGAAATATGGGATAAGAAGCTGGGATCATGTAGCCTAGAATTTACAAGCAAAAGACAGAAGATAAACAAATACAGACAAGGGAGAACACAGGAAAAAAAGTCTCATCAACAAGTTTCCTAACATTGTCCCCAAGGCCAGAATTATTTGTGTTCCACTCTAATAAACTGAAAACTTAACCAATGTGTTAATGTGACAGAAGGCATGCTTGTATTATCTGCCTGCAAGTGAAGGAATTTGCCAGCAGAGAAGAGATTTGTAGCATGGGATTTCTGCAAGACATGTTCCACATTGCAAGGGTAAGAGTGAGGAAAAATGATCTTGAGGGTGAGCCAGCACTATAATGAATGTGTATGTTGCACTTCATCAAGCCACCTGTTAAAATAAAAAATGATAATAAAAGATAATTTAAGGAGTATTTGTCAGTTATCAATTTCATCATTCATTAATATTATTTTTTTATTACAGAAACATCTAAGAATCTCTGACACATATCAGGTCTTCACTGTTTATTCACTGTGAGATACAGTCTCAGACCCTCAGAATTTTCTTTCTAAAAACATACAGGGTAGAGAATGAAACAGAGGTAATTTGGGTTGCCTGCAAGTAAGTCATCATCAGAGAAGAGGGCAGGATGGGAATTTAAGATGCTGTCCAGTGGAATATGGTGCTTCTTGTGCTGTTTTGAAAGTATAACCCTCCTTTAATCCCCATTCTATTTGTGTTCTTTATCAACTGATGTTCTCTTAGGTGGTGACTATTTATTTCATGGGTATAGAGCATGACAAAGTGCCAGTCCAGTTTTGTGACTCTGCTATACATGTTGGTCATGAACAGATATCAGGATTGATTATGTACTAAACATAAATAATCGATTCTTGCACAGGACATGGTCATTCTTATTTGTACAACATTGGTGGGCAACAATGCAAACATCACTGTGTGAGAAAGGAAATGGCAATTATTGACATGGAGAGGAACAAATCTCCTTCAAGGATACCATACCAATGGTCTTCAGTCCAATTCTGAAAACAGAAGTCATTCTCTTCCATGGTTTTGTTAAAATGCATTCTGAGCTCAGAAAGTCAAAACTAACAAAATCTTCCAACCTCTTTTGAAAATTTGTAGCCCTAGTGCTGAGTCGGTCTTGTCTTGAGCAGCACCATCTGTTAGGTATTGAGTAGAAGTATTTCTTCCAGACCTGCTGACTCTGCATCAGATGAGTGGTACAGCAACTGACAGAGAGTTAGTTAGAAGTTTCAATTTCATAAAACCTGTGCATTCAGTGGAAGACTCTTCTCCTCAATCTCAACCTGTGCAGCCAGGAGGTGGAGCCTTTATTATTTACATTTGATTTATACTAGCACCCACAAGCCTGACTGAAGATCTAGGGCTTGTTACATACTGGTTGGTTGGTTTGTTTGTTTTTCTCATACACAATAACCAAGACACAAAAGCAAGCCTCATCTTAACTGGATTAATACTTCAAAATAACTATGTTTCTGTACAGAAATGATTTATATATATTAAAATATATATATATTGGCTCACCTGATTAAAAACTCTGTTGTTCAAACATTTGGGGGTATAATAGAATAAATTACTGCAGACATCTAAAGGGATTAAAGATCTCTATGCAGGAGCCTGGAGTGTGCAGGACAGTGTAGTAAATTTTATGAGAGTGAGAGCAGTGCTATGTATTGGAACAGCACAAAGAACATCAGACTGCAGTAAAAAGCTCTGGCCAGTTATTCCCTAGCACTCAGGTCACAAATTGTGATTTGGAAAGCTTTATTTTAATTAACTGTTTCTTTAACAAAGAGAATATAGAGCAGAACATTATTTCAAGGCATACTTTTGAAAATAATGCATAGACCTGGGCATACAAGGTATGTGCTGTATACTCAATCTAGCTATGCCACGGATAAATACATCTTTCTAAGAGACAATCTGTACAGCATAAAACAGGTTTAGCCTTTGAATGCAGGACAATCCCCTCTGCATACCAGAAACCATTGCTGCATCAAGAAAGAATGAGCATGTGGGAATTGACTAGTTAGAACCAGAAATTTTATTGACTTTTTGTTTTGGTAGAACTTTTTTACTTCTTTAATTGTGAAAGTTTGAAAATAAAAAGGGATTGAAACTTTCAAACTCCACACATTTATATTACACAAAGTCCAAAGTTCTGGAGTCTAAAATACATTTGACGTGATTTTGTTTTCTCTTCTTACATCGATATGAATTACAAGAAAATTGAGTGAAGGCCTTACTTCATTTTGATGTGAACTGTCAGTCTGGCTTTCTGTTTATCCTCTCTCAGAGTATTTGACCACTGTTTAATCCTAACATACTTGTGTATCCATTTAATATGATTAGGAGATTCCCACAGCAATATCATAACAAAACATTGATTTATAGTGTTATGGGATACCTAATGATTTCATTAAGTCACTCTGTAAAACTTTTTTTCTCTTATAAATCGTCCAAGGACAAGCTGTCTAAACAAAAGTTTATAGGGGAGCAGTAAATAAATATTGTTTAGTTGCGAGACTCTTGGTTTGGACTATGTTAAGGTGCAGTCCAAAAAGGACCGAGATGTAGTGTTTAAAAGTATAATTAACGACTTTAAAGATATAATTGTTCTCCTGTCTGATGCCCCAGAGAGTCTAGATAACAGTAACACTTGATTTAGACTTTTTCTATAATCTGTCTAAATGCTGGTACTGCTGCAATCTCCAGATTATGTGGTTGGAAGAGCTTTTGTTCAGTATGAGAGCTACCAGGCTGGTGAGGGGTTTGGAGACCAGGTCATATGAGGAGAGGCTGAGGGAGCTGGGCATGTTTAGCTTGGAGAAGAGGAGGCTGAGGGGAGACCTCACTGCCCTCTACGACTACCTGAAAGGAGGTTGGAGAGAGGTGGGTGTTGGCCTCTTCTCCCAGATGAATAATGACAGGACCAGAGGAAATGGTCTGAAGTAGTGGCAGGGGAGGTTTAGATTAGATATTAGGAAGAATTACTTTACTGAAAGAGCGGTCAGGCCCTGGAACAGCCTGCCCAGGGAGGTGGCTGAGTCACCATCCCTGGAGGTATTTAAGAAACATCTAGATTTGGCACTTCAGGGCATGCTCTAGTGGCAGAGATTGTAGGGGTTTTTTTTGTGTGTGTATGGTTGGACTCGATGATCTCAAAGGTCCTTTCCAACCATGAAGATTCTATGATTCTATGATAGCTAGTATTATTTTGAAGCTGCTTGAAGTTTTTTTGGTTGTGGTGTTTTTTTTAATTTTATTTCTTTTTTTTCCTCTGTTCTTACAAAGCTTGGAGGATGTCCAGACAAAATGAATTGGACAATTCTTTGTATCCAGTTCCCATGTCAGCTGTTCTCCAAAAGATCTTTTGTTCCAAAGCCTCTAACTCTGCTGTAGACTAATATAAGTTACGTCAATTTTTCAGTATACTCTATAGTCTATGTTTGGAAGTAAATGAAGGGACACCTTATTGCTTTCCAACTTAGCTCTGATTTCCAAGTCATTCATTTAAGATGGGAGTTATTGTCCATATACTAACTCCTGTATCTTATGAGCAACTTTAATATTTCAGTTCACTTAATATAGAGCCTCTATGTGAAGGCAGAAATGTCGGGAACTTTGAAATATTGAGGCTACTTCCATTTATGCCTGAGAATCACCAGAAATTAATTTTTAACACTGAAGCAGGCCTGAAACATTTGACCATTAATAAATAAGTTACAAATCCTGTTGGATCTGCATCTTCTGCAGACAAGGTTTAAAAAAAAAAAAGAGACTTAAACGTCAGATAAGTCTGAACTATGATTAAAAGGCACCCTTTAAATCTTTTTCTGATTTTCCCTCAGAAAAGTACACAGTTCATGCTCCCACATAGACTGAGCAGATAAACAAGTTTTCAAAGAAGGAAACACAAGTAACAGTTTCTAAAAGGGCTGCACAGTGAATTATATGATAGGATTTATTTTGGTTAATTCGTTGAAGTTTTCATTTTTTTTACTATTGGCTATATCTCCTGTGGTTTCTAGTTCCTCTGTTTCTCAGACCTTGTGTGCACTTATTTGCCAGCTACACAGATTATTATTCAAATGTATGACTAGTTCAAGATAAATAGTACAACTAAGACTCTTGCATTGGAAATCTTTGTTGGAAAATTACTTGATGCTGGAGGTGTATCTTGCTGCAAAAAGAATAAAGATGTTTGTTAAGTGATCAGAACAACTATTATTCTGAAAGTACCAAAATGTCAGATACAGTAAAATCTTCTTTAAAAAAGCTCACTCTTAAAGGACATAAATTTAAAAAACTTTATTCTTCCTAGGACTTCAGAGAATAAGTTTAGCACTTTTTTTTTTTCTTTGATAGATTTTCTGTTCACAGAGTTTCTATTTCTGTGCAAAATTTTCCCATGCAGCCTTTTGAGCACTGTGGGAAATTTACTGGCACAAACAGAACTATTGCGTTACGCATATTGCCCTAATGAATGGTTAGGTTTCTAAAAGTTATGTACATCTTACCTTGTGAACCTAAATCCTGCTGTAGGTATGGTCTCAGTATCGCATAATATATTTGTGGTACAGCACAGAGTTGAAATCAGATCTTGAAAACTGCACACTGTAATCCTTAGACTGACTATCTCCTCTTGAGAAACTCTGTTCTGGTGGCATCAGTGGTTACACTATGAAGGAAGATGTCGAAAGAGTTCAGGCTATATGCTGGGTTTAGTGTGTCTTATCTACAAAAGAGCAAAGGAAAATGCTTATAAAGCATTTGAACCAGCTGGTGGAGAGAAAAAACACATTAAAAAGTGAAAGATTTATGTAAAATCTAGAAAACACTGGGAAACTTAAAGGAAAAATAATCCTATCTTTGCACAAAAGGATGGAAAGAGCTGACATAGTCAAATAGGACCTTTCATTACAGTTACGTAAAATTATAAAAGATCCACTCCTGGATCTTATGAACCACGTGGTTTTGACTGCTTTTCCTTTGTAGATTAAAACCAACAGTCCTGTCCCTTGTTCAATGCCTTTCCTCAGGTTTTGTTTCATAACATATAGTGCTCTTTTTTTTTTTCTTTTTTTTTTCCCTATTTTAATTTGACTTGTTTGGAGAAATTGTAATTTTGACAATCAGACAAGAATGAGAAAAAAGAATGCTGGAATTGCTGTAATCCATCTTGTAAATACATTTCTGAATTTTGTTTCAGAAGAGGAGGAAAATACATTCCTCTTACAGGTGGTGGATATAAAGCTTGTCCTTGTTAGATAATCAAAACCAATACATGTGCATGAGGGTTGCTGTTAAATCATAATTGTTAAACATAGAAATCTAATCTTGCATAAAAAACTGTAATTCCAGCAAGCATTTTAAATTGTCAAGGATGGAGGATGTCAGAAAAGAATATCGTTCAGAGAAGACTGGAGTGCAACTGATGTTCAGTAGAAATCTTGAAAAAAAATGCAGGTTTTGGGGGTGCACTGTGTTTGACTATCATTCATTAATATCAAATGGTGAGGCTGATAAGAAAATAAGATATAGCAGAAAAGGAGGTTTTTCAATGCTTAGACATAATAGGCTGAACAGGGAACTGTTCATTCGTAAGAGAAATACTAAATATGAGGGAAATACTGTGTATAATTTCCATGGGTAGTTGCAGACCTCCAATTATGCCTCCTAAGAAACAGCAGCAAATCAGCTATAGAACTTGGTGTTCAGACTTTTAGAGCTGTAGGCGATTATTCATTGCTGGCCTGAATTCATGCTATTACAAAATTCCATGTATTGCAGTTATTTTTGCTCAGCACAGTAGGAACTCTCCAGTTTAATTCATTAATCAATAACATTGACCATGCACAGAAGGTCTAACAAAAACCCTCTGCACCACTGTTTGCTGGTAGCAGTGACTCCAGTCTTGAAGAACACTTTGGGAATACTTTTTTGTCTGCAGAAGAATTTTGCATACTGATCTATTTGAGAAGCAGTGAGTTCAGTGAGAAAGAAGACGACCAGAATAGGATTTAGAAAAGGATGGGTCACTCATGTGAAATGGAGCTGTAAAACACTGAGGAAATCACCTCCTCTTGACCTCTTTTTCTCTTCCCCCATTTGTGAGCCTAAATTCCTTTTGATGTAGCTTCTTTAGGGAACGATGGCCCTTTGGTTCGAATTCTTGAGTATCTACTGTGATCCTACTTTCAGTGATGGTTCTGGATTCGGGTGTTAAACAAGGAATGAAGGTGCTGCAGAGATGCCAAATATATTACACAAATTTAGTTTAGTATTAATACAAATGGAGCTTTCTCAGAGTCCGACCAATTTCCCAGACAGTTGGAATCAGTTTAACTCAAGTTAAACTTTAAGTCTTACCTCACTCTTGGATATCTTTCTCTCTCTTCCTATACATTGCTACTACATTTTTGTGGTGAGAAATACCTCGATTTTCAAATTAAGCATGCTGTACTATAGTGACTTGAAGGTGGCCTAATTTTTTCTCATTTCAAATATTCTATTATTAATGAGAAATCCAGCCTAATTATATCCCTATGCTTTAAAATTAAAAATGACAGACCTCTGCAAATCATGGAGATATTTTCCAGGTCAGGTATTAACACTAGCATGCACATTGTTTATTTTTTCTGGCAACTGGCCTTTTCGTTTTAAACTCTAAAGTGATGTTAATTTAATAATAGAGGATAAAGTTCAATGCTGCAAAAGCCTTCCTGTCCCATCAGGGCTTATGCACATTTCTGAACCTGCTCATTCCTCTATCTTAAAACCCAGAAATCCCTTTGGTTACAAAAGGAAATGATTTCTGGATCCTCTGATAGTGGAACACAGGGATTAACCTCTTGCATCATTTGTATTTGAAAGTATTATAATTGGCATTCAGCAAAATCTACGTTTAAGGTGCTTTTTTTCTGTAGGGTGACCTATAACAAGTTTCTGGATTTCCAACATAACAAGGTTTTGGATTAAAAAAAAAAAAGAAAAGGCAAACAGAAAATCAAAATATTAATTATTTCTAACTTTCTACTACTTTTTTAGACTGTTAACTCAGATGTCCATGTCTTATTTTTTAAAAAAAGAAAAAATGAAGAAAAGTAAACAAATTAACCTTAAATCTAAAGTAATTTGAAATAAGTCAAATCACTGACCCAAACTTAATTTAATTCATTAGGACTACTTAAATGCTTTACTTTCCTAGTGAATAATTTTTAAGATTTTGTAAATTCAAATGCTCCAGAAGAGCTTTAGTGAAAAAAGTGCCTTTTTTTCAGATCTAACTCCTTCCTCCAATGAAGTACAAAGAAAATACTTTTATCACATACTCTGCCTTTCAGTAAAATGAGAAAAAAACTAGATATGATATCTCTAATGCTAACTTTTAAGATTTCTCATCTGAATATACTTTCACTTTACCAACCACCTCAGTATAAGAAAGAAAAAATAAAAAAAAAAAAGAGTCTATCATCAGGCCTGTACCCAAATACTGTGGCAATCACTTCAAAACGTTTAGAGCTTTCAGTTCAGTTTGAAACACATAAATACCAATTTGTATCAACCAGGAAAATGCCCACTGTACTGTTACTTCTGTCTAGTTGAGGTATTTTAAGCTGCATATTCTGATTCATGATTATAATGTTTGAGCAATGTCTGCTATTAAAGGACTTTTTTGTCAACACCAGGTTTACAGTACTGGTAGTTGATAGATCAGCCAGGCAGTTTTGCTCCGAGCCATTCCTCTTACATTTATCACAGTTCGGCTGTGTCATGGAATCCTCTGGTTTGGAAACGAAGATCAGCCAAAGCATTTCCAAAGTACTATCAAACCAGGAAATCTGAATCCTCCATCAACTGAACCAGTGAAATAATTCCTCCTGGAATTTTGCTGGAATTCAATGTGTCACAGCTTTGTCCAGCTTGAGGTGTGTCTGCCTTTTCAATATACAATGTAATCTCATTATTACAATGTCTGGGGCCACAGGCATTCAACCTGGAGACAAAGGCACCTCCAAGAGCTGAAAGCAAATTCTAAATAATAAGAGAGTAAGTAAACAGTTACTGTGCCAAAAGCATGTGTTACAGAAAATATTTTATTTTCTACTTATGTAGTGCGCAGTTATTCTACCCTAGTTATGTTCTATTGAGTCATATATTCTCTAAAATATCTTCTAACACAATGTAGAAGTGAAGCAATAGAATTTAAAGATATTAAACTTTCAGGTTCATTAAGTTTTGATATTTTTAAGAAAAAGGAAGTAAGACATCATCAAAAATCCCAATATTCTTTCATTTTCCCAGTATTTCTGGAAGCAAAACCATACAGCTTCATTAAATAATCCATTATTTTTAAATTATATAATACAGTAAAAAAAATTATCAGAGCTCTTCAGCAGGAAGATTGTTTGAAATATTTTATACATTCCAATCAACCATCTGTAGAATTATGTGTTCACTGAAAAGAAATATGAGCTAAATTTGAACAGTATTAACAACCTGGAATGCATTTGTTTGATTTCCGTCCCAAGTATTTCCCTTATATGATTTAAGGAAGTTAAATATATTGTTTACATATGTAGCATCTCCAATAGAACCAGATGCTAAGCCCTTTCACGTTCTTTCAAAACATATTATAAACACTTTCCATGTACTTTGTGATTGGAATCTCAAAGCTACCTAAAGAAAGCAACTGATCCTGGTATCCTCCCTGCCAGCTCGGTAAGCATTACCTTCATTTAATCGCTGGAAAAACTGAAGTTGCAGTATCATAAAATGCTCAAAATTTTAAAATCTAAGTGCATTTCAGAGGCCCCTGTAAGAATCACGTGAAAGATTTTGTATTTCAGTATGGATTCAAAAGGGAATTCAAGTAACCCAAATATTTGTAACCCTTTAAAGAAAGCTTGGGAAACTGATTTCTAGTTTTGACGCAAAGTGAAATTCAGAGGTTAGAATATATATTGTGCACGGAGGTTTTCGGTTAATTTGAAACCAGGACAAAACCTATCTCATGGGATATAAATGCTATATGAACAGTGGGTGTCATCTTTTTTTTTGAAAATTAACCTCTGCCTTCAAATCTGAGCAGCTCTGATTCTACCTCTCTCCCCCACTGGACCCCACTCTGCAGTGTTTTCCTCGCTTTTTACCTTTATGAAAACAAGAACTAAAAGAAAGATTTTAAAACAAGTACAATCAGTTCTCCACTTTTCTTGTAGTTATTACTTGTTCCCTAGAATATAAGAATTCATTGCCAAGAGCATTTTGAAAGTCGACTTTTTTTATATTAAATTCAAAGTCAAATTATAAACCACATATAAGAAAGGATAGTTACAGCTTTCTAATGACACTAAAACACCGTTTACATGTCTGAGAGGTAAGACTGGAAGGCCACAGAAAGCTTATAGCGAGAGTGATAAGTGCAAAATAATTTGGTAAAAGCTTTTGTATGAAGTGCAACAGAAGATAGAGACAATTGCAAGAAATGGATGGGGCACCTTTTCTCTGCTCCGAAGGAATGATTGACAGTGATGCTGCGATTACTGTAAGAGCACAGGGCTCAGCCCTCAAACATCACCTCCTCAAAGATTTGCATTTCCAGAAGATCTTGTCTTGAAAGACAAGGCTTTTTCCTCTCTGCTTCTTTGTACACGCAAGCTTTGGCTTTCTGCCTCTAAGGTCAGTAACTCAGACACCAAGCTGTAGTCTGGATTACTTTGAATCACTAAATGCATAGAGATATTTAGCAGAAAACATGTTGATGAAGATCCCCACGCCAAAGCATTCAGCTGCTTGCTCAAGCAAAGCCTCTCCCTCCATGCCACATAATTTTGCTAAGAGACTTCTCATTTCAGTTTTCTAGGAAAACAGGGTATAGATTCACATAGTAGTAAAGGTTAATCCACAGAGAGCTTATATCGATACAGAAATTACAGGATACACCGTCTTTTGTGAACAGATTTCTGTATCTAAATCTTTAGTTCTAAATCTTAGGCAAACATTTAACAAGTCAGACCACCAGCTATTTTGTAAATGGCTTCTGTTTGTGCAGATTTTTTTTATTTTAGTGGGAAAGTTTATATCTGGCATAATGTAATCACCTCCAATTTATGCAGAAGCTCTTAACATTTAAATCTCCCCCTTAGCAAGGCAACTCTACTATGGTACTTTGTGCCTGGTTTTAAAAGTTCTTGTTTCTAAGCCTTTTCTAATTCTGCCTCCTGTTGGGCTTTAAGCTACTCAGGGAAGCATTTAGGGTTTTCTTGACTGTCTACTTGAATTTCCAGGAATTACCTGATAACCGTTACACAATAAATTATCATCATGCTGAATGGTCATCTGGGAATGGAAAGAAAAGTGAGGTGAATATTACATCTGGAAAAAACAAGAGATCAAGTGGAAGGTCCAGAATACCTTTCTAACGTAGTTCAAAATCCCCTGTATGATCTAAATATCAGCCCAAATTTGAAGCCTAATGCAGGGTATACTCTAGCCACATGCTAGCAAGTTCAGGCCATGTTGGTTATGTGACTTATGTCATGATCTCCAGTGGAGCTGGGAAAATTAAAATACGCCTGGCAGAAGGAAGTGTCTTCCTAGCAGGAAATAAGTACTGCTTAAACGAATTCACCCTTCAGGGCAGGAATTCTCTTCGAGGACAGGTTGAGTTTACGTTCCCTGGAGTTAAGCCAGTTAACCACACAAGAAGCAGCACAGAGCAGTCAATCAATTTAACATGCCTACATCTGTGTTCAGAACAGTTTGAAGCATTTTAAGCATATCACAAGCCTGCTTTTGCAGTAAAAGGGATGTAACAGTGCTGGCCTCAGGTAGGTCACCTGCTTTAGGCTGTGTCAAAGAGGAGGAGGACGCGTTGCGCTGGGGGGACTGACACCATGGCGTAAGCTCTCTATATATAATGGAGTCTGCGTGTGGCTCAATTCTCCTTCAATATGGATACTTCCACACTGAAATCAGGACATTTTTGACAAACACGATCAGTGCAATGGTATTCTGAAATGCGAACAAAAGGAGCCAGAATTTTAGCTGTTGTTTCAGCTACTGTGAGTCATTGACTTAAAGGCAGTAATTCTAACAAAAGCAACTTATTATCCAGATTCATATGCATTACAGAAACAGTGGACAAAATTGTAATTCAGTCATTAATAGGAATGATAGAAGTACCCATAGGTAAATGTTGAAAAGCTGTTCTAACTCTTAGAAACAACACAGTAGCAAACTATTTACCAGCTCTTTTACCAAGCACTGTGCAGAGCAAGACGCAACCCCATACAGACCGGAGTATCTACCTGATGGCAAGATGAGTATATAGATGTAGCAAAAGGAAATTTACCCTGCAGAATCTGTATGAGAACAAGCAAAATAAAGAGAGAATGTGGCCCCGCCTTACTGTCATGATCTGAGTTTGCCTTGTGGGCAGTTAGGAAATATTGCATAACTGTTATTATTACAATTGTTATGCTTTTGAACTCAGCAAATTTCAGCAGACGCTAGCAGGGACAATTAGCATTCATTATGCCCTACTAGTCAGCTTTCAGCATGGGACACACTTAAATTTGCTGATGTATATTCTGACTCTAATAGCTCTTTCTTTAATAACTATTGTTTAACAGCAAAAGCCTTTAAATAAATTGGTTTTAATTTAATATACCCCTCCAAATTTTCCTAAAAGAGAAGCCAATGTGAATTCTCTTTCTATATGTGGTATTTCAATGGTGCTGTGGCAGAAGTTACAGTCATCTTGCTGGTGAACAAAAACAGTGAAAGCAAGATTTCTGGCAGTAACTCAAAACTAGCCAGCTGGACAGCCTGGGTTGCCAGTGGATATTTCCTTCTCCAGAAGTGATAGACTTATCAAGGTATAGGTGAGTGTCTAGTAGCGTTTCAGCACTGTTGCCTTTTTAGAGTAAAGGAAGAACTATTTAGGGGTACTATTCTGCATTGGAAAAAAAGGAAAAAAGTCCCCAGGTTTACAAATCAGACTGCCCTAGATGTATTTGGAGGCAGATCTCCCTGCTCTGGCGGAGGGCAGCAGACGGAGCAGCAGACGGTGTGGGAGGCAGACGGATGGCTGCGCAGGCGCTGGCGGCAGGGGTCTAAAAGAGGCTCTCTGTAGAGGTTCAGGGGGGAGCAGAGCGGGGAGCAGGGGTAGGCTGAGCTGACCACTGCACTGCAGAGCACGGGGAAAGGGAGGGGAAGGAAGGAGACACTGTCCTTAGCCGCATGCTGGAGCCTTGCTGAATGGCCGACGCTGTGTTTACACAAAGCTCAGTCCCTGGAAATGAGAAGCTGCTGTAAACAGAAATGTGCCTCGAAGCCAAGGAGCACCTGGGGACTTTCGTTCTCAACGTTACAAGAGCTTCACTTCATTCACTGCCACTATGAGAGGGTCCTCTTGTATTCCAAAAAAAAAATGAATCAGAGCAAGTCTGGACTGTTGTTCCCAGAAACCGTTTCTTTGGGTGTTACTTTTGGGAATGCCTAGAAAAATGCTTCAGCATCCACTGTTGGTGCTAGCTGTGTCAACAGGTTCAGTAGCAAAATATTTATTCTTCCTCTATGGGCCTTCAAACACAGCTTCTAAACACTTTTGAATGGTTTCTGTTTGTTTCAGACTTTGCTGTATGAAAGGTTAGAGACTTACTTGAGCATAGAAAAAACAGTGGATAAAGGAACCCACATGTTCTCTCTTCCAAAGCTCCTGTTAAGTGACACACGCAGCTCTCTCAATAGAGTCTTGAATCTAGATCTGAGCTAATCTCAAAAGCTTGTCTTCCAAGAAATAATAGATTTTCTCATCTTCATATCTTTCTTATGCAATATTGTTCCCATTCTTGCTAGAAAAATGAGGGGAAGCACTCAGGGCACCTGCCAGAAGGAAAAAATACAAGTTGCATCTTCCTTCAGCAGTAGTTTCACTTAGGACATTTAAAAATCTCTTAGTTAAAAGAAAATGTTCCTTATGAATTTGATAACTTCGGAATATAGAGTCATGTTCTGTTATTATAGCAAGCTCTGCTAATTTTCATACAGACTTTCATTCTTCAAACTCCTGGAAATGATGAAGTAGTTACTGGTAGTTTAAATGAATTTTCCAACATTGTTTAATTTGAAATTTTATGGTACTTTTGCACAACTCTGCCCATAGCCAGTATTAAGTAGCAATTTTCCATCTGGGTAGGGTGACATGTCATCCAGATGGTACTGGTGTTTACTCTAAGGCTCTCTAAACATCTGTCTTGCAGAGAAATTATAGTATTCTTTCCGCTCTCAACAAAAATTACTTCTGAATTTTCTGTACTATAAAAACATTATTTTCAGATTAGCAGCAGGCAAGCCATCCATTACTTCTTTAGAAGAGGTTATGACATAGATCTTGTGGGACAATAAAGCCTAATTATAAGGATAAAAAGCTTAAACTCTAAGCCTGTCTGTGTTGGATCGGTCTGCAAAGAGATAGCATGCATGAAAAGTCTTGTTTTAGATAATGTGTTTTTTCCTGTGTCATTCCTATTAACCCACAGGAAAATATCTAATTGTCCAATGGTTCCTTTTTGGTTCTGATCTTGTGGGACACCTGAGGCGTTGTGCCACGGAGGTGAGCAGTGCCTGCAGCAGTGAATGGTGAGGGCTGCTTCCCCTCTTTGCACTCTTTTGCAGTCCATGTTGGCTTTGTGTCTGTCTCGACGGTGCTCTAGACTTGACCTCTCTTCCGCAGCTGATGGCTCCTGACCAGCACAGGGACTGGAAGAGTGGTTTGTTGGCTGCGTTGGAAGTCAAGTTCCACCATGGCGATGAGCCACCATGGAGTCCAGATGAGGCTGGCTTCAGCAGGAAAATCTGTGATGAGCACAACTAGCTTAGTTTTACGTTAATCAGAACAATCAGAAGATGACGTTCAGAAAAGCTGACATTTCATTATGCTAAGTTTACAAGAAGGAGAGAAAACAGAGTTCAGTCTCATTATAGAAAGGGCTGGGGTGCTGCAAATAAAAACATTATTTTCACACCTAAAATACTTTGCCATGAAAACCCATAACAATACAAAAGGGGATCTCCATTTGCTGTAGTTTGCTACACACTTGTGGAGCTGATTAGCATGAATAACGAGCATGTTCATCAGCTAATACTGTCTGTATCCTGTTAGTTGAATGGTTAGTTTTACCTTTTGTGTAGGACCGTTACAGGATTCTTGACGGTTACAAATGGACCGATCCCAACACACTGAAAACCAGGCCACATTTCTGAAATAATGCTCTTGTTATGCCCATGGGATCGGAAGTAGAGGTATGTTTCAGAGAAATTACCAGTGAAAGTGCTAAACTCGGCAGTCTTGAATAGGTCTCTGGACTTCCAGTGCTAGCTCAGTTACTCCCATGCTGAGTGACCCCGGTGCAAGGTATTTCCGCCTCCTCCTTGTTCCCACTGCGAGCTCTTTAGGCACTGTCTCCCACTGGGTGTTTGTGTAGTAGCTAACATAACAGGGCCCACTAGGCACAAGTACAACACAAATTAATAAATAATAATACATTTAGTCCCACTCTCTGCCATTACAGGATTGTTTGCTAAGCAGCATTTTCTAGTGTTAGTGTCATTCCCTAAATCATTATTTACCCAAGCTAGGCATACATAAGTCTTTTATCCTTCTCTAATAAATCAGTCTCTCCAGCCCCTTCATTCTTTTTATTGCATTTCTCTGGTCAGAGAAGTTAGAGAGGCACTAATAGTAAAGTAGCCCTATATTTTCTGCAATTTTTATCAGCAGTAAAAGTAATATATTATTCCTAACCAATACATGACACCCATTTCTCAAAAATAAGCTAAACTGGTTTTGCTTGGTGCATTTCTAACTGTGCCTCAGTTTTGATCATACCTCCCACTTACACATTGTTATCACTTTTCAAGACCTGGCATAAAACATTCCAGTCGTTGCCAAGTTTTTCTGGTGTCTCACCTGGCCCTCCACTAGTGTGCAAACTTCAGCCAGCACCTACCTTTGGATGCACTGACTCTTGAATGCATAATTTACAAATTTTCAAGCCTGAAAATGCAAATAGAGTGAGAGAAATAAGCTTTATATGAACCCCTTGTTCATATAAATACATATAAACACATGGGGGATAGTTGCCAGCATTATTTAGGCCATGTAGAAAGGATTGTACATGAAACTAGAGAAAACAGCACAGGTTCGAATGAGCAGAGACAGACCTTGTTTGTTAAAAACATGTACATTCTATCTTTTCTCTTAAGGAAGAACTGAAGAATGCTAGACACAATTTTATACATTATTTTAGAAGATAAACTGGATAAATTTGGGACTTGACATGGGCCAAAGTCATTCATCTCACATAGTCCTCATCTCTCATCTTTAATAGTATAAACTTGATAGCGATCCAAACTTTGAAAGATAATGCTGGTAGAGGAGGCGAACTGCAAAAGCTTGCACAGCAACCAAAGCTGTATCTACATATTCTCAGTCATACGTATCTTTTTTGCACAGAACCTGCCATATCACTGCTGGTCTCTTGAGATTCAAGGCTAATAAATATAATAAATGTAAACTGAGATTTTTTTCAGTAAGTAAATTGCTTCTTTCGCAGTGGCAGCTGTTGCACTGCTTTCTCTACAGGTAAATTTTGGAAAAGGTATTGACAGCCTTACACTGGTAGTTGGTTCCTCACATGAGTAAATTCACTGGAGCTGGTGTTCCTATCTGAGTTAATCTCTGTTGATGGAAAACTAAATAAGACAGTCTCTGAAGAACAAAATAAATTGTTTTCAAGTTAATTATGTAAAGAGGGAAATGAGATGATTTTGTTGTGAACAGGATCATGATAAAGCCATCAAGGGAGCAAACAGACTGGTATTGCATAATGTATAGCAAGCAAAGGCAGAGAAATATAGATCACTGAGCAGACAGAATAGGTAAAATTACTCCAAATGATTGGTAATAAGTGTTAGTTGCCTAAGCCTCTCCGAGACCGCAGGAGTACACTCTGCTGCATGACCCAGTTCTTACGAAAGACAAGTTTAGGCCAAACTTCAGCATACATACCACAGATCTCAAGGAAGTTTGTCTAAATACTTAAGTTTTCTGGTTGGATTTTATCATTGTGGTAGATCAAGCTTTAAAGCCATGGATGCAGCCCTCAAGGGCTTGATTTTTATAAAAGTGAAATAATATTTTGAATTACACTTTGTTTTGCATCTGGGCAGTTTGGCTCAAACCCATCTCCAGTACTGACAATATTTCTGTATATTTTACTTCCACAAATTTTGTAGGCTGGACACCTAAACATGTGCTTTTTTCTGTGTTTTTGAGACATCCCTTTGATTTCAGTGTGATGTCTCATGCATGTAAGTGCTCTGCAGAATCAGAAGCAAAGTATTTAGTATTTTGCAGGACATAGCCCTTATAAAATAGAGATAGTGTGTATTACAAAGTAGGTAGATGGCTTTCAGATGCAGACATAATGCCTTCTTCATGAGCTTCTAAATATGAAAGAGGAAACTATAATTTTACAAAAACAATCAGTAAGTCAAAATGTAATGGTAATATCTTTTTATGATTTCCTTGAACACAGAAACCATGTCACCACACAGTATGAATTACTGAACTCTTACAGAAAATTATTGTAAAAGACTCTGAGACAAGAATCAAGAGATTAATTCTTCTATAGCATGACAAACATGCAGAAATAGTGCCTTACAAATGAGCTACAGAATTGAAGTGTCAGGTATAATTTTCCTTATGTAATTACTAAGTAGGATCATCATGAAATATTAATGTATTAGTCAATAAAATAAGTCTAGATAAGGTCAAACACCTTATGTGTTATCTCTTTAGCTATAATTGCTGTTACGACACGAGTTTATGAACAGCATGAAACATCCTGCATTTTCACAAAGACTTTGGCAAGTAACAGGTTGTTTGAAGACAATAGTAAAATAAAGCGAAAGAGTAAGCAGGACCTAACTCTGACAGATGTGGCCATAGGGCTGCATCTGGGACTAGAGCCTCTTACTAGGGCAGATTCTCCCATTCTGCTACTTTTGCACAAGTTAAATGTTGAAAAGAGACTGGAAACAATTTACCTCTTGGCAGCTTAGGATCCTCCATCCTTTATGGGCTTCTTAGTAGGTCATTATGCTACTTTCCTGAGGCCGTGACTTAGCAATGGTTATTCAAACCTCTACCAGGAGGTCACCTTGGCTAGTATCAGCGACTAAATGGCCATGCTGTGCTGTTACTTCTCATGTTCATCCAGCAAGTCACGTCATGCCCAGTAGCTTCTCATCCTCTTTTTGGTTAGCCTAACCTTAGGCCAGGGCCTAGCCTTAACACAATTTACAATGCTTTTACATGCAATGGGAGTGCAAATGAACGCACAACACTACCTGCAAGTCAGTTGCAAGTACTACAAATGCCAGTTGCAAAAAGTTAGACTTATTATGAAATGTACAACATTGATTAAGTTGTCTGCAAAAGTTGATAAATACTAGTGCTTAAAGAATACGTTTACTTTTACATCAGCAGCAACTTTTCCTAATATTGAAGGGGTTTAGATTTTTATCAATTAGGATATTTTTAAGGAAAAAAAAGAAGTTATATAAGGACTAGAAACAGGCAATGTCTAGTGAGAGTTACTCATTCAAAACGTTATACATTATTTTTCTGCTTATTGACGTATGTTAACAAAACTAGAACATGCCAAAAGCCTTCTGCTGACTTTTCATATTCATTTAAATGTATTAGGATTTGATAAGCTGTAATCAGTCAGCAAGCCACAGAAAGTTAATTTTCAGTGCAAGGTTATTTGCGACTGTACAAAGTTATACACAATATTTACTATGTACCAATCTTTCAAGGGATTCACCACAGAAAATCCATATATTGATTTGAAGCTTCATTGACTTCACGAATAGGCTTGACATAGGCTTGATCTTGCAAGAAGCAGCACTGGGATCCACCCAGGCAAAGTGGTCTGTGAACACAGAATTCACTGAACTTCCTAAGAAACTGGAGGTAGGATTGTCTGACCTTTCTATTTATAAACCATCTACTAGATATCAAAGTTAGGAGCTCTGTAGTATAAAGAAACATCATTATCAGCTGCAGCGTCCTGGCAACTCTGAATATAATAATTTAGTCATTTTAACTGTGTTAGAAAAAAACAGCTTTGTAGCATGTAAAAAATCCTGAAACTAGTTGATTAATATTATTTCCTTTATAAGATGTAATTTTGTAATGGGCTGCATCCTGAAGACGTAAAAGTTTCAGTTTTTAATCTATATGACCTAATTAGTCAGGAAGTTTACACTAAGCTCATCAGCTGGAAGGCCTCATCGCCTATATCCGAACAATGAATGTGTCTTGATTACATTGTGTTTTCTAAATATTTCATTAATGATGAGTTGGAAACGTTTGTGTTCAGCAGAAATCAGGATCTATATTCTTTTCTTCTATGTGAGAAGAGCAAATGGAGAAGAATAGCTAACCTAAGCAATCGGGATTATTTCTGTCGTTAATGATCTCCTTTGGACAAGAGGGAAAGATCAGCCTGGCTCTTTCACAAGGATGGATCAACCTCCTTCAGTACCGCTGATAACAAAACCTTTCTGACATCTCTGTAGATCCTGTTGAGAATAGATGTAACCATGTTTGAATGGCTGAACAGTTTTCTCCTGTGTCATTCTATGTATCCTAATGGGCAATTATTTCCTCCTTACGGCTCAGTTCTATTCTATCATCTCTTCAGTATGCACAAGTGACTTCTAATAGTGACAGCAAAGCTTTTCCTGAGATAAAGAAATTTCATACTATAATTTGAGACTCCCTTCCCAAGATGACAGGTTTTTTACTAACAGTCACTGACATGCTAAAAAGATCATTTAATTCTAGTCTAACATGAACCTGCAGAACTTAAAACACCAGCAGAAACACACAGGTTTCTCCTTTCATAGTTAATTAGATATTGCCAGGGAAGACTTTTGGGCACTGAAGCTTCATCAGCTGTTAAACCGTTAGCATAGTTTTTAAATTTCTGGTACGGTCCTTAGCATGAGCTTGGCCTGAGCCAAAACACTCTCCCAAACAATATTTAGATTTGAATCATGGATTTTCATAGGCCAGAATCCATTCCTTGTAGGTAATTTTATGCAGCCTGTTTTGAATGGTTAGGGAGTTTAATGCTATGTAATAATAAACTATAGACCGTGTTCTGCCAGCTGGCTTTAGTGCCAGAGACCTGTCACAAGCCTTTCACTAATCTTGTTCTGCTCAGAGACCCCGTTTGATTGTCTAGAGCTACTTGCCCTCTCCCTCTACTCCTGTGACTCTTTTTTTTCCAAATCTGTTTCAATAAATCTGTTTTTCTGTTCATCATTAAAACCCTTTAGGAATTCCAAGTCTTCTTGGAATGAAAAAGAAAAGTCACAGAAAAAAGTAGTACATCAAGAGATATTAAACAAGAAGATATAACCTTGGCTCAAGAATTCCCCGTGTTGCTGACTGCTAAGGGTTTAGAGGATTTACCAAAGAAATATTGTTATACCATTACCTTCTTCTTGTAATTTTCTGAATAATGTGCAATGGCTAGAGGGACTGCTCTGTACCCGTACAGCTGTTCCTTTGTTCTCATAAGAACAACCAGAAAAATACCCGTGGGAGAGATATTATTGTTCTTTTTCATTGAGTGGCCTAGGAATTTTTATTACATGCTGGCATCGTGAAGGATAGCAAAGTTTGTAGTCTAGTGTATGAAAATCCATCTTGCTGATTAGCATGATTATTGTGCTTTTTTTCCTGCAGTAATTATCTGTCATTAATAAAAGAAGAAAGCAGGAAATGTTCACATCCTGTTGTACAATAGACTAATTTGCAAAATCTGTTAAGAAGGACTTACAGTTATATAAGACATCACTCCCAAATATAATGAGATTAAATGTTGATGTTTTCCTTTTGACAACAGATTTATAGATAGCACCAAAATATCTACTAATACATACACACGCATATATAAAAATAATCATACACTGCCCATTTTTTAAAAATGTAATAAAAATTACATCTAAATGTATTTTCCTAGTGTCACATATGATCTGCTAGAGAAAATATTAAAAGGCAAAGTAGCAAAACCACATCTATTCCAGATTACATGGCTGTGACCTAGTGCATACAGCTTATAAGAACAGTATTGGAAAAGTATGTAGGATTGATGTTGTTTTTACTGAGATCTGTGGGATGTTGTATCTGGCATTTATTTATTTATTTATAACAGGACTAAAATTTTACTCAAAAAATCCTTTTATCCTTTTTTTTTTTTAATAGCTGTCCAGCTATTAAATTCCAGATACTATTCCTATGCCATTGATTGAAATAAAGAAAATGATTCTTCACAACCTTGAATTGTTTAGTTTTTCCATTATAACTGTTTCCAAGTGATTCATTGTTACATGGTAATTTTATGTTTTAAACTGCAAGTTTAACTGAAATAATTTGGCTTTTCAAAAAATCCTAAATAAATTTGATCTTTAATACATTCGAATCAACCTGTACTCATACTAGCAAATCTACTCTTGAAGCAGTATTTTTTTTTCCACTGGTCCAGTGAACTTCATTTGCCTTTTACTTTCTTTTTAGAGAAACACTATGTGAACCAGGATACACTTTACAGAAAGAAATAAATGTTGATCTTCTACATGCTATGTAAAAGGCTAGACTCTCTCCTCGATCTATCACAGTTAGGATGTTGTCCTGTAAGGTACAGAAACTGTTCCTCACAACGTGCTGAATGGTGTATAGCGTTCAAAATTACTTTTTAATCTAAACAAAGCAAGTTGTGCACACCCGATTTTAAATATTGGTTTACAGTGTTTTTTTCCATTGAATGTAATTTTGGATACTGTCCATACAGACAATATATGTCATATTTCAGTTGGAAGATAAAGTATATGGTGAGACTTTGCAGACTTTTTTGGCCATGTTAATATCATTCTCATTATGTTTTTTCACATTTCTGTCTAGACTGTTTAAAAATAGACTTTCTTAGCATATAGCCAGGCAACAGAAATGTTTATACAAATAGATTTCCCTATTATCATAGAATCATAGAATCATAGCATCATAGCACTGGAAGGGACCTCTGGAGATCATCTAGTCCAACTCCCCTGCCAGAGCAGGGTCACCTACAGCAGGTTGCACAGGAACGCGTCCAGGCGGGTTTTGAATGTCTCCAGAGACGGAGACTCCACCACCTCTCTGAGCAGCCTGTGCCAGTGCTCTGCCACCCTCAAAGTAAAGAAGTTCCTCCTCATGTTTAGGTGGAACTTCCTATGCTCACGTTTGTGCCCGTTACCTCTTGTCTTGTCCCCAAGCACGACTGAAAAGATCCTGGCCCCATCCTCCTGACACCCACCCTTTAAGTATTTATAAGCGTTGATAAGATCCCCTCTCAGTCATCTTTTTTCCAGACTGAAGAGACCGAAATCCTTCAGCCTTTCTTCATAAGAGAGGTGTTCCAGTCACCTAATCATCTTGGTAGCCCTTTGCTGCACCCTCTCCAGCAGTTCCCTGTCCCTCTTGAACCGGGGAGCCCAGAACTGGACACAGTACTCCAGATGCGGCCTCACCAGGGCAGAGTAGAGGAGGAGGATGACCTCCCTTGACCTGCTGGCCACACTCTTCTTGATTCACCCCAGGATGCCATTGGCCTTCTTGGCCACAAGGGCACATTGCTGGCTCATGGTCATCCCGTTGTCCACCAGGACTCCCAGGTCTCTTTCCACAGAGCTGCTCTCCAGCAGGTCAGCCCCCAACCTGTACTGGTGCATGGGGTTATTCCTCCCCAGGTGCAGCACCCTACACTTGCCCTTATTGAATTTCTTAAGGTTCCTCTTTTCCCAGATCTCCAACCTGTCAAGGTCTCTCTGTACGGCGGCACAGCCTTCCGGTGTGTCAGCCACCCCCCCCCCCAGCTTTGTGTCATCGGCAAACTTGCTGAGGGTGCACCCTATCCCCTCATCCAGGTCATTGAGGAATATACTGAAGAGGACTGGACCCAGTACTGACCCCTGGGGAACACCACTCGTCACTGACCTCCAACTAGACTCTGTGCCCCTAATCACGACCCTCTGAGCTCTGTCTTTCAACCAGTTATCTATCCACCCCACTGTCCATTCATCTAACCCACTCTTCCTAAGCTTCCCTATGAGGATGCTGTGGGAGATTGTGTCGAATGCCTTGCTTAAGTCAAGGCAGACCACATCTACTGCCCTCCCCTCTTCTATCCATCCAGTCGTGCCATCATAGAAGGCTATCAGATTAGTCAGACATGATTTCCCCTTGGTGAATCCAGGTTGAGTACTTCTGATAGCTTTCTTTTCCTACACATGCCTTGAGATGACACCCAGAATGAGCTGTTCCATCATCTTTCCAGGGATGGAGGTGAGGCTGACCAGCCTGTAGTTCCCCGGCTCCTCCTTCTTGCCTTCTTTGAAGACTGGAGTGATGTTGGCTTTCCTCCAGTCCTCAGGCACCTCGCCTGTTCTCCAGGACCTTTCAAAGATGATGGAGAGCGGCCCAGCAATGACTTCTGCCAGCACCCTCAGCACTCTTGGGTGCATCCCATCAGGGCCCATGGACTTGTGAATATCTAAATGATCTAATTGATCCCTCACTTGATCCTCCTCAACCCAAGGGAAGTCGTCTTCTTTCCCCATTACTTCCCCCAATGCCTGGGACTCCTGAGGGTTGGGCCGAGCGGTAAAGACCAAAGCAAAGAAGGCATTCAGTAACTCCACCTTCTCCGCATCTTCTGTCACCATGGCTCCTGTCTCATTCAACAGTGGGCCCACAACTTCTCTGGTCTTCCTTTTGCTTCCAATATGTTTGTAGAAGCCCTTCCTGTTGAGCTTGACATCCCTGGCCAGGTTTAATTCCAAGGCGGCCTTGGCTTTCCTTGTTTCATCCCTGCATGCTCTGGCAGCATTCTTGTAATCCTCCCAAGGGGTCAGTCCCTTCCTCCACTTATTGTAAACTTCCTTCTTCTGCTTGAGCTTTTTCAGAAGCTCCCTGCTCAACCATGCAGGTCTCCTGCGTCCCTTGGCCAATTTCTTTCTCTTAGGGATGCACCGATCCTGAGCTTGGAGGAAGTGGTCTTTGAATACCAACCAGCTTTCTTGAGCCCCTTTGCCTTCCAGAGCCCTAGCCCATGGGATATTTCCAAGCAGTTTCTTGAAGTGGTCAAAGTTAGCCCTCCTGAAATCCAAGGTTGTAATTTTACTTCTTGATGTTTTGTGCGTAGTACCCATGATCCCGGACTCTGTCATTTCATGATCACTACAACCTAGGGTGCCCCAACCTTAATGTCCTCCACCAGTCCCTCTGTGTTTGTCAGTAGCAGGTCCAGGAGTGCTCCTCACCTTGTTGGCTCCTGTACCACCTGTGTCAAAAAGTTATCATCAATGCACTGGAGGAGCCTCCTGGACTGTGTGTGCCTGGCTATATGGTCTTCCCAGCAGACATCGGGGTGATTGAAGTCCCCCATGAGAACCAAGGCCTGCGATTGCAAGGCATCGATCATAGATCAGTTATGCATATGCTTCAAACACTGATAAAGAACTAGATATGTCCCCGAGCTAGCTAAGTTTGTGGCATTTTTCTTACTTAGAAAAGTTTCATTGCAAAATATATACCATTCCACAGTAGGTAGATTCTTGACCGTAAATCACAGGAAGCTAGAACAGAGTCATGAATTACTAACAAGAAAGGGTAGTTTGTGTTAGGAATCTAACCATTTGTAGAGATTGAATGTTGTCGATATTTAGCTCCAACCTGGGTTTAACAAAAAACTTCACCCATTTCACTCTAGTTTTGAATGCCTTTCTTATCTCAGGTCCCTCACTTTTTGCTGTAGACACGCATTTCAATTCATAAGGGAGTTTTTCCAGGAAATGCAGCTCACTGAATTAGCATTTCTCAGATTATAGAGCAATTTCTCTGTTCTACTGTCTGTGCTACTGGTAGTACTGAAGCATACTTTCAGAAGAGAAAATATCTGTTTGAGCAAAGAACTGTAGGTTGGACTTAGCCCAGAAACGTATATTACTGCCATATATTTTCATCCTGTTCAGGGTGCCCCAGAGCAGTGTTCTCCAAACTTGGGTGCTTGCAGCCTAGGGGGTGTGCATTCCCTTGGGTTTTTGGGAAGAAAATATTTTTGTATCTTTAATAAATAAAATTAAAAAATTAAAAGAGTGCTTATTTCATATTTACCTCACCTTGTTTTAATTTCTAATGGGTTTGTATGTCTTATAATGTGCATAATATAATATTACAGTAATAAAAGTATATAATTTATAATAAATAAAAAAATGTATTGGGAGTCTGTGCTCAAAAATTTTTTACCGATAGGGGTGTACAATCAAAAATGTTTGGAGACCACTGCCCTAGAGGTCCCCTTTGTAATTACAGAACTCTACAAAATCTACAAGCCAGGCTGACAGCAAGCTCTAGCTTCCTCTGTCGGTCTCTGTGGTCCAGCAGCAATGGAACAGAATGGGCTGCTGACACCCTGCTCTGGCTTGTCCTCCCACCTTCCTAAAGGGTTTGTCCCAGAGGCCTCCAAATATATACCATATTGAAATTTTCAGCATCTTGTTCTTCGGTATGCAACAGATGTTTTGTCATTGCTCATTTAGTCTTATGGATGCTCCATAGCAGGTCTTCTGTGTTTCCTTACCTTACCTTTTTTTTTTATTTCCTTTACACCTTGCTCTTCATGACTGTTTTTGTACCCACCCTCTTATTTTATTCTCTTTACTTTCCTCCTGTCCTCTGCTTCTCCCTATCTCTTTCTTTATCGTATCCTCTCATTTCCACACACTTATTCTATGTGACTGCTTCACCACACAGCAGCTTTAAGTTCACGCCAATTAAGTAATTATAAAATGCTCCCAAAGACAGGAACAAGTGTAAACAAGAAAGGGAGAATATAGCAAATGCAACTTTCCTATTATTGTAACTCTCATACTCTCTTGTTTGCAATCACTTACCCTGTCAGATCTAAGTTTACACTCTAAACTCCTCAAGGCAGAAACCATTTTTCACTTTCCTAGAAACTGTTATGCCATCCTATTGCACTATATAAATATTGGTGTGCATTTTTAAAGACAATTAATCATTTTGTACACCACAATGTTCATCTGTCCAGCTAAAGAGTGCTTAAAGGGTTATGAATTTTATACGGCAGGTACTATGCGCTTCCTAAAATGGTGTTTCTTCAGAATGCCATATATTGGGTAACTGAGGTAATTAATTATGCTAGAAAATTTGAGCTAATAGCAACATCAATCATCTTATGCATTTTGCACAGGTCAATCTCACTGGCATCGCTGCCAGGAGGAGCAGAGGAGAAAAGCAGCAGCAAAGGAACTGCTCTCTGTTAGGAGCTGCCCAATCCAGCTGCCTGATAGAGGTGCGGTGGCTGCAGCTCCATCCGGCTCATTCCTCCAGCCAGTAATGAGGCTGAGCAGATTGTCCCAACAGGTACACAGACAAACACATGTATACAATACGCATACCCACACAGCCAGCCACACCAGCAGGCACAGACAGAAAACACAACGCTCGGGCAAATGCAGGCAGCACCAGTGGCCTCCTCCAGTTCCCCTCTTCGGTCCATCAGGATAAAAACCTCTTAGTGGAAATGTGCACGTACGTACAATATGGATCCCTCCAGTAACTGGTGTAGACACTCAGTCTGCGCTAGAATTGGCCCCTGGATTCCATTCTCCCCTGTTGTTAACAGCTGGACATAGGAGCCCCAAGGCCTGCAGCCCCACTCCAGCTGCTGGTGCAGACCTACATACACACACACAGTGGATGCACCCATTAACTGATCTTAGACACCCAGTTTATCCAGTAACTTTGAGATCCTCTCACCTCCTTTTGCCTTGTGCATTGACACACACGTGTGCAAATGGGTCCCTCAGTCAAACCCTTGACCCCATGGTCAGCCCAGCAGCTGATTTGGTCCTCCTGATCCCTCCAGTAATCAACTGGTAGATTCATTGGTCTCTCCAGTGTTCAGCCTCCACTTCTGTCCATTTCAGTATGTGTTTCCCAGGCCACTTACCCTACATATTGGGTAGTCCAGCCTCATATTCACAAATAATCACACACTGACATATGTATACACACACTATGCACACGCTCCAGTCTCTGAACAGGAATGTATGTGGCACAAGGAGAAACACATACCAGTCAGAAAAATGGATGCAGGAATGTCATATGCTGTTTTCCCCCAGATTTAGAGGATCCCAATGTATTTACTTGCAACTGCTTAGGACAACCAGACTGAAAAACAAAGGACAGTGAGTAAATTCTTATTACTCACAAAGATGAGAAAAAATGGAAAGACTGTCAGCTCCTAGATGACAAAAAGGCTATCCAAAACCAGCACAAGGCAATGCTTGGAGAAAGGAGGAGGACAGGACCCTTTGCCTTCTAGGTTATCACCAGGAATCCTGCTCGGACCACCTGAATACAAATGCCTTGGATGCTAGATGGACTACTTGGACGCAGAGGTTTTAGTGGTTTTGAGTACGTGGGCAAGACGGCGTGAGCGTGAATGAATGAAATAAGGTTTGTTTTAAAATTAAATCACCTTTTCCTGTAGCGCCTCAGGGTGAGCTTTGCTGTATTTCTGTTGCTACAGCGTTGCAACATTATTTCCTACAGCCTGGTTGAGATATCATCTTGCTTAGCCTACTGGCTGCTGTGAATCCCATTACCAGGCTCACTAGAAATTGTCTCAAGAACTTAAATGCTTTCAATTAATGAATTTCATTAGGTGTTTGACACGTAAGTGTTTTGTGGGGTAACATGTCATGCTATCACACCTAAATCTGCTTGTGTATTTGGCTGTGTTTCAGTCACGATTCATTCATTGGGAGAGATCTGTTCTGGAAACCTTGACTGATGTTCAAAATAGAATTTGTTGGCATATTTAGTAGGCAATCATCACTACCGTATTTGACTGCTAAAGGGCTCGAAGACCTCCTAAATAATCTCACAACAAATTCTAAATTTACACAATAGTACTTGTACTACCAGATTTGAAAATTCCCCATCCAGACAGTCTTCTTCTGTATTCACAGAAGTTGTGTTATATCCATTGTACTATTAAATGATAAATAAACAAGGACAGATTCTGACAGTTTAGAAAAACTGAATTGCTATGAAATAAAGAGGAGTTTGGTCAGAGGAAGAACATCAGGATTTAGTCAAGCAGTTGAAGCTGAATTTAATGAAATACAATTACTTACTGAGCAGCCAGAGTGTGTGGGTGAAGTGAGACTGCGTGGGGGGGGAGGTTTAAATACATGTACATATTGCTATTTGTAACCACCCTTCCTACACCAGGTGGTACATTCTGCTTCCCTAACAAAAAACATTTCCTTTCACTACAAATAAGTGCCTTTTTCCTTTTCCTTTTCTCATTTATTTTGATATGTGGGGTTACCGTATAAGGTACAGCTGTAATAACAACAGCTAAAAACATCATAAGGAACTAGGCAAGAAGTGCAGTATACAGGTTACTGTTAAACTTATAGGGATGAAGCACTGAAAGGGCCCAAGAGCTCTCTCCTTTAGTACCAGACACATACTGAGACACGAATGGCAGAGCATGCTAAAGGTAGGAATTTAAATACACAAAATTGCAATGCAATGTAAAAGTTTATATCTCCCCCTCCTTCTCCTGTAGGAATGTTTTCCTCATCATTAGAATAATACTATATCTCTTGGACCCCCTCACTGGCTCCACACGTGACTTTCTAGTGAATGGCATACTTGCTGCAGAGAAGGCGTACGGTGTGTGTGAAGGTCTACTGTTCAGGGCACTCTTCTTGGAAGTGAAAAACCTGTGTTAGAAATAGTCATGCTAATAAAAGCTGGAGCCTTAGGCCAGCTACTTCCACATCTACTGCCCTAACACTAGGAAACCTAGATATTCAGGTCTGTGGAAGGTGAGAGAGCACTACAGCCCTTTTTTTTTCCACATTCACTACTGCATATATTTGCCATCTCCCTGCTCAACACGCTTGGTGTTGTAAATCCCCCCCTGTACAGCGTATACAGCTATGAAAATGCAGTTTGCTCTGAGCTTTTCCAAATCAACCTTGCCTCTCCCTCCTTCTGATAAATGCTCATTCCCTCAGTCTCTACTTTCAAGAAGACAACTTTTTATGGGAGAATTAGGCAATTCATTCCTACCTGCACATTTTCACAACTACAGAACCCATCGCACAGCCAGTTCCCCCTATACGTGCAGACTTAGTTTTTCAGCAGTCACAAAGATTATGTTTTTTCCATGTTTATATTTTAAGAGACTTGAAGAAATGTTTATGCGTGCCTGCTACCTTTAAGCCAAAGCCAAACAATACCCATATTTTCAACTATGAATCACAGCAGCTCTCTTCAGTTTCAGGTTAATTGATTTGATTGTACATTTTATTTTCCCTGTTAAAGGAAGTCCAGATTTCTTTTCAGTACATACTCTTATATACTCATATTCAGCATATACACATATATACTCCTAATTTTATGATATGACTTGTCAAGTTCTCACTCCACTCAAATCAATGACAAGTTTAACTCCAGAATTTTATCCACAGTTACAGAAAATAAAGCTCTTTCCAGCCTGCTGTTCTGGAAGAGGAACAACCTCTTTTAGCAACAAACATGCTTAAAGTACTGTAATATATTTGCGAAATAGAATTAAAGACATTTTTGCCATCTGGAGGAAACATTCTGTTACCATGGGTTTGTTTTGAAAATTCAAAGGTGGCATCCTGGATGCGTAAGCAGAACAAGATTTGTTTTTCAGACACAATGGCTTACTTGAGCATTTGACAAAGCCAAATGTAACAAGACGGTCTATTCACTGCTTAAATATCTTAGTAGGCAGGTTTGTGTACCAAAACTGGGACTAATCCAGGTTGTTTTCTCTTTCAAAGTCCTAATTTTCTCAGCACAAAACTGCTGAAAGAGGGATGTGGTCATTTTCTGTTTAGAATCTTTTTCTCTGACTCTCTCCTTAATTACAGATCTCTTTTCCAAATTTTACCAGCTGCTGCTCTAACAGAAGATAAACAAATCAACTTGAGAAGATGTTCAGGAAGAAGAAATCAGAAAAGATGCATGGGATCTGGAAAAAAAGAAAATCTCCCTGTCAGGAAATAGTGAGACAGTGCTTTAGAAAAAGGTTAGGGTAGATTGATTTTTCTTATGTACAGAGCTCTCCTACAACTGTTGCAATAAAATCCATACGTGTAAAAAGGATAACTGGTTGAAGTCCTGAGTTAAAACTGAATAAAATAACAGTGACAAGTTAATATACAGAAAGTGATGATCCAAGCCTAGTAAGTCAGCAACAGCTCTGATTTAAAGCTGAAAAGTGAAAGGACTAGTATCCAGTACTTGGCATAGGATAAGCAAACTACTGCATACAGAGTTCCCAGTCATCATTGTCATCATCGTCTCCTTCTTGTTCTTCTTCTTCTACCTGCAGCTTCACCTTATGCGATGCTGGAGCACACCCTCAGCTTCTGTTCTCTGTCTTGTTTCAGGTGGATGCTTTTACTCAAAGTCCCCAGGTGTAGGACAATATACCATCACAGATGGTACAGCAGGGGTTGACCCTGATGGTACAGGCCACCTGACCAGGAAGACTGAACAGATGAGGCCCTCTATAGACAGACAGGAACAGCCTCACGTTCACATGGGGGACTTCAATCACCTGACATCTGTTGGAGGGAAAACACAGCAGGGCATAAGCGATACAGGAGGCTCCTGGAATGCGTGGATGTTAGCTCCAAGTGATAAAAGAATCAACGAGGAGTGGTCCCATGCTGGCCCTTGTTCTCACCAACAAGGAAGGGCTGGTGGGGAATGTGAAGCTCAAGGGCAGCCTTGGTTGCAGTGACCATGAGATGGTGGAGTTCAAGATAATTAGGGTGGTGAGGAGGGCACTTAGTAAGCTCGCTACCCTAGGCTTCAGGAGAGCAGACTTTGGCCTCTTCAGGCATCTCCTTGGCAGAGTACCATGGGATAAAGCCCTGGAGTGAAGATGGGCCCAATAAAGCTGTGTAATATTCAAGGACCATATCCTCCAAGCTCAGGAGCGATGCGTTCCAACAAAGAAGCAGTCAGGCAAAAACGACAAGAGGTCCACATGGATAAACAACGAGCTCCTGGACAATGTCAGGAAAAGGAAGCCTACAGAGGGTGTAAGCAAAGACAGGTAGCCTGGGAGGAATACAGAGAAATTGTCCAAGCAGACAGGGATCAGGTTAGGAAAGCTAAAGCCCAGATAGAGTTAAATCTGGCCAGGGATATCAAGGGCAACAAGAAAAGTTTCTACAGGTATGTCGGTGAGAAAAGGAAGACTAGGGAAAATGTGGGCCCTCTCTGGAAGGAAATGGGAGACCTGGTTACCGGGGACATGGATAAGGCTGAGGTACTGAATGACTTTTTCACCTCTGTCTTCACCAGCAAGTGGTCTAACCACACTGTCTAAGTCACAGAAGACAAAGGTAGGGATTGGGAGAATAAGGAACTGCTCATTGTGGGAGAAGACCAGGTTCAAGACCATCTAAGGAACCTGAAGGTGCACAACTCCTTGGGATCTGATGAAATCCATCTGCAGATCCTGAGGGAACTGGTGGATGAAGTTGCCAAGCTACTATCCATCATATGTGAGATGCTGTGGCAGTCCATTAAAGCTCCCACTGACTGGAGAAAGGGAAACATAACCCCCGTTTTTAAAAAGGGAAAAAAGGAAGACCCAGCAAACTACAGGCCAGGCAATCTCACCTCTGTGCTCAGTAAGATCATGAAGCAGACCCTCCTGCAAACTCTGCTAAGGCACATGGAAAATAAGGAGGTGATCGGTGACAGCCAACATGGCTACACTAAAGGCAAATCGTGTCTGACAAATTTGGTGGCCTTCTATGACAGCATTACAGAGTTGATAGATAAGGGAAGAGCAACTGACATCATCTACCTGGACTTGTGCAAGGCATTTGACACTGTCCCGCATAGTATCCTTGTCTCTAAATTGGAGAGACATTGATTTGATGGATGGACCACTTGATGGATAAGGAATTGGCTAGATAGCCACACTCAAAGAGTTACAGTTAATGGCTTGATGTCCAAGAGATGACCAGTGACAAGTGGTGTTCTTCAGGGGTCGGTACTGGAACTAGTGCTGTTTAACATCTTTGTTGGCAACATGGACAGTGGGATTGAGTGCACCCTCAGCAAACTTGCTGATGACACCAAGCTGTGTGGTGTGGCTGACATGCTGGAGGGAAGGGATGCCATCCAGACAGACCTGGAGAGGCTTGAGAGGTGGGCCTGTGCAAACCTGATGAAATACAAGGCCAAGTGCAAGGTCCTGCACATGAATTGGGGCAATTCCAAGCACAAATACAGGCTGGGCAGAGAATGGATTGAGAGCAGCCCTGAGAAGAAGGACTTGGGGGTGTTGGTTGATGAGAAGCTAAACATGAGTTGACAATGTGCTCTTGCTGCTCAGAAAGCCAACTGCATCCTGGGCTGTGTCAAAAGAAGCGTGGTCACCAGGTCAAGGGAGGTGATTCTCCCCGTCTACTCCGCTCCTACAGGACTCCACCTGGAGTCCTGCATCCAGCTCTGGGTCCCGCAACATAAGAAGGACATGGACCTGCTGGAGCAAATCCAGATGAGGGCCACTAAGATGATAAGAGGGGTGGGACACCTCTCTTACGAAGACAGGCTGAGAGAGTTGGGGTTGTTCAGCCTGTGAAGAGAAGGCTCTGGGAAGACGTTATTGCAGCCTTCCAGTACTTAAAGGGGGCCTACAGGAAAGATGGGGAGGGACTCTTTATCAGGGAGTGTAGTGATAGGATGAGGGGTAACAGTTTTAAACTGAAAGAGGATAGAGCCAGATTAGTTATTAGGAAGAAATTCTTTCCTGTGAGGGTGGTGAGACAGTGGAATAGGTTGCCCAGAAAAGTTGTGGATGCCCCATTCCTGGAAATGTTCAAGGCCAGGCTGGATGGGGCTTTGAGTAACCTGCCGAAGTGGGAGGTGTCCCTGCCCATGGCAGGGGGGTTGGAACTAGATGATCTTTAATGTCCCTTCCAACTCGAACCATTCTATGATTCTATGATTTTCATATTAGAGAGGGATTTTGATTCAGGGTTTTGATGGACTGAAAAGGAAGAAAAAGACCAGTCATTAAGGCTTACTATTCAGCTCTCTGTGTAGGGATTTAGATGCCTTACCAGAGCATTTGGATTGAAAATATTTATTAATTTGCATATGCAACTAGTAAATATTGTAACTTAGACAAATCACAAGGAACTAGCTCCTCAGAAAGGCTTAAACATCTAGATGCCACCTCAGACACTTGCATTTAAAATAAAAACACCCATAATGCACTTTATGTGCTGAAAGCTACCTCTGGAGGGACCTAAATTCCTTAGATGTCTAAGTTTTTACCAGTAAAATACCATGGGTACTGTACATGTACTGCTGACCCCATGCAAAGTCACCAATGGCATAACAGAAGTGAATCGTTCTTTGTATATGTCAGGAATATTCACAAATTATGTGTTTCCATGTTTAGGTCATCTCTTCTGCTTGTTTTAGTAGCATTTCCAAAACTGGGTTAATGGTTCTGGTCTCCCATATAGGCTGGTGTCTCTTTTAGCCAAGAGCCCAATGCTTAGAGCAAAAAGACCCATTTATGCACTTAAATTTAAGAGGGAGTCCAAAGTTCCCCATTCACAGCCCTTGTTCTATGCAGGTCACATAATCACAAATAAAGCCTTACATTTGCCTCTTAGCTAGATGCAAGTCTCCAGGAGATGTCTCTTGCCACATGAGTCCCAGAGGCTGAGACCTGTTTTGCAAATAGGTGCTTGTGCGCCTGCTTTCCAGAAAGAGTGTTGGGATCTCTTTCCTGAAATGTTTGTAATAGTGGTTGTCTTGGACCTTCATTTCTGTTTCTTTTCTCTGACCTCTTCTAAGCAGGCACCTGCCACTGTGTTGAACGTATGGACATGTTTCACTCAATCAGTCATTACATGTTCAACTTTTCATTTTCTTAACTACAATGGTAAATAGAGTTATGCAAGGATTCTGAAATACAATCCTGTTTAAATGAAAAAGAAAACTCATCTGAAGATGCAGGTTATTCTATGCCACATGAAAAATTCTGTTTAGAACAAAGATGTTGACACAGTCTCATCACTGGAGCACAGAATCATAGAATCATAGGGTTGGAAGGGACCTCTGGAGATCATCTAGTCCAACCCCCCTGCCAGAGCAGGGTCACCTACAGCAGGTTGCACAGGAACGCGTCCAGGCGGGTTTTGAATATCTCCAGAGACGGAGACTCCACCATCTCTCTGGGCAGCCTGTTCCAGTGCTCTGCCACCCTCAAAGTAAAGAAGTTCCTTCTCACGTTTAGGTGGAACTTCCTATGCTCACGTTTGTGCCCATTACCTCTTGTCTTGTCCCGGGGCACCACTGAAAAGATCCCTCACTGTAACATACCTGGGCAGCTTTGGGGTGTGCAAGTATGCCACGCCTTTTTTAATAGCAGACTAAATGACTCACAAATTAGGCTACTTAGGCAAGGCAAGTGTAAATAACTTCCTCAACAATCCATAGCACCACAAAGCCCTATACTTTACTTTAGACTTTTAGATTACTTTGCTCTACAGACAGATGCCAGATTTATACCCAGAGATATGATCTGGTAAAGGTACTTTTTCTGCTTTTTAAGATGGGAAACGTATATATTTATATGATTATTGCCCAGATGTTTGAATTTATTTGACATTTCATGGCCTTGGCCTTGCCATGATTTTCCTTCCTTTCTGGACCTGTCCCTCCCTGTTTATCTGCCAGAGGAATGCAGCTGACATCTAAGAAGTTTCCTTGATGTATCATAAAAGTTCTGATTTAGCACTTGCTGCTTCACCTGATGGGATCAATCTACCCTTTCCACATGCACAGCGTAACGCTTCTCTCAATTAGCCCCTCTCCACTGGAAGTTTAACTGTGCCAGCTACAAGGCAGTGCTTGCTGATGGCTTCTCTTGGGTAATACACGGCTGCAGTAGGTATGATCTGCTTTCTTTTACATGTCTTTCTCATCACTAGATTACTTTTTCTGATTTAAAAATAAAACTGGTGTTACAAGGAACAGCAAGCGGTGCATCCTGTCTCTCTTTGGTATTCTGATTCGTTTGTCTGAAACAGACCTCGATTCCTATTCTCAGAATAGTTTGAAAAGCAAGGTCATATAATATGATTTTCTCATTTAAACAACATTAGGCAGTAATTCTTCAATTCAGACTATCCCACAGTGCTCTGCTCTTATTACATTACAGACATGAGGACTGCACCTGTGAAAAAAAGAGGGAAAAAAAGAAAGAAAAAAAAAAGAATCAAGCCAAAAGAACATTTTACATACATTAACTTCATGGGGGAAAAAAAAAAAAAGTTGATTCTGGGCACCTTCCCTTTTTCGGTCCTTTACAGTATGCTACAGAACGTATGACAAATTTCTTTGCTTGTCATGAATGTCCAGTCTTAAAAGGAGTAATCATTGACAATCAAACACACAATCACTCATATGCCCCAGACAATAGACACAACACATAAACAAGATAGATGAAGACATTTTTGTTTGAGCTTAAATTCAACATCAGAAAATATTTTGCATACATTTTTCCCTTCTCTCCCCAAAATACCTAGTTTCTAAAGTAATATATGATCATGGACATATAATAGCATGTGAGATTATTTTTCCTCTCAGCATTGGAGTAAAGGGAAAAATATAGGTTATTTTCAAGTCCCGATCACCCTATAACTTGGTTAAGAACCTCAAGTACAGTATGGATTCAATACGCAGTTCTTCCCTCTTATTTCTATTTGGCAAAATGGAATATGGGGACAATATCAAGTTTACTGACATTAATATCCATCTAAATAAATGGATCAGGAAGGCTCTGCAGAGGATCAGGCTTCCTGTAAAGTCAATGGAAAGACGTATGAACATTCATTCCATCACAAAATAAGCACCTAAAATAAATATCATTCTTCTTTGATATAGGAGGTCTGTCCATATAGGGGACGCCCTTATCTCCCTTCTGGATATGTCTACTTCAAAACAGTAACTCTGGAAAGAATTTAGATAGCTACTTCAAACTTGACACCCAAAATACACTAAATGAATACAGCTCCAAAGGATAATGCAAACAAACAAATATAAAAGTTGTTGCCAGTCACTTCAATAAAAATAAGTACCGAGACATAAGCATCACAGACTAAGGTAAGGATTCACATTAGAAAGGTACAACTTATTTTGTTTTGCTTTACCTCCTCTTAACACTACAAACACCACATCTAATTCCATCCAGAAGCCCTATAAACAGTTTCTAAACCCAAGGAAGAGCCTGACGATCTAAATAATAGGATGCAGGAAGCCTCTACTTCTCCTTGTCTAGTCATTTGAGTAGGTACACTCTAATACCACTTGCTAAAGCAGGCTTTGCAGACAAGGCAAGACTTAATTGATGGAAACATTATTATGGGATGATTAAAGATTTATAATTAGTAGCTGGGCCGAGCTTTAAAATACTTCTGTAGTATCTAAATATGGGACCTAATGAGGTGGAAGGATTCACCCCATTCAAGGCACTGAAGTTGGAAAAATATTCCTAGATCCCTTTACTGTTTGTCAGGGAGAGAGAGGCACTTCTAGAGGGGGATTCAGTTCCTCTGATTCACTCCTCTGGGGGTCGTCTCTCTCTACCTGTTTTGTCTTGGGATTTTCCAGTTAGTTGCCCACTGACAGGAGAGAGGGTGGGAGGAATTCAAGCTCTATAATGGATATCAGCATTTCAGTCCTTCCAACATTTTCCCATTCATGTGTTTGTTTGTTTAGTTTTGTCCATTTAGTATGTTCTTTCTTTTGTACACCTTAGTGGACAGATATATAGCTATTAAATAAAGCATCTGTTATGCGGCTTCCATTATCTGAATGATAACTAGTTTAGGGGAAAGGCTGAGACATTTGTTGTTCAACCTGGAGAAGAGAAGGCTCTGGGGAGACCTTATTGTGGTCTTTCAATACTTAATACTTTCCTGCTCTGGCAGGGGGGTTGGACTAGATGATCTCCAGAGGTCCCTTCCAACCCTATGATTCTATGATTCTATGATTCTATGATTCTATTCTAAGGGGCACCTTGTAAGAAAGATGGGGACAGACTTTTTAGTAGGGCCTGTTGCAATAGGACAAGGGACAATGGTTTTAAACTAAAAGATGGTAGATTTAGACTACATATTAGGGAGAAATTTTTTACCATGGGGGTGTTGAAACACTGGAACAGGTTTCCCAGAGAGGTGGTAATGTGCCACCACTGGAAACATTGAAGGTCAGATTGGACAAGTCTCTGAGCAACCTGGTCTAGCTGAAGATGTCCCAGTGTGGAATAATTACTAAGTTGGCCAAGAATACAAAAGTACAGCATTGTTCACACATTAAGGAAAGTCATAAAATCAAGAGGCTTCTGAGGTAGAATACAGCCACAGCTGGCACGCAACGAATGCAACATCTGTGATTCCCTGTACAAGGTTCTTTGCGAAACTACACGAGGGATGGAATGGAATGCGATTGTTCCGTGGCCTTCCCTTGTGACGAATAGCAAATATGGGAACAAGATGGTACTACGGAACAGATAAGCTGCCTAGTTGCTTACTACAAAACAGATAAGTGGCCCTACTTGCTCCCCGAGCCAACATTTTGTCAAATGTTGATGAAATGCTGTCCTTTGTGCGAACTTTGCTCATTACAATGTACCAAAACACACCTCCATCCCGGAGGCTGTCCTCCCCCATGGTGTGACCACTCCTCCTTGAGTACACCAATCATAATAAAAGTATTAATGACTAAAGTCACTCAAACTCCACTTTGAAGATAAAAAAGAGTATAAAAATAGCCCAAGAGAGGGGGGATACTGGGGAAGACACCATCATGAACAAGTCGGGAGAACTCCATCACTGACTTCCGGGACCGGTCGACGGGCTGAGCCTTTCTTCCATCCCATAGGGACGCCTTTGGGTAAGACTTAGATTATACCGAGTGCTTCCTCAGGGAACTTAGAAATTTCTCTAGAGAATCTCTATCCTACATTTATAGCCAGGCTGTATTGTTTATAACTTTGTCACACGTTTGTATACTTAACAATATCTTTATTTGCACATGCTTTGCAGACAGTGTATTTATCACCGGCAATCCTGAGAACCTATATATCTGTTGTTTAAATAAACTGCACTGTTTAAGTAGCTAGTCGTTTCAGTTTCTCACTGAACACAACCAAAGACTCGAGAGTGGCCGTGCTAGTTCATGAGCATGACTAGACTGAAGGTGCAGTCCACTATTAGTGTATCCAAATCGTAACAGGTTAATACATATTAAACGCTATTGGACTGATAATGCTGAATTGGGCGTCACTCAGAATTTAAACCTAGCCGCACCTGGCCTCCCACCTCCGTGAGGAGTGTTAGAATGCAAGGGGGTTTATCTTCTGCTGAAACCACTATGCCCCTTTTCACACAACACCCTGCTCCTTGCAGAGGGGTTGTCACCTGCCATTTAACTATGCATAATAATGTATTCTTTCTCACAGGAGCTTCTACCGTATATTCAAATACTGCTAAAAGATAACTTTAAAAAAGCAGGAGTTTTGAAGTGACCAATTTTTCAGAAACACAAAATAAACAGGAGCTGAACAGGTGCCCCAGATGCACTGCCTATAATTCTGGTACATCAGCCTTTCTATGCTGTGTAGGAGTCTGGTGATGCCCACCACAGTGATTCACCTCCCTTTATACCCTTTCTCCAGGGATAATATACATCACCACTGATGTATATTACATATCCACTCATTCCAGAATCAGAGGAGCTTTATTTTAAACAGGCAGATAAGAACCCATTAAAATGAGTTGTCCCGTTCTTCTCAGACTCAAAGCAAATTGACATGGTTGTTTAACAAACAAACTAAATAAAAAGTTAATCTGCAGGAAGAGGACAGCAGGCAATTTAAAGTTGATGGCAGATGTTCTTAGACCCGCATCACAGCAAAAATTAATTTGAGCTAAGAATAAAGAAAAAAACCCAACAACTTTAAATGAGGTGCTGCTATGACAGTTTTATATTTAAGTAAAAATAAAACATGAAGCTTGGAGTTATATTCTAGTTCTACACTTTTCTAAATAAAGTGGGTTTGCACAGCATGAATAGGAGTTTCATAGTGGACTATTTATTATATGGCCTGACTAATTTGAGGATCTAGTTTAGCCAGTAGCCAAAACAGATCAGTATGATGAAGGCAGATGAATAGGATGGCCTTTACACAGAATCACAGAATGGTTTGGGTTGGAAGGGACCTTAAAGATCATCTAGTTCAATATAAACTTTATATTATATTTGTTAGAATGGCAAAGCAATATCTGTCATTCCTAATAGCTAGGGTGATTTTTTTACCTGATATTATGAGGTAAAGTTATTTAAACAACCAAGAATTCTTCCAGTAACTTCTATTAATCTATTGTATATTGTTCTGGATTATTTAAAATCATGATAATAAAGTTGTTTGGTTAAACCAATGATGTATATACTAGGCTTAAATTTCAACCAGCTACTCTCATGTTGCCATCCCTCTGTGAAGGAGCCTTTGTTCATTCTGCAGAACAAGTTTAAAAATTAAAATGCAGAGACTAGGAGAGACAAAAAATGGGAGATAAAAGATGATTCATGAGTTACCTTAGATCAACATAAATTGCTAATAACTCTCTGTCCCCCAGACCTTGGACACTACTATGTCAGAGCACAATACAAATCCCTAGCATTCAAACCAATTGGACTTCTTTATATAATTCAGGAAAATAGAACCTGTTCAGACTTAACCTCAGATGCAATGTCAACATCTGAAGTATTTTTACTTAACTGTTGTACAGTTGTGAAAAAACCTCCATAGCTTTACAGTTCCCATATATCCTGAAACTCACTTTCAATGTCATTTATCATTGCATTTGAAGTGAAACAATAGTCACTGACAGGCTTTTACAGACATATTTGGTTTACGAGTAGAGGCCACTTAAAAGAAGTGGAAGACTGTTTTTCTTTGAGCGACTTCTCAGTTGGCAGTATCTGAAGTATCATCTCTTCAGGAAACAAAACCTTCACTGAATATTTTTCTTCGCAGTAGAGTTCAGCAGTTCTATGACTGTTTTTCTAAACCAAAAATGTCAGCAACCTAGCTGTAGTATTTTTCATGCCTATTCATTCAATTAAATCTTCCAGCATTGAGCTTTCATAGCAGGAAAAAGATTTTATATTACTATGACTGATTATTTTAAAAGAATGTATACCTTCTCAGAAGTGAAAGAACTGAGCCTGTAGAAACCCTACATTAAAAAAACCATATGAACTGAAGAGCTCTATTGTAATATCTCCCCAGACTGGTTGCAGGGTGTATACATTTGCCTGAAACACATCAAGTTATTTTAACAGATTCAGAATTGCACAAATCCATCTTCAAGATTGTAATGCAGTCATACACCCTTGAGCTTAAGTGTCTCTCTAGAAATGGGGAATCCAGAGGATGGGAGAAGGAGTCCAAAGTAGGCACAAGTATGTGTGAAAATTTCAATTTGCAGCCATTTAGAAGGGAACCAGATTCCGCATTTACCTCACAGAATCTTTTCTGTATAGGGTTGCCTTAAAATGACAAATTACATAAAAATGTTATTTAATACTTTAAGCTTTACTTCTGTCATGGAAGCTTCAGTTTATAAATTAGGCTTTGAAACACAGACCGATAAATATTATTTTTTTATGAAAAAATTATGCTTTTCAGAGCAAGAACAGTAGTGCATTCACATGCACAACTGACATCTCGTATAAAGATCCACAATCTGAAAAAAAATTGAAAATAAAGACTATGTTTACTGATAATGGATTCGTTAGGATCTCTATCCTGCTGCCAACAGGCACAGGAAAAAGTTCTTTGGCTACATGTGCTGGCTACTCCTAGTGTTGATGGAAGAACTGAGACATCTTTCAATAGCATCCAAGTGAAAGGAGATCTTTGTTCTGTGTTCTAGTGGGACTGAAAACATACATTTTGAAACTCAAAGGTGTGTGCTGTAGGAAGACTTAGAAGATGTTTGTTAACTGAGGAGGCTCCAACAGGGGAAGTTAGACTAAATGTGTCACTGTTAAATTTATTATGAGTTCCAGAGGCCCAGACACTTTCAGGTTCCAAGAAATCTCAAAGTAATGCAGAATATGAAGGAAAATTATTTTTGCATGTACTTCACAAAAGCAGATTCATTGACTGCATAATTCTGTTTGAATAAAATGTTTAAATTTCAAGTTTAAACTTTACTTACTAGGAACACAAAATATTTCCATAGTATAGCTTGGAAGAGATCAGGAAAAAAAAATATATACGGAAAGCAGTCAGTTATTCTATAAGGCCCTAGGTATACACATTACTTGCATATTATTAGTCTAAATATCAATATAAACAAGAGTTTCCCCTAAATTTCTTTCTTCTTTTATGTTTCATTTAAAAAATCTTAATGGTGTGAGTGATTGAGAAAAAAAGTTGGTTTGAATTTGGCTTCATACCAGTTGTAAGACATTTCATCTCTTAGGGTCCTCACAGGGATGCTCAACTTGCCAAAATGTCAGGTGACAAGACAGGAACATGAGTATAACAGCGTGTGTGAATGGGTCTCCCAAAACTGCCTGAGAGATCATTTCACCCCAGTTTGAACATGGTAGCAAGGATGATGACAAACAGACAGGTTAATCAGTAATTGGAGAATTATCAAAGGACTTCGGAAGCACAGGAAGAGTCAGCTCAAAAAGAAGTATAAGAAATAATGAAAGTTGTAATGTTGAGAAGTGAGACTTTGGAAAGGAAAGATCAGCAACAAGGTTATATCTGGCATGACCCTGCCAGATACAACCTTGTGGCACTGGGTGGGGGCTCTGCATGGACCTGGCACCATGGCCTCTACAGGCATCCCCAGCAGCAAGAAAAAGTTCAACATTTTGAAAACTGGAGTCCGTGATTACCTTCATCTTGTCTGTCTCTCACAGATAGCTGCATCCTGCATCTGTTCATGGTTTTCACTCCCAGGGTTAGGCAGGCTGTCCTGTAAGAAAACAAGATTGAATTTTCTACATCAAACCCTCCAGCCATAGTAGCAGTAAGAAAAAGTAAATGAAGGCAATTGCCCACTTTGCCTCTAGTTCACAATTTATTTGTTCATCTAATGTAGTATGTAGCACACCCCTGAGATGCAGATGGGAGAGAAGTTGACAAATAGAAGAGTCCTTCTGCTGGTAATTGTTCTACTTTGCATATCTCCCAAGCCAGAGAAATTGCTAAGCTATTTGATGCTGTCTTTTAGTGATGTTTACAATACATTTAGCGATTTAAAATTAGTAGTTTGTAGATATAGTGAGTAAAAAGAAAACATTCTGAAAGAATTAGAGTTGATAACATAATTAACTTGAAGAAACAACATGATAATAACTTTTCCTTGGCATACAATAATGTCAGAAGAGATATTTGCCTTACCTCAATTTTATGAATCATATTTTAATTCATAAAAAAATGCTCTGCTAAAAGATTCTAGGTGACTATGAGATGATCACTGCTTTCAGTACATCACACATCATGGCTTTTTATTGTTGATCAATCCCTTTCTACTACAACCACATACTTCAGGCAAGTGGGCCCAAACTCAGGAGCCCATCTCCCTCTGGGAAAGTATTTAAACATACATAGACATGTAAACTTAATTTCATTCCTAAGCAAGACTTAAGCATATAAGTCTTAAGTATAAGTATACTTAAGTATAAGTGTTCATGTTTGAAACGTATTTGTCTTCGTAAGCGCCTGTGAACAGTTCCAATTACCCATTGAAAATCAGCTGCTACTTATTGCATAGCTATTAAAGCACATTGGACCATACCCTTCTTCCAGTTATATATTTTAACTGATTCAGACATTTACAACGTTTAGATATAATAAGTGTTCCTGGAACTTTTGCTGGAATCATTACAGGGACTGTAAAGAGGGTAGATTCAGACAAGATATTAGGAAGAAATTTTTCATTATGAGGGTGGTGAGGCAGTGGAACAGGTTGCCCAGAGAAGCTGTCGATACCCCATGCCTGGAAGTGTTCAAAGCCAGGCTGGATGGGGCTTTGAGCAACCTGGTCATGTGGGAGGTGTCCCTGCCCAGGGCAGGGAGGTTGGAACTAGGTGATCTCCAAGGTCCCTTCCAACCTAAGCCATTCTATGATTCTATAATTTTGGTTTACCAACAAAGCTTAGAAATGCAGGAAATTGTTGCTACAATTTCTTTGCTAAGTTCTCATGAGCATGTGTATACTTAGGAAATAGTCCCTAATTAAACTGAACAATCAAATAAACTATTGCATGGATGTAGTGGAACGTGTGGAAGTAAAGATGCATAGTTAATGAGGACACCTTGTTAGTGGGTACTTGTTCTGGTTTGGAGTGGAGCAGAGCCAACTTTCTGTTCAGCGAGAGAGGCTCTTGCTCACACTTGTTGCTGTGACAACCCAGGTCAGCTGACTTGGTTCTTTACCCTGTGGAAGGGGTACACCTGTGGACAGGTCAGGTGACCCAAACTGACCGATAGGGTGTTCCATCCCATCTGCCACGCTCAGCATAAAAGCTGAGGGATCAAAGGGGTCAGATTAGCTCTTCTTCAATGGCTTGGCTTCTTTAATGACTTACTTTCTTCAGTGACTGACATCTGAGGAGGACCCTGTGGATCAAAGGGGCTTATAGGAAGGGGGTCTGGCAGCTGAAGAGACAGGGGCCTGGGGCCAGCTGCTGGATAGGCTGAGGGTCTAAGGCCAGCTCCTGGAGGGATCAATTTATGTGTCCACGGTACTACCAAATTGCAAGCTGGACTAGTCAATGAGTCACACCATGAGGCCTGGGATCTAGTTACTGTAGAGGCCATAGGTCTAGGGAGACTGGGAGCAGCTACTGGAGGGGTGCTAGGACAGGGTCAACCAGTAGAACTTCCCAAATGTAAGTATGTGTGTGCTCTATTAGTAAGCCTCGAGGCTGATTAGCCTGCAGGTGAGACAAGAACCATAGAATAGTTTGGGTTGGATGGGGCCTTCAAAGGTCATCTAGTCCAACCCCCCTGCAATAAGCGGGGACATCTTCAACTAGATCAGGTTGCTCAGAACCCCGTCCAACTTGACCTTGAATGTTTCCAGGGATGGGTCATCTACCACCTCTCTGGGCAACTTGTGCCCAGAGAGGCACTTGTTTCACCACCCTCATTGTAAATTTTTTTCCTTATATCTAGTCTAAACCTACCCTCTTTTAGTTTAAAACCATTACCCCTTGTCCTATTGAAACAGGCCCTCCTAAAAAGTTTGTCTCCATTTTTCTTACAAGCACCCTTTAAGTATTGAAGGGGTCTCCCTTCAATAAGGGAATAAGGTCTCCCCAGAGCCTTCTCTTCTCCAGACTCAACAGCCCCAACTCTCTCAGCCTGTCTTCATAGGAGAGGTGTTCCAGCTTTCTGATCATCTTCATGGCCCTACTCTGGACCCACTCCAACAGGTCCATGTGTTTCCTGTGCTGAGGACTCCAGAGACGGATGCAGTACCCCAGGTGGGGTCTCACCAGAGTGGAATAGAGGGACAGAATCATCTCCCTCGACCTGCTGACCACGCTTCTTTTAATGCAGCCCAGAATATGGTTGGTTTTCTGGGCTGTGAGTGCACATTGTTGGCTCATGTCCAGCTTTTCATCCACCAGTACCCCCAAGTCCTTCTTGGCAGGGCTGCTTCAATCCCTTCATCCTCCAGCCTTTTTTGGTACCAGGGGTTGCCATGACCCAGATGTAGGACCTTATACTTGGCCTTTTTGAACCTCATGAAGTTCACATGTGCCCACTTCTTGAACTTGTATCAGGCCATTGGTATAATTCACATCTGTGGGAGTGTTAATTTGTGGGCATGTGGCATCTGCCTGTAAGGGCAGTGTTTTCCTGGCTGTTTTACTTTGCTGTTGGTTGCTTGTGTGTGCATCTATGTAAGAGTGTGTGTGTGTATCAGGAGTACCTGCTTGGCCTCACTAGAGCTTTTGGGGACTGGGCCAGGAAGACTTACCGGAGTCTTTGGCTCTGGTGGACTGGGAATGATGACTCCCTTAGGTTCTGAAGTTCACTGGATTTGGCATCCCTTTAGATCATAGTCCTAGAGGACCCTTCTGAATTATGCCTTGCACGCAGAGGGAAGAAACTGCAGGCACCAGGCTTCTATGAAGCCTTACCCTGACTCCTTCAAGGAGACCCCAGCCCCACTGGAGCCCCCACATGGCTCCAGAAACCCAAATCCAAGCACAAAATTTCTGTGGAGAATACCAAAAGCAATCTATATGACACAGAAAGAGAGAGGATAGCCACCAGAGTGCCAAAGCCCCATCTTGTGCAGTAATAGAAAGTTAACTAGGTAAAAACTCTTTCAAAGGAGCCTAGAGCCATCTCACACGCTATGAAGTAGATCCCCAAAAAGCTGTTGGTTCCTGTGAATTTGGTCTGGAAGCAGACACAATTCTTTCTTGACCTCCAGCCAGGAGGCTGGATCTGGGGCACTTTAAACAGACACCCAACAGAGTCATTGACGCCACTAAAAGCAGAAATGCTTTTTTTTCCCATGTCTTGTACCTAGCATGGCCATCCTCTGAATCTCTTGAAAAAGGTGAAATGCAGTTCTGATACACAATTGTCCAAGTACAAGGGAAAAAGTCTTTCTTATCTACAAAAATGCCTGCAGGAAAATCTAAAGCATGGAATCAATTTAGTACTGTACAAATACAGTGCAATATGTTTCCTGGTATGTATCAAAAATTCATGGCCAAGTGTTATTGATACAGAACTTATTTATCTTTCCAGGGTACTGAAAGGGGAAGAAATGGTGACGGAAGGGAAATAATGTTAGTGCTATTTCTTTTGTCAGCTATTTTTTCTCGTTGTGTTTTGATTTTTATTGTATTGTTGTACTGTTTTGTATCTATGTAAGTAATAAGTAGGCTGCCAACAGAATCACTTTTTCTTGGCCTCATTCAAAACACTGGCAAATATATGAAATATCAGAACAAACTCCTTAGTTTTCAGTGAGGGGAAGATTTTCAATTCCATTGACAAAGTTAATTCTTTTAGGTTTAAAAATGTCATTCACATCCCAGATCCATGTTGACATTTCCTTTTCCATTTGTTTACGAAAAATTGTTACAAAGAACTGTACAGCTGTTAACTATGAAGGCAACTGCAGAAACCCCAGTGCAAAATTATGAGGCAAAATTTTCCTGTGTTACCTTGCTTGCTCCCAAGGGCCAGCAAGATACTATATATATAGGGATAGTAAATCCAGTGAAAGCAAGGGAATCTTGCTTTTAAATTTACTTATAAAGTGATGATTTCTGAGGAAGACATCTGAGGTCTTCCTTAATCAGCCACTTTCTACATTACATATCTTGAATTATTTTCTTAACACCTTAGGGAAAAATCTTTCCTTCTCTTCAGAAACTACAGCAAATCACTCATCCATTGCAAACTGTACAACAGGTGCGCGGGTTTTACTTAACCTTCCTGCTTGCATAGATATTAGACCTTATAGACCTTATAGCGACCTTCCAGTACCTGAAGGGGGCCTATAAGAAAGCTGGGGAGGGGCTGTTGGCAAGGGCATGTAGCGATAGGACGAGGGGCAATGGTTTTAAACTAGAGCAGGGCAGGTTTAGATTAGACATTAGGAAGTTCTTCACCATGAGGGTGGTGAGACACTGGAACAGGTTGTCCAGAGAGGTGGTGGAGGCCCCATCCCTGGAGACATTCAAGGCCAGGCTTGATGAGGCTCTGAGCAACCTGATCTAGTTGAAGACATCCCTGCTTACTGCAGGGGGGTTGGACTAGATGACCTTTAAAGGTCCCTCCCGACTCAACACATTCTATGATTCTATGATATATATATATACACATACACACTGAATTTTTTACAGAGTAAGTGATAGAGTGAGCACATAAAATTATACTGATTAACTTACTGTGTTAGGAAGGGAAAAGATATATGAAAACTATTCCAAGGATTAATATTTAGTTTTTAATATAGAAGTACTCAGCTGGCCTCAGTGTGCCAAGTCAGTCTTTTCATGAGTCACACTGAGTACCAACACACAGAAGGCATATTCAATAGGAAACTTGATGATGTAAAGATCTGTATCAGGGGAGACTGTCACAATATGATACACAGGAATCCTTGTCTCAGATTAGGCCTTCATCTGCGTAAAGATTCAATCACTAATGGTGAGCGTGACTGTTATGATAGCTCTAAAAAACATATTTTCAGGATCATTATCCCAAAACTCATCATCCCCCAAGTGGTTGATTATCATCGTGTCTGGTTTCAGTGCAGAAAAGAATTACATGTATTTATCTCATCTAAATATTGATATTAAGTATATATACTAATGCATGGGTTGATATGAAATACAGAGTTCAGTAACTGAAGATTCTTCACATTTACATTTGAAGTCTCAGTTACTCAAAGCAGCGGGAAGCTTGGTAGTTTACTCCTCACTGAGTCGAGTCAATTGTAACAAATGCTGCTTGTTTACCAACTCAATATATAAACACATAAATGACAGTATGGGATCTAGTCCAGTATCTTGAGCTGCTTCCCCAGAGATATTACTCTAAATTTGCATTATTCTTATTTTTTTTCCACAATCGAGCACCTTGCTGTGTCAGGTCCTGTCTGGAGGACTCCCTGTGCCCATGGGGGTGGTTGGTATCGAATAGCTCTAAAGAGATTTTGCTGCTTTGCTTTGGTGGGTTCACTTTTTGACTATATGTTATCTTTTACTGTCTATGTTAATTTGTAACAAATAGATGAGCATCTTACCTGTGTGTTCTGTAAAGTATCTACTATGGCTAGCTTTAAGCCTGACACCTGTTAGTTTAATTTGATTCACTTACCGGATAAGTAGGACAGTGAAAAATAACTTCGCTTACATTTATTCATATAACTCAAGTTTTTAGACCATTTTTGTGTTTCCCTTTTTTGAAGAGTCCTCCTACATGTAGTCATTTCTTATAAAACAGAAACATCTTTGATAATTTTGCCCATCCTTGCAGCCTTTATCCAAACACAGCTACATTATTCAAAATTACTACTTTGTTACTATACGAATTTTGACATGCAAATGGAGGAAAGGAGGCAGAACTTCAAATAGAATTCAAGATGCAGGTATGTAATAGATTTATACAGCAGCATAATGATTTTTTATTATTATTATTTTGGTTTGTTCTCTATCCCATTCTTAACAACTTCTAACATCTCATTTGCTTTTCTTCATTGCTGCAGCATATTGAACTGATGCTTTCATAGATTTCTCTCTCCTATTTGTAAGAGCTTTTCTCAAACACTAATACTTGGCTCAGGAAACATCATTATATATATGAATTTTATTTTTTTCATATGTATTTCACTTGTACATAATTTAATTTATATGCCATTTCATTTCCACGTCCCTTAGTATTGTACGGCTTTTATTTTTACAATTATTAACACTCATTCCATGTCTTTATTACTGTTAGTATCATCAACAAACTTTGTCATATAACTCTTTCCAGATCATTTATGAATATAGCCTCTGGCAGAGACTCCTGTGAGTTTTATTTATGATGTCTCTTTATTGTGGAAACTAGGCAATAATGCTTTCTTTTGTTTCCCATAGTTTAATAACCTTCTCATACATCTTACCTCTTTTGCTATCACAGCTAAATTTCTTTAAGAGTGTTTGGAGAAGGATCTTACTAAATGCCTTTTGGAAATCCAGAAAAGTGTATCAACTTGATTAGCATTATTTTGATTAGCATTATTTAATTGTTTCAAGAACTCTAATAGATGATTCTGTTACTAAAGTAATTCTGATTCTACTCTCATATATCATATTTATCCATATATTTGCAAGTTCCTCTTTTAGGGTCAGTTTGCTCACTGGAGATGATAGTTTACTTTGCTACAGTTTTTCAGATTTCGGACAAAGTTCTTTAAAAAATTGCTGCCACTTTAACCACCTTCCAGTCATGAGACAGTTTTAGGAAGACATGATACAGCACAATTCATAAATCAGTTATTTCTTTTTTCAGTTCCTTCAGAACACTTAAGTTAATTCCAGAGGAAATTTGATACTTATCATCCTATCAACTATTCTTTAACATCTTATACTGACATTTCAGCTTGAGATGATAATCGCATGCAGGAAGCCATTTCCACTTCGTGTTCTTCCACTCTTAACACAGTTACAGGATTTTGCATCTCTACAAAGGTTTGCCCAGGAAAACTATCAAATAAAGTAAAGTAAATCTAAAGAATAGTTGGAGAGGGATTAACCTTGGCTAGCAGCCAGCCGCCCACACAGCTGCTCACTCACTCCCCCTCCTCAACAAGACATGAGCAGAAAATAAGATGGAAAACTTTGTGGGTTGAGATAAAGACAGGGAGATCACTTACCAATCACTGTCACAGGCAAAACAGACTCAGCTGGTGGGAAGTGAATTTAATTTATTGCCAATTAAAATAGGTTTGGATAGTGAGAAACAAAGACAAATTAAAACACCACCTTCCCCTTTTCCCAGGCTCAACTTCACTCTTTTATTCCTGACTCTTCTACATCTCTCCTGCCCAGTCGGTTGTGGGGCATGAGGAATGGGAGATTTGGTCAGTCCGTAACAGCTCTTCTCTGCAGCTCCTTCCTCCTCACATTTTTCCCCTGCGCCAGTATGGGGCCTCTCCACAAGCTGCAGTCCTTCAGGATGCACCTGCTCCAGCATAGGATCCTCCATATCTGCTCCACCGTGGTCTTTGGACGGGCTGCAGGGGATTCTCTGCTCCAGCACCTGGAGGACCTCCTCCCCGTTCATTCTTCTGTGACCCTGATAATTGCAGGGATGTTTCTCACCTTTTTTTCCCTTGCTCTTCACTGTCTGTGCAGTGTTTTCACCCTTTCTTAAATACATTTTCCCAGAGGCACCACCCACTTGGTTGACAGGTTCAACTGTGCCCTGCGGTGGGTCCATTGGAGCTGGTTGGAACCGGCTGGAACCATCTGTGTCCAGCATGGGGCAGTCCCAACCTCTCCTCAAAGAGCCCGTCCTGCAGCACCCGCTGCTGGTGCCTGGGCACTGACAGCAGGTACAAAACAAATCCTTGTAAGCCACCAAGAGGCCTCTGGGAAGAAGATCAGCCACCTTGTTCCACTCAGAAGGAACTTGCTGTGACAAATGCAACCTTAGAGTGTGAAGAAACACAGAATCCTCACAGAATTTATCAGTGACCCAGCTTAAGACATCCACTGCAAAGAGCCTTTGCTTTTATATCTAAGCTAGTGCCTAAATTCCTTCTGTGTTGACTGGAGAGGCAGTTTAGAATCAGATTCACACCAGTTGGCATAATATTTCCTAAATGAATGCTGAGGAAAAAACAATACTGAGAATTACTGAGGAAACAGAGTATTTAAAATCTTTCTTCTCTCTCTGGGTTAAGTACGCAAATGACAAAAGCTCTCTGGAAATTAAATATATAATTTTTCCTATTTTGGACACAGAGGAAAGGAGACTGAGATGATGGAAGTCATCTAATTCCTAAGAACAGCTGGTTCCCCTTGAGCTCAGGGGCCTTTGGAGTCCAGAAGTCCCCACACCCTGGGAGTCACTCATCACTCCACACCTTAATGAGTCACTCGTTTTCAAACATGCGAGTTGCCCAACTCAGCAGTTGATGGTGACCCAGAGCTCAAGATGCATCTAGCTCTTTCCCTAGCTGGTGGCTAAGACAAGAGACAGAGTTGTACTGTCTTCCTCCTTCTAATAATAAGCTTAAGCATCACCTTGCTAAACAGGTTGACTATTATGAATCATATTTTTAGTGCTCAGGATACGGAGAGCTTAGACACACAACTCTATTGGCAATTCTACTCTTGTCAATACAGAGCATTACAATAGCTAGCCAGAGGAGATCACGGGATTCACCGAGGGTCAAAAAAGTAATCTGACTGTGCTGGGAAGGTGAATCTTATTCCAGTTAAACTAGTATTGCCATCACCTATGTATCTTTCTCACTATAGCCATAGGACTACAAAAGCAGATGCAAAACCTCTTTATGTTCTATGCAGATGGAAAGAATCAGCCTTAGAGACACTCTGGAGGTTGCCGGGCTGCAGACTGGGACTAACCGTTGTAATAATCCATGTAAAGAGTATGAAGGGAAAGAGACACGGGGGAATAAGATTACCGATGCTAAAATAATTACTTTTATGTATAAAGAAGAAAGCTCTGCATGAACTGTGCAGCTTCTGAGATAAACAGGCCCCTATGACTGTGCCAATGTAATTTGGAGAGAGGTGGGAGAGGTGAAGTGAGAGTTTTTGTCCCTCAAGGAACTGTTCCTGCAGCCCACATCAACAGAGGCATACGTACTGTGCAACACCGTGTAGCCTGACCCATCAAAGGAATAATTTAATCTTCAGAACTTTCAATTTCTTGTCTCTCTGAACCACTTAAGTTCAATTCTTTTAATTAACATTTAAATGAGATTACAATTCCCTGTTTGCGTTTTCAAAGGTCATTAGGACTTTACAGCATTAGGCAATGTCTCTTTCTTATCAAAGGATTTGAGAAATCTTCTCACATCCAGGCATTTTATACTTTCCCAGTACCGTTGATCTGGATTTATTTTGCTGCTTCCTCTTTAACTACTGATTGTACGTGGGCTTGATAAATAACACAGCCAGAAAAATGTGCATGGTCCAGATTTCCCCCAAAGTTAAGTAAATAGAAATTCCACTGTCAAAATTAATTTCCATATTGTATAAAGCAAAGCTCAGAACTACTCTTTCTAAACACTCTGGTCTTTACTGCTTTTCTCATTAGGCACAGAATGTTTATCTTTTCCCCCATTTCCATCTTTTTATTACATTACTAATATGCTCTGTGTCCCCATTTGTCTGTTCCTTCATCCTCTGAGAGACCTGAGTATACACAGTATAGTAACATTTCTCAGCAAGATGTAAGCTTGTGCTATATGCTATAAGCCAGCATATAAGCAAAGAGCTGTACAGAGAGCTGCGCGTGCAAAAGCTGTAGGTGGCATTCAGCATTAACAGCCAGAGGGCATTCGGCACTGATGCCCTTGCAAGGCCTCTTTTTGCGTCACCTGTGTCCTGTCCGCCTAACCGATGTCCATATGGGGTAGCTCAACAAATGTGTCTTCTCTATGCTGTTTGCAATGTGCAGAAGCGCTGTTACACATGTGGATTTCAACAGTGAATCAGTGGAGGCACCTTCCATACAGGTAATAAGAGCGACTTAACGCTACCTGAATCATAGCTGACTCAAACAAAAGAAATCAGGAAGTGGTACACCCAGAAACCATGTATCTTGGCTGGGCACTTGTAAATGGGAGACTCGGGTTTCGTTGTTACCTGGGCAGCGTCCAGTGGTAGTACACAACTGTAGGACAGTTGAGTCTACAAGCACATGTCAGATATTTAAACACACAGAAGCATGTGTTAAGCTTCCTTTCCATTTTCCTTTCTTTTCCCCTCTTTTTACTGTGATTCCTGACAGTCCTGACATACCTCATTTATTTTAATTGTGTGGGATCTCTGAGTATTGCTGTTCCCAGCATCTTTTTCTATTGTCTGCATCTCTGTTCTCCTGGCTTAGGAGTGAAAGGGATACAATTCATTTAACTTACATGTCTTATCAAGAGAAAGAGTTTTAAATTAACTCCCAAATGTAGCTGCTGTTCAATGGAGAGAGGAACCAACTTCTGAAGGCCACCAGCTAGGGTTCAAAGCTATTATACTCAAGTAGAGCCCTAATGTGGCTACTTTAGGCACAGGTTAGGAGCTAAAAGTTGGCAATTATGCCCTATGCTAGACTTTTAAGGGACATTTAAGTTCCTGTATGTCAAACTGATTTTCTAGTAGACTAGGCTGACCTTGGAGAAGGTCTAACTTTTCTTTACCTCTGAGTTTGCACAGAGTGCTGAGTCTAAGCAGTGCCTGACTGGTTGTCAATTACACCCAAACAAGACTTACAAACTCATTGTTCTTCTAGCTGAACTGAACTTCTCGTGAACTGTGAGGTTCTATTTCTTTTTGAATTGAGGTATTTTCAGAGCATGCCTTATGCCTGGAAGTGTTACGCCTGCTGGGATCATATTATCCAGTATGCCAGAGTGATTCCTGGAATAGCTGCCTCCCAAAAGAAAGCACAGGTTTTATCTCTAAAAGACCTAGCTAGTGCAGTCCAAAAGAAAATCTGCCATGGACACACAGTGTGGACCACCAGGGAAACAGGACCTGGAAGACATTTGGGAATGAAGTTATTTGACACTGTGACAGTATTCAGATATTTCCTATCTTCCTTGTAAAACTAGCCCTTCACACATAATAGCGCATTTCCTTACAAAAGAACAACATGAATAGAAAAACTCTTCAGATTAAACCTGAATCTATCACTTTAACCAAGTATGAGCGAAGACATGCAGTGGGAAGTTGGGCAGTGTGACAGAGTAACAAGTTCCATGTGTAGAAACAAGGGGACTGCAGCCACGCTTGTCATTTGTCATGGTGAGAATGTATG